>NC_026004.2:90996685-91364949 GCF_000442705.2 Elaeis guineensis | reverse complement strand
ATGAAAAGTAGAAGGAGGAGTTTCAGATCTGAGACACTCTCAGAAACTCAAAGAGGGAGGAAGAAATATGAAAACAAAAACCCAAGAAGAAGACCCTCTTCTTCTTCACGTTTTTCTCTCTAGACACCCAAACTGTGTCTTTTATATCTCCACGACCCAAAGGTATTTCTCTCTGATTTTTGGATGGCAAAAGGTCTCTCAAATCTCTAATTTCTCTAAAATTTCATAAAGAAACTCATCTTATATAGAGAGATATGATAGAGTCCTTGTCTAGGTCAAACACCTAGTCAAGGCTTATCCAAACATGGCAAGTTAAGGGACGCCCAACTCTTGAGCACCTCCTTCATATTTTCGATGCATGGATCAAAGAAAAGGGTGCACAATGTAACCCTAAAACCAAAAATTCCAAAAAAAATTTGGATAAATTCGGTGCAAAATTGAAAGAGTTTTGGATTTCTAAAACTCTATCTCATAGAATTCGAAATCCAAACTTATTCCTTTTAGATTTGATCCAAACCACCTTCCATGTAAGAAAGAAGAGAGGAGACCTTTTGTGAACGTGGGAGAGATCTGGAGAGGGCTTTTGTCGCACAAAATAAGTGGAGATTGGCGTTGAATAAGAGAGAGGGCGTGGAGAAGGCTTATGTGGCGCAAGGTGGAATCCTAGTCTTACTAGGATTCTGTCTTATGACTTGTTTTAATTTGGTTTCCAAACCAAATCAAATCAAAATTAGATCAACCCAATTAAAATAGGTCTTAACCCAATTAAGAACCTAATTTAATCAGATTAAATTAGATTTAAATCTGATTTAATTTTCTAATCAAATTAGAAATTAGATTGACCCGTCCTAGTTGAACTAGGACTAGTTTTTCCTTGCACTTGCTTATCCAATAAACCAATTGAAACTTGATCCAATCAAGCCCAAACCAAATCTAATTAAATTATATTTAATTAGACTTAATTCAGCCCATTGGCTTAATCAAATTAAGCCAATTAGCAATCGAATTGCTAATCGATCCTCCTGCAACACTTGCACTGGGGTTAAATGTCAATCGTATTGATCATTTAACCTAGAACGATTCTAATCGTTGATCAACCATCTGATCGGATCATGAACTCTAATGTATGTGACCTCATAGGTCCTAACCTAAACCGGTAGTATAGGAACAAATTTCTATATCAATCGAAGTGACCATCTAGCAATGGTACCCGACGACCGGATAGGTCGAATGTGTAGAACAACATCCTTAGAACCCATGCGGATATAGTTTTCATATAATTCATCCCCTTGACCAAAATGATCATAGGACACCCCCAGAGTTTAACTGTCAACTCTGATCAGGTTGTCCACATTGTATTTCAAAATATCAAATCCATCTGATGGATTACCCTGGCCAAGGTTTTGCTAATTGAAATACAGTGACTCATTCTTCTCCAACTCTTGGAGTAGTCAATCCCATCTCGATCACACTCTGACTTCGCAAGTACTTGACTGTGCCCAGAAGCCTTCCGTCTCTGAATTAGAAATTCAGTTAGTCCAGTACCAAAGCACAGTGAGTTACTTGCAAGTCACTGAGGCGATCTCAAGTCTAAGGGACACTTATACCTATATCCCATCAGAGACATTTTCGACAGCAGAATGCTCTGGAGTTGGTCACGTTCAATGATGATGTACCCTTACATCTCATCTGTATGCCATACCAGTGTCTCCACACTCTTTGGTTAAGAGGACAACCAACCCATATGACCTACCAGTGACCTATGCTTGATAGAAGCTGTCGTCCTTATTAACAGCCTATCATTTGGTCGTGAACAGTTTTAAGGACTAATCGATAAATCCTCTCTTTATCGAACTTAAATAGTCCTAAGGACTTCATCATAACAACGGAGTTCATTAGAAGATGAAAGCTTATGATGAAAATGCCAAATATATTTTATTTATTAACAAATCAATTACAATACTTGATTGCTCAACCGTCAACAGCTTGACGATTGGATTTTTGGGACACATTTCCCAACAACTCCCACTTGTCCTAAAGCCACTCGGCACAGTATCTAATACCCATCTTCGACTTGTGGTTGTCGAACTCCTTTATTGCCAGGGCTTTAGTGAAGGGGTCGGCTAGGTTCTCCTTTCCGTCGATCTTCTGTAGGTCGACGTCACCTCGATCCACGATCTCCCGGACCAGGTGGAAGCGGTGCAAGATGTGCTTCGTCCGCTGATGTGCTTTGGGTTCCTTCACCTGAGCTATGGCACCAGTGCTGTCGCAGTAGAGGAGGACTGGACCATCGAGGGAGGGTGCTACTCCGAGCTCGTTGATGAATTTCCTCAGCCACACAGCTTCCTTCGCGGCATCTGATGCTGCGATATACTCCGCTTCACAAATATAGTCTGCCACAGTATGCTGCTTGGAACTCTTTCAGCAGATGGCTCCACCATTCAGAGTAAAGATATAACCCGACACACTCCTACTGTCATCATGGTCAGATTAGAAGCTGGAGTCTGTGAACCCCACAAGTTTCAGATCTGACTCGCCATAAACCAACCATTGGTCCTTAGTATTTCTCAAATACTTAAGGATGGCTTTAACCACTTTTCAGTGATTTTCTCCAGGATCAGATTGGTATCTACTCACTACTCCTAGTGAGTATGCCACATCTGGTCTTGTACATGTCATGGCGTACATGATAGATCCCACGGCTGAAGCATATGGGACTCTACTCATACGCTCTCTCTCTTCAGGAGTTGTCGGACAATCCTTCTTAGAGAAAGAAATTCCTTGGCCTATCGGTAGATAGCCCTTCTTGAAATTTTCCATGCTGAACCTCTTCAGCACAGTGTCTATGTACATGGACTGGGATAACCCAAGCATCCTTTTAGATCTATCCCTATAGATCTTCATCCCTAGGATGTAGGATGCTTCACCCAAGTCCTTCATAGAGAACTATGATGACAACCAAACTTTTATTCCCTGTAGTGCGGGGATGTCATTCCCGATTAAGAGAATGTCATCCACGTACAAGACAAGGAATACCACAACTGGACCATTTGCCCATTTATAGATGCAGGGCTCTTCTCCATTCTTAATGAAGCCATACGTTTTGATCACCTTATCAAAACGCATGTTCCAACTCTGAGAAGCTTGCTTCAGTCCATAAATGGATCTCTGAAGCTTGCACACCTTGGACTCATCTATGGATGTAAACCCTTCAGGTTGTATCATATACACCTCTTCAGTCAGCTCTCCATTCAGGAAAGCTGTCTTTACATCCATCTGCCAGATCTCATAATCTAGATGGACAGCTATTGCAAGCATTATCCGAATAGATTTGAGCATTGCCACAGGGGAAAACGTCTCGTCATAGTCAATACCATAACGTTGACGATACCCCTTGGCAACCAGATGGGCTTTATAGGTCTCCACCTTTCCGTCTGCGCCCCTCTTCCTTTTGAAGACCCATTTACACCCAATGGGTTTAACCCCTTCAGGTGGGTCAACCAATGTCCATACATCGTTGACCTTCATGGACTTCATTTCGGATTTCATGGCTTCAAGACATTTCTCGGAATCAGGTCTCTGCATTGCATCCATATAGGTGATCGGATCCTCATTATTCTCATCAAGTTCGATGGGATCTCCGTCCCGGACTAAGAAACCGTAGTATCTGTCCGGCTGACGCGGTACTCTATCGGATCGCCTTAATGGTGCAGGTACATTGGACTCCGGATCTGATCTAATCATATCCGACTCAGGTTCAGCTATTGGTGTCGGTCCTTCTACCTGTTGAACTTCATCAAGTTCAATCTTAGAGGCAACGGTTCCTTCACCAAGAAACTCTTTTTCTAAAAAGATTGCCTTAAGGCTGACGAACACCTTTTGTTCATCAGCATGGTAGAAAAAATATCCTTTTGCCTCTTTGGGATACCCTATGAATGAGCATTTGTCAGACCTAGGTCCAAGTTTGTCTGTGACTAATCGTTTGACATAGGCCGGGCACCCCCAGACCCTAAGGTGTGAAAGTACTGGCTTACGCCCTGTCCATATCTCATATGGAGTCTTAATTACAGACTTACTTGGAATCCTATTTAATAGAGAACAGGCCGATTCGAGTGCATATCCCTAGAAGGATATCAGCAAGCTAGCAAAAACCCATCATGGATCGGACCATGTCTAACAAAGTCTGATTCCTCCTTTCAAACACACCATTATGCTGTGGTGTTCCTGAAGGAGTCCATTGGGAGAGAATCCCATTCTCTCCTAGATATGTGAGAAACTCACTAGAAAGGTATTCTCCTCCTCGATCAGATCGAAGAGTTTTAATACTCTTCCCAGTTTATTTTTCTACTTCACTTCGAAATCGTTTGAACATTTCAAATGAATCCGACTTATGTTTCATCAGATAGACATATCCATATCGGGATAGGTCATCCGTGAAAGTTATGAAGTAGAAATATCCACCTCTAGCACTGGTGCTCATGGGCCCGCATACATCAGTATGTACTAGGCCCTAGAGCTTAGTAGCTCTCTCACCTTTTTCAGTAAAAGGTGACTTGGTCATTTTACTAAGAAGACAGGACTCACAGGTTGGAAGTGATTCACAATCACTGACTTCGAAGATTTCCTCTTGAGTCAACCTGTTTATTCTGTTTTTGTTTATATGACCTAGCCTACAGTGTCATAAGTAGATATCTAACACACTATCAAATCTAGGGTGCTTGCTAGTAGAATAGACTCTTATCAGGCTTGATCTTTTTGGTCTGGCTCTGCACAGATGTCCCAGCCTGAACTTGCACCTTCTTGACTTTCTTCTTCTTGTTCTTCTTTCCTTTCTTAAAAGGTCGAGAACCAGAAGATGAACCTCCCACTAAGTTCACCGACTCCTTGTAAAGTTGGTGATCCTTCTCAAAGTTCTGAAGCAACCCCAGTAACCCGTGGTAGTTCTCTTCAGGCTTTGTCATTCTATAATGAGTGAGGAATGGGAGATAAGACTTGGGCAGCGAGTTCAGTATTGCATCTTTCCCAAGCTGCTCATGCAAGGGAAAGCTGAGCTTGCTCAATCATTCCATCAGCTCGATCATGTACAATACATGATCAGTGACAGAGGCACTATCCTGCATTTTGACGTTGAAGATGGCATAACTAGTCTTGTGCCTCTCCACGTCATCGGGTGTGCCAAAGGCATCCTCCAACACTTGAAGCATGTCCTTTGGCTGAGCCGTCTCGAATCTGCGACTGAACTCGTCGCTCATAGCAGCCAGCATGATATAGCGCACCGTGGTCTGGTAACTGAGCCACTTCTGGTAAGTGTCTCTGACTGTTCCACGTGCATTGACAGCTGGCTCCTCAGGTGCAGGATCCATTATCACATATAGGATCCGTTCATGCTCCAGGACTATCTTCAACTTTCGGTACCAGCTACCGAAGTTGGGTCCCACCAACTTATCATTGTCCAACAATGATCGGAGCGATAGGAAAGTGGCCATATTTGCACAAAGGAGAACCATAACCTAATTAGTAATTGATTCATTAAACCTAAAGATTTGGACTTTAATCAAAAGGTTTCTCCCACTATTTTATTCGAATTGGTAGCCTCTACCTCCAACTCGAGGAATTACCCTAATTCCTTAGCGGATACTAGAATCCACTTAGACTGCACACAAGCCCAACTTTGGTTGGTCAACCTATGTACATCTAAGGGTAGGTTCATAACCAATTGTTTCTCTAAATAATTTCTAGTAATTTTAATTTTACCCCAGAAACCTAATCAGTAGGCTTTGGCCTCCACTGTAAGGATCCGGTTAGGTCCAACCATTAACATGATCATATTTGGTGTATCTAACCAACGAATGATTAAGCCCAACTTTGGTTGGCTCACCTAACCACCATTAGAGAGACACTTCCAAGTCATCATATGATGAGTGATAATTCCATTAGTCAACAAGCACCAGGCCTTTGGGTCTGCAATGATTATTGAGTTAATGGACTCATTATCAAACACCTTAATGGGAGGCTATGACTCAGTTATCTCCATAACTTTATCATTTTAAGGACCTAATAATTTTAGAGGATTTAAATAATTTAGAGGATGAGGTCAGATGAACCAGCTTATCATGATCCTCCCACTGGCTTCACCAAGTCAGCTTAAGGGAGACCAGGGCTGGTCTAGGAGCACCTAAATCAGTCACACTGATTTACCTAGCTGACATGGGTCAGCTCGAATAGTCAAGTGATCCGATCAAAACATAATTTCACCAAGAGGCCAGGTAAGTTCGATCAGTGGGAGGGTCTGCCAAAGCTTGCCTTAGACACCATCAGAAATGGCCAGGTAAGCGGGCTCCCAATTAAAAACCATCGGTCTGGTTTACCTTAGACACCAACTGGTTTAATTAGTTTTGATTAGATCAACCTAACAGTTCGTGCTAGACCGCTTAGCCAAGAATCAAGTCCATTTGGTTCTCGTTAAAGACATGGACTTGACCAACTACAACTATTGTAATTGATCTAGAGAATCCTTGACCTAATCTAAGACAACAATTGATTAGATTTAGTCAATTCTCTAATTAAGTCCATCTTTAATCTAACCATAGGCCTAACCCAATTAATGGACCTAATTCCCACTAACCCATTAACCCAATGTGTTATGATTTGTGTCTTAGGTTCTTCAATTCACAATCCTAGAACCTAATCAAACAACTTCTTAATTCTTAATTAAGTTTTGGGCTGAGGGTTGGGTTCAGCTTTTTAAAAAATAATTTTCATATTTGTAAAATAATTTTACAATATGATTCTACCAACCATATTACATGTTTGATTCATAATCAAGATGTAAGTGAAATAAACATGAAACTACTTTAGATCTAATCTAAACAGGTTCATGTAATTGAAACAATTTCAACTTTAAACAATTTTTTTGCACAAAAATTATTAACAAAGAGATTTTATTTTAGATTTAAATATCTTTTAAATTTAATAAATTATAAATTTAATCTAGATCATATCTAATAAATTTATGATTAAAGATAGATCTACACAAACTAGGACAACCTTTGCACTGTAAGGGGTAAACCTTACAGCAGGACAACCTTGCACTTTGTGATTGATCTAAAATTTTAATTTTAGATTTAATAATCAGATTATAAATTAGATCTAATCTAAAAAATAATCTAAGCATGTATAAATAATCATGTAATAAAGAACCTAGGCTCTGATACCAATTGAAGGAACCAGATCTAGGGTTTCAGGGTTAGATCTTGAAAAAGAGGGTTAGATCTTGAAACTTTTTCAAGATCATACAGCGGAAGACTAAAATAAATCAAAATTTATTTTTTAAGATCAGAAAATCCCTAGATCTAAGATCATATTACATGATTATTACATGGCATTAAATCAGAAATTAAAATATATAAATATAGCATGAACTACATGTTGATCATATCAACATATTTCTATACTACATCTAATGTATGTATTAAACAATAGATCAGATCTATTATCTTGCAAGTTAGACATTCTAACCTTGCTGATCTGGGTTTGAGGATGATGTTGCAAGCCGCACACGCATCCGGCCTCTAAGAGTCATCCACACGAGCCCACGAATCTCGATCAGAAGTCCTGCTTCAGAAAATCAGCACAGTATGCTAGTACTGCGCTGATCCTTCTTTGATGGTTGATCAGGTGCCACCTTCTTCTTGATTTGGACTCTTTCAAAGATGAAAAGTAGAAGGAGGAGTTTCAGATCTGAGACACTCTCAGGAAACTCAAGATGGAGGGAGGAAAGTTATGAAAACAAAAACCCAAGAAGAAGACCCTCTTCTTCTTCACGTTTTTCTCTCTAGACACCCAAACTTGTATCTTTTATATCTCCACGACCTAAAGGTATTTCTCTCTGATTTTTGGATGGCACAAAGGTCTCTCAAATCTATAATTTTTTCTAAAATTTCATGAAGAAACTCATCTTATATAGAGAGATATGATAGAGTCCTTGTCCAGGTCAAACACCTAGTCAAGGCTTATCCAAACATGGCAAGTTAAGGGACGCCCAACTCTTGAGCACCTCCTTCATATTTTCATGTATGGATCAACAGAAAAGGGTGCACAATGTATACCCTAAAAACCACAAAAATTTCAAAAAAAATTTAGATAAATTCGGTGCAAAATTGAAAGAGTTTTGGATTTCTAAAACTCTATCTCATAGAATTCGAAATCCAAACTTATTCCTTTTAGATTTGATCCAAACCACCTTCCATGTAAGAAAGAAGAGAGGAGACCTTTTGTGAACGTGGGAGAGATCTGAGAGAGGGCTTTTGTTGCACAAAATAAGTGGAGATTGGCGTTGAATGAGAGAGGGCGTGGAGAAGGCTTATGTGGCGCAAGGTGGAATCCTAGTCTTACTAGGATTCTGTCTTATGACTTGTTTTAATTTGATTTTCCAAACTAAATCAAATCAAAATTAGATCAACCTAATTAAAATAGATCTTAACCCAATTAAGAATCTAATTTAATCAGATTAAATTAGATTTAAATCTGATTTAATTTTTTAATCAAATTAGAAATTAGATTGACCCAAGTCCTAGTTGAACTAGGACTAGTTTTTCCTTGCACTTGGCTTATCCAATAAACCAATTGAACTTGATCCAATCAAGCCCAAACTAAATCTAATTAAATTATATTTAATTAGAATTAATCTCAGCCCATTGGCTTAATCAAATTAAGCCAATTAGCAATCGAATTGCTAATCGATCCTCCTGCAACACTTGCACTGGGTTAAATGTCAATCGTATTGATCATTTAACCCTAGAACGATTCTTAATCGTTGATCAACCATCTGATCGGATCATGAACTCTAGTGTGTGTGATCTCATAGGTCCGAACCTAAGTCGGTAGCATAGAAATAAATTTTTATACCAATCGAAGTGACCATCTAGAAATGGTACCCGACGACCGGATAGGTCGAATGTGTAGAACAACATCCTTAGAACCCATGCGGATATAGTTTTCATATAATTCATCCCCTTGACCAAAATGATCATAGGACACCCCAGAGTTTAACTGTCAACTCTGATCAGGTTGTCCACATTGTATTTCAAAATATCAAATCCATCTGATGGATTACCCTGGCCAAGATTTTGCTAAATTGAAATACAGCGACTCATTCTTCTCCAACTCTTGGAGTGGTCAATCCCATCTCGATCACACTCTGACTTTGCAAGTACTTGACTGTGCCCAGAAGCCTTCCATCCCTAAATTAGAAATTCAGTTAGTCCAGTACCAAAGCACAGTGAGTTGCTTGCAAGTCACTGAGGCGATCTCAAGTCTAAGGGACACTTATACCTATATCCCATCAGAGATATTCTCGACAGCAGAATGCTCTGGAGTTGGTCATGTTCAATGATGATGTACCTTTACATCTCACCTGTATGCCATACCAGTGTCTCCACACTCTTTGCTTAAGAGGACAACCAACCCATATGGCCTACAGCGACCTATGCTTGATAGAAGCTGTCGTCCTTATTAACAGCCTATCATTTGGTCGGGAACAGTTTTAAGGACTAATCGATAAATCCTCTCTTTATCGAACTTAAATAGTCCTAAGGACTTCATCATAACAACGGAGTTCATTAGAAGATGAAAGCTTATGATGAAAATGCCAAATATATTTTATTTATTAACAAATCAATTACAATACTTGATTGCTCAACCGTCAACAGCTTGACGATTGGCTTTTTGAGACACATTTCCCAACACTTTGGTGGGCTGAGTTTGTTACATGGGTCGGGTCGAGTTATAACAACTAATATCCATTCACCATCACTAATACTATTTTTTTTAAAATATTAGATTTTAATATTAATTTTTTTTAAATTTTTAAAATAATATTTTTTAAAAATTATTAGTGATGGTAAATTATTCCATTAGTAATGTCATCGCTAATACTATTAAATTTTTTAATATTATATTTTAATATTAAATTTTTTTCCTTCTTGATTGTTTTTTGGATGGTTAAAAATTATTATTAAATTTTATTAAATTTTTGGACTTAATTAATTTATAGATCAAGTTCTAATTGATTTAAATTAGATTTAATTTAATTAGACTTGACTTAATTTGAGATTAATTGAGTTTTAATATTTTAAATAGGATTTGAATTCAAAATCTAATTGAATTAGGTTTGACAGAATTTTGAATTAGATTCGAATCAGATTGAATCATGAATTAAGTTTTAAGTGATCTAAATTAGATTTAATTTAATTAGGCTTAACTTAATTTGAGCTTAATTGGGTTTTATAGTCCAAGTAGGACTTGGATTCAAAGCCTACTTGAATTAGGTTTGACAAGATTTTAAATTGGATATGAATCGGATTTGAATTAGATTCAAATTGAATCATGGATCAAGTCCTAATTGATTTAAATTAGATTTAATTTAATTATATTTGATTTAATTGAAGGTTAATTAGATTTTATAATCTAAGTAAGACTTAGACTCAAAGCCTAATTGAATTAGATTTGACAGAATTTCGAATTGGATTCAAATCGGATTCGAATTGGACTCAAATTGAATCATAGATCAAGTCCTAATTGACTTAAATAAGATTTAATTTAATTAGGTTCAACTTAATTTAAGATTAATTAGATTTTATAATTCAAGTAGGACTTGGATTCAAAGCTAATTGAATTAAGTTTGACAGAATTTTGAATTGAATTTGAATCAAGTTCTAATTGAATTCGAATTGAATCATAGATCATATCCTAATTGATTTAAATTAGATTTAATTTAAGTAGGTTTGACTTAATTTGAGGTTAATTGGGTTTTATAATCTAAGTAAGACTTGGATTTAAAGTCTAATTGAATTAAGCTGGACAGAATTTTGAATTGGATTCGAATTGAACCCAATTTAAAAATTATTTTCTCCTAATTGATTAAAGTCAGATTAAATTTATTTAGATTTGATTTAATTTGAGGGAAATTAAATTTTATAATCTAATTAAGACTTGAATTCAAAGTCTAATTGAATTAGATTTGATAGGATTTCAAATTGGATTCAAATCGGATTCGAATTGGATTTGACTTGAATCCAAATTAAAAATTATTTTATCTTAATTAATTTAAATTAGATTAAATTTAATTAAACTTAAATTAATTTGAAGATAATTAAACTTTATAATCTAAGTAAGACTTAGATTTAAAGTCTAATTGAATTAGGATTAATAAGATTTTGAATTGGATTCGAATCGGGTTCGAATTGGATTCAAATTGAATCATAGATCATGTCTTAGCTAACTTAAATCAAATTTAATTTAATTAAATTTAAATTAATTTGAGGCTAATTAATTTTTATAATTCAAGTAAGATTTGGATTCAAAGTCTAATTGAATTAGATTTGACAGAATTTTGAATTAGATTCGAATTGAGTTCAAATTATATTCAAATTGAATCATGGATCAAGTTTTAATTGATTTAAATTTAATTTAATTTAATAGATTTGACTTAATTTAAAGCTAATTAAATTTTATAATTCAAGTAAAACTTAGATTCAAAGTCTAATTAAATTAAGTTTGACAGGATTTCGAATTGGATTTGAATCGAATTCAAATTAGATTTAAATTGAACCTAAATTAAAAAATATTTTCTCCTAATTAATTTAAATCAAATTAAATTTATTTAAATTTAATTTAATTTAATAATAATTAGGTTTTATAATTCAATTAGGACTTGGATTCAAAGTCTAATTGAATTAGGTTTAATAGGATTTCAAATTAGATTCGAATCAGATTCGAATTGGATTCGAATTGAATATAAATTAAAAATTATTTTTTTTAATTAATTTAAATTAGATTAAATTTAATTAAGCTTGACTTAATTTGAAGGTAATTGAGTTTTATAATTTAAGTAGGACTTAGATTTAAAGTTTAATTGAATTAGAATTGATAGAATTTCAAATTGGATTCGAATTGAGTTTGAATTAGATTCGAATCAAATCTAAATTAAAAATTATTTTTTTAATTAATTTAAATTAAATTAAATTTAATTAATATTAAATTAATTTGAGGTTAATTAGATTTTATAATCCAAGTAGGACTTGGATTCAAATCTTAATTAAATTAGGTTTGACAGGATTTTGAATTGGATATGAATCGAGTTTGAATTGGATTTGAATTGAGCCCATATAATTTTTTATATTATTAGTGATGAAAAAGTATCACCATCACTAATTCCATCATTAATAATATTTTTCAAAATAATTATTTTTTTAAATTATTATTCAATTTTTTTAAAAAAAATTGTTAGTGATGGCAAGATTTTCATTGCTAATAATCTTGATTCACCATCACTAATAATTATTTTATATTTAAATATTATTAAAAAATTTAAATATTTTTAGCAATGGTTTTTTCCATCACTAATAATACCATCCCTAATAGTATTAGCGATGATAATATTTGTGATCGGTTTTGTGGTGGCTAAAAGATGTTATTAATGATAAAATTTTTTTCATTATTAATACCATCACTAATATTCAATATTCTTATAGTATCATAAGATCAGTGTTTGCATAAAATTTTTCTATTAAGTTCAAATTAGTAATAATATTTATAAATTTTAAAAATATATCAAAAATAGATTCAAAAGATTTTATTTTAAATATTTCATATTTATATGCTAGCATACTAATTATTGATTCTTTCATTTCATTAGTGTCTTTATAAATTATTTCTAATATATCTTAAATATTTTTAGTAGAAGAATACAGACATATTCTATTAAATTAAATTTTATCAAGAGCATGATAAAGTACATATACTGTATTTGCATTCAATTGAGCTAATTTTTTTCTTTATCATTCATTTTCTTGTTTAAGAACTTGAACTTCATTTACAATTTTATTAGGTGTGTGTAGGCCATGCACTATAATATTCTATAAACTATAGTGTTGTGTTCAAATAAAAAATTTTTATTCTAAGTTTCTAATAAATATAATCAAATTCATAAAAAAGAGGTGATCTTGTAAGTGAATGTCCTTCATCAAAGACATTCCAAGGGTTGCTACTGGTATTAAACTTTAGATGGTTAAGTCTATGAAAGATATAAGAGCACCTACTCTTATACCAATTTTTGCTCAGATGTAGCAATCTGAGGGGGGATGAATTAGATTTTTTAAAAATTTTTACAATCTTAAAATAAGTATGTATCCAACTAAAATAAACTAAGTAAGTATATAGTAGAAGTAATAAATATATATAATAAAATAAATAATAAATCAATATATAACATAATAACTAGAACCAGTAATATAAATATAATAATTTATGATAGTTCAGTGCCAAATCCAGTACCTACGTCTACTCTCTAAGTCTCCCTACCTAAAAATTCTATTATAATCTTCTTGATTATAATATAATTATTTTAATCGAACTCATAATCAATCTAATCGATTGTTTTAGTGGGCTCATAATCAATCCAATTGATTTTTACATAAGAAATCAATCAAAATCTTTTCAACTTACTTACCTCTAGATTTAGTTAATATAACATTCAACTGTAGGCTTGGACAAGTCTATCCCATAAGTTTCTATCTTAAGAAACTTATAACATAATAAAATATGTAATAAAAGTTAAAAAGAACAAATAAGAGCATAAGAAGAATAAAATTTATTGAAGCTCGATTGCAGTTGATGATGAAGGCTCGTTGAAGCTTGAAGTTTTTTCCTTCAATCAATGAGAGGATTCTTTGAAGATCATAATGGATGTACTCAAGGTAGCTCACTCGATAAATTCTCTTGAATCCTCTCTTTTTCTTAAAGAATTAAATGTACTCTTGGTAGATAACTTTTTGGGCTCTAAGCATTCGTTCCTCTATTTGTTCTTTATTTTCTACTCTTAGATTACTTTTTCAATTGATTTCATATCTTAAATATATTTAAATTTAGTTGAAAAAAATGTACTAGCTATTGGCGAGGTTAAACTACATGTTGGAAGTTTGATTTACCTATTGAAACTTATAGAAGAATGAACTGTTAGGTTGTCAATCGCAGTTAAGTCAACTTGGATCAAGAAGAGATTGACTCATGCAGACTTGGAGTCGACTCAAGATAAGTAGGAATCAATTTTAGATTTTATCTGAAAAATATTTTAAATACTTCTCAAACTTTAAGATTTATTCTTCTAAGTTTCTTCATATTTTTTTAAAATATTTAAGCTTATTATACTCTCTATAAAATAAATTAACTGCTCCAAGAACACACAATCATTAGTACATACTCAAATATTTTGTATTCATCAAAAAATTAATTCTTGGGTCAACATAAATTGATTTATTATAGAAATACTAGTTTGAGTTAAAATAGTTTACTGTATTATATATATTTCTTGTAACCCTAAAGGGAGTAGTAGTAATTGAGTTGTAATTAAGTATAGAGATCTAGTCTATTGGAGATTAGAGTTTGTGAGATAATTTTATATTCTATAATCTCTAATTTTTATAGTGAAGTTTTTGCACTATCTCTATCTATGGACATACACCAATAGACTGAACCACATTAATTTTATGTGCTCTCATTGTTGTCTTGACTTTTTTCTCTTCTTATTCTCTTCTCTTCTTTTTTTCTTCTTGTTTGATTATTCTTCCTACCTATCACAATAAGTGGTATCACAGCTTTGGTCTTTTCGATTGGAGTTTTGTAATGACCACCGCAAAATTTGAAATCAAGAAGTTCAATGATGTGAATGATTTTAGCATTCGACATATCAAGGTACTATGCCCGTTGGTGCAACAAGATTTGTGGAAGGCACTGAAAGGCAAGAAGAAGTTATCAAATAGTATGCTTGATGGAGATTAGGAGGAGCTGTTGGTGAAGATACATAGTATAATTCCATTGTATTTAGTAGACAAGGTGCTTAGATAAGTTGTTGAAGAGAAGACAACTGTTGGACTATAGTTACAATTTGAGAGTAAATACATGACCAAGTCACTCACAAACAAATAATATTTAAAGCATCAGCTCTATCACCTGTGCATGAAAAAAGGTACACTCATTAAAGATCATATAGATGAATTTAATAAAGCTATTTTGGATTTAAGAAATATTAGTGTTTCAATTGATGATGAGGATCAGGTTCTTATTTTATTGTGCTCACTATCCTCTCATGAGAATTTTGTTGATATCATGCCATATAGTAAAGATTCTCTTTTAATCAGTGATATATAAGATGCCTTACTTTCTAAAAAGTTGAAGAAAAAGGTGTTTGGAAGCTATGAGGGGAATCAAGGAGAAGGCTTGTTTGCTAGAGGTAGGAGCACAGAAAGGGGTTTTGACAGTAAGGGTAAGGTCCAGATCAAAATCAAAAAATACAAAGAAAAAAAAAACTTGGTACATTTTGAAAAAAAAGAAAAGGATGAAAAGAGAGTGTCTGTCTCTGAAGCTAATATTATTATAGCACAAGAAAATTTTGATGATGTTAGTAATGAGATTTTATCAATTAGTATCAGTAGCTTTGGGGTAGAGTAGATTATTGGTTTTGGTTATTCCTTTCACACGACTTCTAATAGAGATCAATTTCTATGTATCAAATTAAGGAAGGAAAGGTTTTGTTGGGAGATGATAAATCCAATATGTCTATTGGTCTTAGAATAATTCAAATTGAGATGTATGATGGTGTTGTAGGGATCTTAAAATGTTGGCTTGTTCGAAATTGGAAAAGAACCTAATTCTTTAGGTACTCTGGATTCTCATGTGTATAAGTATACTGACAAGAATAGTTTGTTGAAAGTCTCTAGGAAGCACTTGTAGTGATGAAAGAAAAGTTAGTTAATGGATTGTATCACATACTGGGTAAAATAATAAGTACTGTAGTAGTTTTTTCATCATCAGGGTTATCAAATGCAGATGCTACTCAATACATTATGGCACATGCATTTAAGGCATATGAGCGAAAGGGATGATGATTCTATCTAAGGAAGGCCTACTTGATTGTGTGAAGATAGGGAAATTGGATTTAAATAAATATTTTATATTTAGCAAATAATGCTAGATAAAGTTTAATATCAGTATTGATAGAATCAAGGGTACGTTGGATTACATCCATTCAGACAGTTGGGATCTCTCTTCAATTGCATCGAGAAATGAAAATCCTTATTTTCTTACATTTATTGATGATTATTCTAAAAGGATCTAGATATATTTTCTAAAACATAAGAATGAAGTATTTGTTAAATTTAAAAAATGGAAAGCATTGGGTTGAGAAGCAAAATAGAAAAAAGATTAAAATGTCGAGAATTGATAATAGCTTGGAGTATTGTTCGGATGAATTTGATAAGTTTTGTAAGAAGGTAGGTATAGTAAAACATCATACTATACGAAGAACACCACAATAGAATGGAGTTGCAAGATTTGATGAAAAAAGTACACATGAAGAGAGCTCTTTGTATGCTCTCAAGTGCTAGTCTCAATAAAACTTTTGAATTAAAGCTGTTAATACAATATGATACTTGATAAATCGCTCTTCATCAACTGTTATTGAGGACAAGATTCTGCATGGTTTGATTTGATCATCTGTTAATTATTTGGTTGCCTTACATATGTTCATGTAAATGATGGTAAACTTGAACAGAAGGCGAAAAGATGCATACTTCTTTGTTATGCATATGGCATGAAGGGATATAGATTATAATATATAGATAATTCTTATTCATCTAAAATTATTATTAGCAGAAATGTGACTTCTAGTGAGTCTACTATATTTAATCAAAAGGAAAAATCTATTGATAGTGCATGTATAGATCCAATGTCAGTAAATAAAAAAGGAGCTTGATAGTGAAGCTTCAAGAAGAGTATCATAAAACTCTTTAGTTTAGCCGAATGAGATAGAGATACATGACTTTATATAGGATGATGTGTTACCACAACAATAGCAGTATAGTATTGCTATTGGTAGGGAGAGAAGGCATGTTAGACAGTCTTTACGATATACAGGCATAGTTGCTTATGCTCTTACAATAGTTCAAAGTATTGGGGATGAGGAACCTTACTCATAAATGGATCGCAACTATGAATGAAAAAATTGAGTTATTTCAAAAAGATCATTATGATAGTTGTGTTTATTATAGAAAACTTTTAGATGATTCCTTTGTGTATTTGTTATTGTATGTTGATGATATATTGATTGCAACTAAGGATAAATCTAAAATCAATAGGTTGAAAATTTAGTTGTTTAGTGAATTTAAAATAAAAGATTTAGGTATGGCAAAAAAGATTTTGGGGATAGAGATTGATAAGTAGGTCAATTGTTCTTATTTTAGAAAAAGTACAAAAAGAAGGTGTTTAGGTATAAATAGATCTAAATTAAGGAGTACTCCTTTAGCTACACACTTTAAATTATTTGGTTCATTATCATTGCAAAGTAAGGAGGAGGTGGAACATATGTCACATATTCCACATGCCACTATAGTTGGTAGTTTGATCTATGCTATAGTTCGTACTTGGTTCATACTAAGTACACGGGCAATCTTAAGAAAATACATTGGTAGTCTATTAAATAGATTTTAAATATTTGAGAGGCTCTACAAATGTTGGTTTAATTTATTATAGTAGCAGATCAATTAATAGTATTGCAAACTATGTTAATTCTGATTATATAAATGATCTGGATAATAATGGTATTATTGTAATTCAAAAGATAGCTACTGTGGAGAACCCTGTTGATAAGTTGATGAAGTCCATTTTAGTTAGCAAGTTCAAGCATTGTTTAGACTTGATTGGTATTTGTAGAGATTGATGCCCTTATTAGGCAAGTGAGGAAGAGAAAGTGAGAAAGGTTTCAATATATTTAACTTGATAAACTTTAAGCCAAGATGGAGATTTGTTAAGTTTGGCTTGCATTTTTCACTTCTAGTAGGATAACGATCAAGTCCACATCAACTAAAGGTTTATTTTGGATGGTTATTCAAGTCTATACCAAGTTAGGACACTAGACTAAATTGATTTATTATAGAAATACCAATTTGAGTCTAAATCAGTTTATTCTATTATATATATTTCTTATAACCCTAAAGGGAGTCGTAGTAATTGAGTGTTCTAGAGATTTAGTGTATTGAAGGCTAAAATATGTGAGGTAACTTTATACTCTATAATATCCAATTTTTTATAATGAAATTTTGGCATTGTCTCTGCCCATGGACATAGGTCAATAGATTGAACTACATAGACTTTGTATGCTACTATTCTTCTCTTATCTCTCTTCTCTTCTCTCTTTTTTTTCTCTCTTCTTATTTTCTTCTTGTTTTGTTATTCTCTGTACTTGTCGCAATGTGGGGAAAGGAAACCAAACAATTTTTTGGCTATGGATCGGACACACACCACTTATGTATTCCTTGTCGAGTATGTTTTCCCTAATATTGAAGTCAAATGTATATGTTCAAAGCTTTTTGAATAAGGAACATTAATGGAGTCTTCTTCACTTACCTCTAAACTTGACGAGAGAAATGAAATTTCAATTGCTAACCACTCTCATCAGCTATGCAAATTTAACATGTTCATCGGACTCTATATAATGAAAATAGAATAAAAAGAATATTTTTAGTGTCAATGATTGCAACAATTTCTTACCCATGTAGGGATTACGTCAGCATTTACAAAGAATATCTGGAAATATCCATGTTGCATCAAGGCTCTAGAGGTGCTGACGTGGCTGAAGGTGGAGGGTGACCTGAATGCTGGAATGCTGGATGAACCTTCAAAAGAAGCCCACTCACATCGAAGGTGGGGCCTCCGATTAGGGATCCTCCGATGATTAAGTCAGTCCGAGCTTGAGCACCCACAGAGAGAGATAATATGGGAGCTCATAGTGACTGAATTGGCTTACCCGTCCCCTTCCATTCGGATCTCCTTATTATCTTTTTTATATAGGGAGGTGCCAGAGTTTATTCCTAGGCCTGTCGATTTTTGTTAGACCTGGGCTCGTAGGTGGTTAGTTGTGGGTGTTTGTTGTGCTCACATGGTCATGTTCTAGAAGTTTGTTGGGAGATACTAATTGGCTGCTCTCATGGATCGATGAGCTATCAAATTGGAGTCGGCTCATGACCTAGGTGGTGCCCTGATCAGGTCTGTGTCAGCATGGATCATGGGATCTTGCCTTTAGTGATTGGCAGAGTCCCAAACTTGAGGTTGGTGTCGGTCGCAGGCTTCGTTCCCACTGATGGGGAGATGTTGACCCAAAGGTTGAGAGAATCCCCACCCAAGGGTCGGCTAGAAGTTGATTTGGAGGTCGGGGAGCATCCGAATGGGTGTAGTCATTTCACCTTAGCTTCCTCTAGTGGATCGATGGTGCTCATTTTTGTCGGTCTGAGATTTTTGAGGTGAACTCTGAGATCCATGGCTGATGTGTTATGACTCCACAATATTTGTCCCCCACTTTCAAGTCCAGAGTGATTGTTTTGAGGAAAGAAAGTAGTCTTTAGGATCTGATCGAGTAGGTGAGCCCAAGCTACCTGGTTCTCAGGTGGGCCACTGCATTGCTCAATTTGATTGTGGATTGATCTGTCACCTCATGAATCATGCCTTAATGATTTGGTGAGATTTTGCATCTCGAAAATTTTGGTGCATTTATGATGTATGGGGCAACTTGAGGCAGATGACTAGCTCAGTCTCGGAAGACTAAGGGTTGATAGTTACTGCTTAACCTTTCGACAATGTTGTATATTGTTCCTAGGAAAATCAGCTCTAGATATTATTTTTTGGGCCCATTGGAGTTCGCCATGTGGCAGATGGTGAGGATTCCCAAGGCATCCCTTTGCAAGTGGTCCGTGGGATCGAAGAGTCACATGGCCTGTCCCTTCATGCGGTGGGATCTAGTGGTCATACCCACGCCTTTTTGGGTCAATATAAGGTGGCTGCTTACGGGACCCCACCATCCTGGTCCATCCTTCTATATTTTTGTTTTCCAATAACCATGATGCTATCATTATGGTCCATGAAGCTGGTGGTTAATGAGGGAATGGCTGCTGTCTGTTGGGAGCCCTTGTTCAAGAGGGCAAGGACCTCAGGGTCGAGGTGATCCCCTGCCACCACCCTTCTGTCAAGACAGGATCCGGCTCCTCCTGCTAGGCTCAGAATGAGCCCTTCCATGCTTGGCAGAAGTGCTGGGGCCTCGGGCTCCTCCTGGTGGATCCCTGACATGGTCCGAGACTGCTGCATCAACCACTTCAAGTCCTCAACGGAATATGAGGAGGAGGTCGTCAATGTCACTGCTTCCACCTTCATCCAAGGTTTTGAGGATTGCAAGGCCTACTTGAAATGGATGATTTCGATGCTGGACCTCGAGTGCCTCTTCCCCAACAATAGCAATAATGAAGTAAGGGTCTTCTCTTCAGATGAGGATTAAATTCTCATCCATTTTGTATTTGCTTTTGTTGTGCCTAGGCACCTTTTTGAAAGACTTTTTGAATTAATGAAAAGCAAAATTATAATTAACTTTACCTTTGATTGTTTGGTTTGCTCGAGTTCTTTCCCGAACTGACCCTTTGAGAGTTTTGGCCAAATCCTTCGCTAATCTTTAATCTTGTATTTTGTTGTTCGATTATCTTCGGGATGTTCATCTAGAGAGGCCTTGAGCTTGTTTATGGCTTTGTTCGCATCCTTGGACCAGTTCCATGGGTCCTATTTATGGGGTCCTTAACTTGGGTTAGGACTTCCCCTTTCTTGTCATCGAACTGCTTTCGATCTAGTATTCAGAGGTCTTAGCATAGGCAATGACATCTTCGAGAGATTGATTCATCGATTGACTCATTACTGAGGTCCTAACTTGGGTCAGGATGTCTCCTAATCATCGTCAAGTTACCCCCCATCTTGGTATTTGAAGGTCATGGCTCGAGCTGATATATCTCCAAAAGATTTTCGAGGTTTCTTCCAAACTGGCATTTCGGCCATACTATTGCCAATTACCTCCATCGGTCGATTTGACCTTGGTTATTTGTCATCAGACCATTTTTGAGACTTTTGCTCTATGGAAGGTCCTAACTTGGGTTAGGATATCTTCTTCTTGTAGGTGCTTTACCGACTAGTATTTAAAGGTCTCAACCCTTGAGCCAAGATGTCTCCAAAGGATCTACCATGGAGGTCCCGACTCAGGTCAAGATATCTCTTTATTGTTGTTGGAGTTTTGCCGATTGGTATTTGGAGGTTTCAGTCTGAGTTGAGATATCTCCGAAGTGCATTTGTGGAGGTCTTGACTTGGGTTGGGATATATCCTTCTCATTAGTGCTTGTCGATTAGTATTCAGAGGTCTCAATCTAAGCTAGATATCTTCGAAGTACCTTTATGGAGGTCTTGACTTAGATCAGAATATCTCCTTCTCGTTAGTGCTTTGTTGACAAGTATTTAGAGGTCTCAACTCATGAGCCAAGATATCTCTGAGGGATTGGTCTACCGATCCAGTCATCAGGGTTCAAACAATCATTCGAATATCCTATAGTTTTCATCACTATTATCGATGACTTGGTTGAGTCTGATATTTGAAGCTCCTAGTGGGCATGAAATACTCGAGAGAGTCATTCTCTGGAGGGTCATGCCCATGGAAGTCCAAAGGAATCATGCATTTAATGTCAAGGTATCCCAATAATGATGGTTTATGGGAACAGACGATTGGGAGCTTGACCATCGTGAGGCATGGTCCTCGAAGTCATTCCCCAAGGCGACACCTATTGCATGGCCAACAGAGGGTAGTTAGGAGCATTTAATCCCAACTTTGTCTATAAATCAAGCCTTTATAGCCCGAAGCCAGTATCAGCCAAAAGTCCCTCACGATGCGGTGGTGTGGCTCCGTTCCTTGTCAAGGGTAGTTGGTGTTTCTCTCTTGCCGGGAAGGTTTCTACCACTGCTTGACTAGCCATCGGGTACCTTGGAGGAATACGCTCGGCATGAAGTCCAATTTGGCATCGAAGGTGTTGGAAAAATCTATCACTCTAACGAGGGAGTCAGACCGGGGGTCATTGGAGGCTGCTTCCATGCAGTGCTCTCAAGGGGGGCCTTCTATCTTTCTAAGGGGATGCTCCTTCCTCCCCAGCATGGTGGTCTCTCGAGCATCCCCAATGGAATATCCTACAGATAGACATGCTATCGGGGGGATTCCTTCTATGCCCTCACTGATATCCTCTCCCAAGGATTAGTTGATGGAGGTCCTCTCACCTAAACATCGCTGAGAACCTCAGAGCGTGGCTCGGGCCAGTTGTTGAGATCAGTGATTGAGAACATTAGTGGAGCTCCCATCTTGTAGCTTTTCTTTCTTTATTGTCATAATCTTTGTATCAATAATGTTGCCTATGTAAAATAAATATCCTCTTTATCCAATAAATATCTTCTTTGTCTGTCACATGATCATCATCATCATCCAAAATTATCCGAAGCTTTACTCATCTCGTCAAGGAGTGTTATCCAGTCGATCGAGGTCCCTGAAGGGTTGTCCTCTTCTCTGACATGCTTGCCCTCAACTTATGACGAGAGGCGAGAAATGGACCAATGCCTAGATGGCATTTACTAAGCTTATCTGTAGGCAAGAAGCACCGCTGGGGTCGATGCCGATGCCATCTACACTCGACTCACCTATAGATGAGGAGTGCCACTTGGGCTAAGGTTGTTGTGACCGCCGCTCAACTTGTCTATAGGCAAGGAGTGCCACTGGGGCCGATGTCGATGCAGCATGTGCTCAACTCACCCATAGGTGAGGAGCACCACTTGGACCGAGATCATCATGGCCGTTGCTTGACTTGGCCATAGGCAAGGAGTGTCAGTAGGGCAGATGCCAATGCAGCCTGTGGTCGACTTACCTATAGGCGAGGAGTACCACCTAGGCTGAGGTCATTACGACCGTTGCTCGACTTGCCCCATAGGCAAGGAGCACTGCTAGGGCTGATGCTGACACGATCTGTGCTCGACTCACCTATAGACGAGAAGTGCCACTTGGGTTGAGGTCATCGTGACCGCTGCTTGACTTATCCATAGGTAAGAAGCACCACTAGGGTTGATGCTGATGTAGCCTGCACTCGACTCATCCATAGACAAGGAGCACCAGTTGGGCCGATGTTGTCATGATCGCCGCTCACTTGCCCATCAGCAAGGAGTGCTACTAGGGCCAATGCCAACGTGGCTTGCACTTGACTCACCTATAGGTGAGGAGTGCCATTTCGGCCAAGATCATCATGACCGCCACTCAACTTGCCCATAAGCAAGGAGCATCGTTGAGGCCGATGCCGATACAGCCAGTGCTCGACTCGCCCATGTGGGAGGAGCGCCACTTAAGTCGTTGTCATCATGACCACTGCTCAACTTGCCCATAGGCAAGGAGCACCGCTGGAGCCAATGCCAATGTGGCCTATGCTCGACTCACTCGTAGGCAAGAAGTGCCACTTGGCCGAATAGGACTCTCGAAAGGCTATCCCCTTTGGTGCCACCCAACCCCTACAATTTATCTGAAATAGAAATTCATGGAAGGTTGGTTCGTAAACAAAAATAAGTAGTTACAAGTTCTACTAGTGGTACATTCAAAATCCCTTTGCATTCTAGGCCTGGGAGATTGGAATGATGTTATCCCGATTCCCTACCCCCCCTCCGATGGCTTCTGATGTCTGAGATCTTATTGATGATACCAGCCATTAATCGATTGTTGTTGTTGTCTTCATCGGGATGGAACCATGGAAGCTCCTCGGGGGTTCGTGTTCGCTACTCTTGAACATACTTTCCATGATAGGCCTCATCGGATGAGAGCCTCGATCTCATCCTTTAGCTAGAGATACTCCTTGGTTTCGTGACCATGGTCACAATAGAAATGATAGTACTAACGTTTGTTCCATCAGATTGATGGGGTCGATGGAGGTCAATGAAGGTACTCCTCATCTTCAATCTCCATAAAGATCTGGATTCGAAGGATGGTCAATGAGGCATAGCTGCTATAGTGCCGAGGTGGGCTTCTTGTCCTTGGTGCTTTTGATGGTTAGGAGGACTCTACTTCAGCCTGGGTTGGGCATGCATCCTCTCATGCACACATCTTTTTGCTAGGGATCAGATCTTCCTCCTACCGACGTGTGATCCAGCCCTCTTCAGCCTGCATATGCTTATAGGCCCAGGCTAGGAGGTTGGTATAGTCCCTCGGATAGATCTTGTCAAGGGAGTAGATGAGGCGCTCATTGTAGAGGCCTCACTTCAGCACCGACATGGCAATGCCTTCATCCAGACTGCACACCTCCAGTGTGGCTATGTTGAAACATGCCACATAATCGCACAGAGATTCTCTCTCTTCCTGATGGAGGGAGAAGGGGCTATCTAAAATCTTCAGTTGGATCTGACTGTGGCTAAATTGAGCAATGAACTAGCATCTAAGTTGCTCGAAGGATGAAATAGACTTTGACAGAAGTCCAGAGTACCAAGCCGACACTGCCTTCTTCAGGGTTGCAGGGAAGGTGAGGCACAAGAGATCATTCGAAGTGTCCTAGAGCATCATAAAGGCTTTGTAGCCCTCCAAGTGGTCAAGAGGGTTGGTGAAGCCATCATATGGTTCCACCACCGACATCTTGAATTGACTAGAAATCGATTATTGGAAGATGGAGTGGACAAACGGTGGTTGAAAACTAAAGCCAAAGATGTCATCGTTGTTAGATGTGTGCCCTAGAAGCCAATCTTGACGAACACATACTTTTCTCTAAAGCATGTTTTGTATTTGATAGGTAATTTTTATAACCAATCATGTCATATATGTCCATGATTTGTCCTAAAATTTAACAAAGATAATTTTGTATATTCTTAAAGTGTTGAGAATTTGAGACATGCATCATTAGTGGTTAATTTTTAAATGCTCCCGATCAAAGAATCATCATGGAGGACAGTGATCAATCTATTCAAGATCCATGCACGGATCACCTCCTTTTAGGGCTGATGAGTCTCAAGTCTGCGGTGTAGATATATTGGGATAAGAGTGCAGGTGGTTGTTAGAGAACAACTTACACTGAGCGTGACCAACATGAGAAACCACCTGGATATCTACTCGTCAGTGATTTTTTCAATGATGTAGTAGTGTGACTGATCTTTTGACCTGTAGTGTATTGACTATTCGCAGCGAGGCTACTTAGTTTAACTGCACGTTCCCTTGATCCCTAGTCATTCGGACCTTTCTGTGTATGTTGGCTATTGTAGGTTCAGATTCATTGTTTGGAGTAGGATGCATCTAAATGAAATCTATCGATCTTGGTAGAAAAAGAGAAGTCTTATGCAACTCGCAAGACTAAGTTCAAAAAATTTTTAGTCAGAGTAAGTATGAATACTGAAAAAAAAATTCACAGGATTCACAGATGAACTCGAGTCGAGTCAATCTAGCATATGACTGACGATGAGATTTGATGAGTTCTCTATGATCTCTGTCAAGTCAGGACTCATAATAGAGGGATTGTATCACACGATAACTATACTTAAAAATTTATTTTTTTATTCTGTTGAATTATCACTACATGCTACTAGACATCACTGGTGGATCATGAGAACTCACTAGGATCATTTTTGGATCAACGATCCTTATTGAGGTGAGTTAAAATCATTTTAGTCCATCAAAAAGAGTTTCTATGATACTGTGATGGAGATCATGGTATGTCTCACTACCAGACAGAATAGAATCTGAAGGATCACATACAAAAAGAGTATGATCTGATCAATGGCTTGGATCATATTCAAATTATAAATCGAATTGATAGTTTGAATTTTAGAAACTACTAATTTGTAAGCATTACAGTTTTGGCAACTGTTAATTATTAGCATAGAGACTTAATTATAAATATTATAATTTTATTGGGACTGATTAAGTTATAAATTAACTCTTAATTAAATTAAATTAAATTAAATTAAATTATATTTAATTTAATTTAATATTAATTGGGTTCAATTATCCAAATCAGATTTGGATTTCAAGCTTGATTGGATCAGGCTTGACAGTCTTTTCGAATTCGACTCGATTCGGACTCAATTTGAACCTGATTGAGACCTAATCTGAACTAGATGAACCATGACTTAGAGAGCCCAGGTTTTTTAGAACTCTCTTTCTAGATTTCATACTAAAAAGAGGAGGGCATGCATTGAGATGTGCCCCTTTATTTACTTGCGCACGTGAAGAGAAGAGGGGCGTCACGTGCGCCAACTACCAATAGTTGGCACCCCATCCTTCTGGGACTCTCTCTCTTTAAGATAACTATTCAAATATGATTTCAATAGATGCTTTATCAAGAAAACTTTCTAATCAGATTAGAAAAGGAGGTGTGGGATATTTTTTTGTGTGACAAAACATAAGAAGAGGTGGGCATGTGCTAAAAGATTTGTGTGAGAGATCTCACACAATTTCTCTTTGGTGCACAACTTATTTTCTTCCTCTTTTCCATGCCATAGTTCTTTTATTTTGATAAGATCTGATCTTATCTCTTTTGGGGTGTGAGGACTTTCCTAGGGGGTGATAAAATTTTGAGAAAAAATGTGTGGTGTGTGCTAAGATGATGGGTCTTCTTTCTCACCGCATAACCATCATCCCAACACCTCTTTTCTTTCTCCCCTTCATCTCCATTATGTAGATCTAATAGAGATTAGATCTAAGAGTGGAAAAGAGAGAGAAGAAGAGAAGAAGACAAGTTCTTCTTTCTTTCTTTATGATCTGGTTCAGATCCCGATGGATCTGCACGAAAGAGTTCACGCAGCAATCTTCTTCTTCGAAATCTAAAAGAAGAGATGTAGATCCAAAGCTGAGGAGCAAGATCTACAAGGTGCTAGCACACTGATGATCTCAATGCTCTGATCAGACATCTTCGTATGGATACCAGCAGAGGTCGGACACGTGCACGGCTATGATCAGAACCCCAAACATCCGTAGATCTAAAGGTATGGAGAACTGATCTCTGTTTTGATTTTGCTAACATTTATTTTCTTTTTCAAATTTCAAATTTTGATAGCATATTCGTGTCAAGATTTTAGCTATAATTTTTAGATTAGATCTAATATATATTTAAATTAAAAATATTTTAATTTATTTATTTTCACTACATAAGGTTTAGAAAAAATTTTTGAAATTCATGTACGAAATCATAGCAATTTTTTAATAGTGGTATCAGAGCACAAGTTCTGATACAAACATAAAAACTCCTTAGATCTGATATTTAATTTATAGAAATTAGATTTGAAGGTTAGTAAGATGATCAAGGTCATTCTGAAATTAGATTGTCCTGGTATAATCCTGCTATGCTGAACAGTTGTCCTAGAATGATGTAGAATATCGATTAATGTTA
Source organism: Elaeis guineensis (assembly GCF_000442705.2). Lineage (NCBI taxonomy): Eukaryota > Viridiplantae > Streptophyta > Magnoliopsida > Arecales > Arecaceae > Elaeis > Elaeis guineensis. The sequence goes on along the minus strand of NC_026004.2, from coordinate 91,337,650 downwards.
GATCTAATTTTTCTACATACTGTAATATGATTATAAGATTATTTTGGATCTAACATTATTTTAAATCTAAAATAAATCATGAGTTATTTAGATCTGAAATTAATTTTAGATCTGAATATATTAATTAAGATTTTATTTGGATCTAGTATGATTGCTGAAATTTTTTCTTACATGCATAGATACAATATTATTGTTCATATGTTTGACCTATGAAAGATAATTATATCTAATTTTTAATTGATTACATATGTGATATGTTAGATTAATCTCTTAGTAGCTTAGTAATTGAATTAGGATAATCACCATGGCCATCCAGTCATAAAAAGATGAAGGGATTAAAGTCCCTCTCTTGTCCATTCGATGGATTTTCTCTTATGACGTGTAGGGGTGCCGACTGTGATATTTTTTATGAAATGAACAATGAATAAAAAATTATATGTGATATATATTTTAGATTTAAATCAGATTATGTATGTATTTTTATATATTTTAGATTACTAAATATTATATATGATATATTGATTTGACACACGATTTAAAACTTAATTTTTGCAAAATCTTAGATCCAAAATCTTAGATTCTGTTTGCATGAAATTATGAAATTGTGACTGGCATGCCTATGGAGTTGACTCGATTCTCAATTGGGTTGATTCAAGTGCTTGATGAGTTGACTCATTTTTGTTGGAGTCGACTCAAGACTCTGGTAGATCGATTCAGTTGCTAATAAGCCGACTCAATTGTGCAGGTTAGGTCTCCAGATTTATGTTTGTCTCAGTATTGTGCCGACTCACTGTGACAAGTCAATTCATGTACCAGAACAAGTCGACTCAATTCTGCAGACAATCAAATTGTATGAGATATAATAAAAATTGTTTAGATCAAAAATTATTTCAAGATCTAAACTTAAATTCATGTACATAATGTACTTGATTGAGAATTAAGATTTAAAATTATAAGATCTAAAATTATGAATTTAACATCTAAATTTCAATACATAAAATATGGGCTTCGGGTATAGGTTGAACAAATTAGGTTTAGAGACTAAACTACAACTAGGATCATTGATTAGATCAGGTTAGAACCCTTTTTAATTTTGAGCAGTTGATCAAACCTAATCAAGAGTTGGTTGAGATTAGGTTAAAGGGGCTCAAAATTGAATTTAGTTGTAGTTGATCAAATTGATTCACATTTAATATGAATTGATTAAGTCAAGACCAAATTTGGCTCAGCGGTTCAAGTCTAGGTCGATGGGTTAACCTAATTGATTCTAATCATCCAATTTGATGTCTTAGGCAAATCTTAGATGGTGGTTCTTTAATTGGTTCCATTGTCTGACCTGGCCAATTCATTGGTATCCAAAAAAAGTAACAAGGAGACCCCCACTCATCTTTACTTACCTAATCATTTTGGGAGATTATGTTTTGTATTAGGTTACTTGTTGATCCGAGTTCACTTATGCCGACTCGGTTGGTCAGAAATGAAATATACTGATCCAAATAAGATTAGTCATTATATTAGATATATGTGACTAATTAGAAGAAACCTAAATTCAAATCTTCTCACTAAATATTAAGTCTACTGGTCTTCCATCGTTGTAGAGATGCGGGTGCCTTTTTGGCATTAATCGTTCTCGACTGATTACAGTGGTTCGGTTGTATCGAAAAAGTACAACCACTCTATTGACATAAGATGCTCCCAGGTAAAGATAGAGTTGGGCCCAATAACTATTAGATGAGGGACCCAATGACGATTTTGCACTTGTTGGTGAACGATGGTCGGACTTAACTAAGAAATATACCAATAATTGTTAGGTGAGGCCACAGGACTTAGAGACCAAGTCACTGCTACATGCTTGAAGAAGCATCTGAACAAAGAGTTATCTACGTATTGATATACGTGTCATCAATAACTGTTAGGTGAGATACCATACATCGATGAGACCGTAGCACCCACTAGAATCACTTATCGTATTAAGATTTTTGTTTTTCCATCCAAGGAGTGTGAGAGACTCAAAAAATTAGTAGGAGCCTTTGTTTATTTTTAAAGTTTTTAGAACAAACTATTACAAGTACAATCATCTAATTAAATCTTTACTCTCCATGATTAATTCTGTTGACTTTCAATCCTCTAGCTCAAATCCTAGATATCAATCACTTAATCAAAATCAACTACATATTCTGGCTTAAAAATCTAAGAATAGTTCTTAGCTTTTAGAAATTAAGCTATATTCTTGATCAGGTTAACCCAATGTCCTCAGCTTGTCCAATCCATGGTCAACGAGCTATATTTGACAAATGGTTGGATATTGATAATTAGGTTAGGTGCTATAAATTGGACTTCATAGTAGATGAAATCCAATATATGCATAAGGACATATAGACTGCCAATGACATGCTGATTTATCTGCAATAGTTGTGAGATGATCAGAGTCGCACAGTGCATGAGATACGTGATGGACAGTTTGGCCATGATCGATGAAGGATATTGAAGAGCTTGAAAAGCTCGACATGATCATGCATAAAAAATTGCTAATAGATTTGATCCTACAGTCCCTAATTCATATGGATAGTTTATGAAACTATTTTATGAATATTATAGCACCTTAACTGAATTGATCAATATGCTGGTAACTAAAGGATCTTGAAAAGTTCAGAGGTACATACCTGGAGAACCTAAAAAAATATTGACACACCTTTGGAAGGTATGTCGAATTACTCAAATTTGATCTTACGATTTTCTTTTTTTATTAGACTCTAGTACATATTACGCACTTTAGTATAGGGTCTAAGGAAGAAAGAGGACTAAAAGAAGGTGAAGTGACTCTTTTAAGTCGGCGATGGCGCAAAAGTTATACTGGCCATAGGCACCTAACCTCAGTGATTACTGTTTTGGATTTAGTTTTTTATCATTTGCATAGTGATGCATTTGTGAACTTATTTGAGCAAATAGTAAATGCCATTGGGTATGAGAGATCCAGAACCAAATAACCTGAAGTATATAGATGGTTCTTTTGGCTAGATCATGTATGAGAAGAAATGATTTGCCGACTGGAGAAAATAGATCTTTGGGCTCATTGACTGTTAAGTCATATCTAGTCTGTAAATCATCTCTTTGAGGATTAATGATGAAGCCACCCTTTGTGGGTCAAAGGGATAGGACCATTGAGATACTTATCTTAGTACACATATGATGTGCATGGCTCATTTGATGAGTCAGACTAGGAGGTTATCATGACTTCAACATCTTTACTAATGAACAGTCATGGTGTAGGTATGTATGTGAGATACAAATCTGAAAGACTTTGAAAGATTCAAAAAATTCAGATGTGAAGTAGAAAAAATAAATCAAAAAATTTCTAAAGATACTTCGATCAGATCGAGGATGCAATACCAAATAAGAAATTTATCGATTATTTAAAGAGAATGGCATAGTTTCATGATAAAATTCTCCTTGGTATATTTGTGAGGAGCGATGGTGCTATATGAGATATGATCCAGTCCATCATGAATATCACTAATTTAACTATTATTTTTTTAAGAATAAGATTTAATTTTTGAAATTTAAATTAGATTTCTTCTAAAGTTGATTCACCACACCATATGAGATATGATATGGTAGACAAGTTAGAGGATAGGTCTGTGAGAACTCGTTTATAAGGTATTCCAAAAAGAGTTTGGGATGTCATTTTTCTTTTAGTGGTTCACAATGTGATTGTGAGAAATCATACTATTTTCTTAAAAATAGTGAGAGGATGAACTCAAAAAAAAAATCTCTAAAAAATAACGAGTCACAAAACCTATACAATCTATTTAAGATGAGTCAGTATATGTAGTACCTTCTCCATCTCATAGATCTAGTAGGATCTCTCATCCTTTAGAAAGATATTTGATATTCTTACAAAGGATTCAGAGAAAGTATTTCTCGAGGGAGATTGAAAACATAAAGATGATCTCAAAACCTACAACGATATGATATGAGGAAACATGTAGTTACATGAAGGTCAGTGGGAGGATCCCATACTGACATCAGTTATGATGTAGTTATATATAGAATTTTCTTATCAAAGACCTAGGTCAAACATCCTATATTTTGAAAATAAAAATCTATAGAGATAGATCCTGAAAGGATGTTTGATTTTCACAGACATGTATATAGAAGAGGTGCTGAAAGAGTTCAGCATTGAAACCTTTAAGAGGGATCCATTATCCTCTTGGGCATGGGTGTATGCCATGCTATATACTTGACTTGGTATATCTTGCTGTTAAAATCACGAGCAGATATTAGTCGAATACAGGCTGGAAGTATTGGATGGCTGTTGTTGGTGCAGAATTCCACCGAAGCTGGAGTTACTAGAGTCGAGATGACCGCGGCAACCGTCGGGACCTACAAGGGAAGTCTAAACCGGAGTTGGAGGTGCTCCAGCAAGACCCTCCGACGCTCAAGTCAGTACTCTGCTGCAACAGAAATGGAGTGCTCGAGTGAGAATTTTAGCAGAGTTTTGGGATAGAGTTTTTGAGCTTAGAGAAGAACGTATCTGGGGGTCCCTTTTTATAGACAGAGAGCGTAATTGATTGACAGCGATGTCTGTAATCGCTTGGTAGTGGGCTGTTCAGAGCTGCGTGGAGTTTGTTACGGAGAGTAGTGACGTCAGGGGTCATTCAGGGCCACGTGGAGTTTGTTACGGAGAGTGGAGTGGTGTCCGTTGTCACGACTTGTCAGAGAGTGGTAGAGCTTGGAGAGTGGAGTGGTGTCCGTTGTCGTGACTTGCCAGAGGGTAGTGGAGCCATGCGAAATCCGTTGCAGAGAATGGGGCAGGGTGGTGGCCATTGTCATGACCAGCCGGAGAGTTCGGATCTGTCGGTTGGAGCTCGACTGGGATGTCTGATGGAGAGGAATGGCTTTCTATCCTGCCGATCTAGGAGAAGCTCGGATGTTTCTGAGGCTACTGATGAGTCTACTGTTGTCGGATGCCTTAGGTGCTGATGCTACAGGCAGAAGTCATCTGCTGTAGAAGCTCGGATGGAGACTTTCTGTTGGTGAAGTCCGGTAGGGGTCTGGTTGCTAGAAAAGTCCATCTGAGATTTGCTCGATGTTAAAGCTTGTCTGAAGATTATCCACCGAAGAAGTCCGATTTCATGAGGAATCTGATGGAGGGTCTGTCGGTGGTGGACCTCAGATGGCGTTGGGGAGGTTCGGTAGACATCAGAGGCAATCAGCCATTGTAGAAATCCAACTACTAGAGTCCGTCTGTTGTAGAAGTTCGTCTGATATCCATCCGCTATGGAAGTTCGGACGGAGTCTGATTCTTGTAGAAGGCTGAAAGAAGATCGCTTATTGTAGAAGCTCGAACGAAGATCGGTTGTCGTGGGAGCTCGGAGTAGCGACATGGCCGGTGGGTCCAGTCCCATTGTAGAAGCTCATCTGGGATCCGGCTACGAAGAAGCTCGACCAAAGTCTATCTGTAATAGAAGTTCGAAAGAAATGTGTTTACAGTAGAGGCTCGAATGAAATTTGCTTACAGTAGATATCCGGGGTAGACCGTCCGCTGTAGGAGTTCGGAGTAGACTGCTCGTAGTAGGAGTTCGGCTCTCATAGGAGCTCGGTTGGAATCCTGAAGGCGATCGACCGTCGTAGAAACTTGGATGGAGTCTGATTACTGTAGAAATCTCACTATCGAAGAAGCTCGGATATTGACGAAGTCCGAAAGAAGTTCGGAGAATAATTGATCACTGTAGAAGGTCGGCTGATAGTGAGGCCTAGAGAGCTTTTGGAGCAGCCTGGTAGATGGATGGAGAAGCTCATTATCAGAGAAGTCCGAAAGCTCGGACGGTCGAGGGGGTTCAGAGAGACGCCACACAAGGTCGGAAGCCGAAAAAGCCCTGGAAGGGTCGGTCTTTTACGAACTTCGATCGGGGGATATTTTATACCCAACACCAATCCCTCTACTTTCGAGTTCGGATTTTGAATGAAGAAAGTACAGAGAAATTTTCACGATCGAAGTTGCCCCCCTCGATTTTCGCACTCGATGGTTGTCAGATATTTTGGTGTTTAGCGTGCTGGTTCTGGAGTCTTTTCAAATCAAAGCGATCTGAAAAGATTTTTTCGAAATTCCCGCTAGGGCATGGCTCTAGGTACGGTGCAATAATGATTTTGTCAGCTGTCAGTCATTTTCAATAGTCTGTCATAGTGAGTGGGACATGCGGTAAGTGCAGGTCGGCCAGAGGAGATCCGCGATCATAACTGCTCCGGGCCCTGTTACCTATTTAAATACGTCCTCCTCCTTCAGGGGTTTCACTTTGCCTGAGAGAGTCCCTCGGTTTCCTCCTCTGCCCCGAGAGCTCCAACCTCCTTTAGCATCCTTCTCGGCCTTAGGCATCCTCTGGGTCGACTTCCATCATCCTTGCTATCTTCCTATACTCCTCGGGCCAACCTAGGTTAGTCCTGGAACTCCTTGCCGTTTTTCTGTTCTTTCTTCTTCGTATTCCGTTCGTTTAGCTTCCTCGAGAGCTTGTTTGCTGTTTTTTCTGATTTTTTTTTTCAAAATTTTTGTGGCTTCTACTTGATCCAAAATGTCTTCCGATATCTCCTCTTCTAGCGGTTCTAGAAGTTCGTCGGTCTCAGCTCCCCAAAGTCCTTGTACCGTAAATGAACCCGTAGTTAGGACCGAATCTCATCTGGTTTTTGCGTCGAATACCATCCCCAGCTCTTTGACTCCGAACGAACTCCCACTGATAAAGATTCAGTATGGAGTTCCTCCGGAGTACGAGTTGGAGCTTCCCAGGCCAACCAATCGGGCTAGCTCCCCCCCTCTTGGCCGCTTCTATCTATACCAGGAGGCCTTCCATACCGGACTTTGGCTTCCACTTTCATCTTTTGTTGTCGTCCTCTTTTATTTTCTGAATATTTCTTTAGTCTCAGTAGCACCGAACTCCTTTAGATTTTTTATAGGATTTCTTTCTCTTTGTAGTTTAGCTGAAGTTCGGCCAATCCTTTCTTTGTTTAGGAACTTCTACACCTTCAAGCGTCATCCCTCGGCAAAAGACTGGTGGTACTTCTCTCCTCAATTCGGTAGAAAGGGGTTGCTGAAAGGTGCCCCCTCTTCTATCCACAACTGGAAGGAGAGGTTCTTCTATGTTCGATGCCCGACCTTGGAGCTAGGATTACCCCCTTGGGGCTCTCTGAGGGATTCCGTCTGTCGGGCTTCTAGCCTGGAAAGGGACGACCTCAAAGCCTCTAAAAAGCTCGAGGCCTATCAAACCTCCCTCCTCTTCGAACTCCTGAAGGAACAACTTTTGTTCAACGTCGGCCTGAGTCCTCTTAACCCTGCCGATACCATTTTTTTTTTGCTTCTCCTTTCTCTTATTCCATCTCTGAGCCGTATTGATCTTCTTTTATTGCAGACATAGATACAAGCATGGCTCGAAGGTTAGCCCAGGGTCTCAAGACCCACAAGAGAAAAGACGTCTCAACTTCAGGGTCAGTGAAGAAAGCCAGGACAGAAGGGACTAGCTCGACCGTGCCTGCTCCGGTGGTCGTTGCCGTCGAAGTCTCTTCCGATGTCGAACCTAAAGTCTCCCGAGCCCTTTCAAGGAGCCCCCCGACCGAGGATCCCGCTCCAGAGGCCTGTCCCGAAGGGGCACCCAGGGCCGAAGGAAGGAAGAGAAAGAAGACCCTGGCTCGGAAGAGCCGCAGTCGCAAGGTTGCCGTCGAGGGGGCCGGCGGCTCCGAGGAAGACCTGGGAGAAAATCCCTTCAACAACAGAAATTTAATAAAGAGGCTGGTTGAAGGGTGCATTCTGCTCGAGATCGTCGAGAGGATCGTCCTTGCTGATCCCGAGCTACGGGTCTGGGACTCTCTGGGATCTTTTCTCGAAGTAGGTTAACTCACTTTTTCCTCCTTCTTGCTCCTTAATTTATCCTTCAGCCTTTATATTGACTCCCCGGCCTTTCTTGCAGATTGGGCACCAGCTTGTCGCCAACGTCGAGGCGGTGAAGATTGCCAAGAGGGAGGCAGCTCGGGCGGAGGAAGGTCGTCTAGCTGGGGCCGCCCGCCTCGAGGAGAAGATCGCCGAGGTCCTAGGTCTCTAGGAGGCACTGGAAAAGGAGGGACAAATCTCATCCGATCTGAGGACCGCCTTGGAGGAGAGAAAGAAGGCTGAGACCGAAGTCTCCGAACTGAAGGCGCAGGCTTTCGAGTTGAAGACGCAGGTTTTCGAATCGAAAGCATGGATTTTGTCCCTGATCTCGGAGGTAGGGGTTCGAGCAGTGGAGGAGTTTAAGGCCTCCTCCAAGATGGAGGATCTAAAGGTCCAGTTCAGCCAGGATGCCTTTATCAAGGGTTTCAAACTCTGCCAAGAGAAGGTGGCTGGGAGGTTTCTCGAATTGGATCTCGACTTCCTGAATAAGGCATCCGACGATGAAGCCGAATCATCCGAAGCTACTGCCAGTCCTCCTCCAGTCGGGACCTCACCGATCGCTGCGGCCACCACTGCCGATCTGCTGGGGATGTCGAGCCCCTCCACTTCTGCCCCAGAGGTCCGGAACCTCTAGCTTTGTATTTTTTTTTGTGGTGATTTTTCTTCGTTCTCTTGTACTTGAAAATTATTTAATCAATGAAATCGGATTCTTCTTTACAGAGGGCCCCCTCTTCTTTTTTTCTTCTATATTTTTTTTCTTCTCTTTTATCTTCTTGTATTAATTTGAGTCGTGGCACTTTTGTCTCCCAACGACAGTACCCTGCCAAAGCTCTTCCCCTTCCACAGGGGATTCCTCTGAAGTCGATGATCTGAGACCTTAGAAGGAAAGTTCGTCAGTTGACGAAGAAATCCAAGAAGCTGGAAGATGAACTTCACCGACTGAGGAAGAGCCATTCGAAAGTCACTGCGGAGGTTGTTCGCCTTCAGGACCTCCACAGAAAGGGTCTCATGGAATTCACCCGAAGAAAGGCTGACTTCGTGACGGAGCTTGAGGGACTCCGAAAATGTGCCAGCGATCGATCTTGGACTCAGGCTTCCAAGATCAGCTCCCTTGAAGTCAAGTTGGTGGCCGCACGGGAGAAGATCGGCCAGTTGGAGGGGAGCTCGTCCTGGCTCACAGTCCAAGCCGATCGTGATCGAGACTGGTCGAAGAAGTTCTCCGATCTTCAAAAGCAGCTTCAGGATGCTGAGGCGAACTACAACGCCTACCGAGTCGGTTGGAGCGGGCAAGTAGAGGACTACCGAAGGAAGCTCCAAATGGTGACTGACGAAATTGCCTGCCTTCGGAGGCAGTTATCTGAGAGAGTCCAGCTCGCCTCTGCACAAGGCTCCGACGAGCTCCGCTCCTTAAGGGAAACCATGGCAAAACTGTCTGTGGCCCTTGGGCAGGAGGAGGCTGAACTACAATGGCTGAAGATTTAGCTGGTCCACGAGCAGCAAGTGGTCAAAGATGCCGAGGCAGAGTCCGAGGTCCTGAGGAAGAGGCTTTGAGAGTCGAAGGGCAAGAGCCGGCAATTCTACCAGATGTACCGGGACATGCTGCTGAGAAAGATGGAACTAGAGGAAGAAGTTGAAAACTTAACGCAATCCCTAATAAGGACCAAAACTGAGAGCTCGAAGTCGAAAGAAGCTGGGCTTCCTTAGAGCTCCTTTCTCTTTTTTTTTTTTGCCTTTCATCCTTCCATGTATTCTTTTTCTTTTCTTATCGTCTCTCTTTTTGGCCTTCAAGGCTTTGTACTATATACTTCACTAATGAAATGAAAAAAAAAATTTTCATTACCTTGTCCATTTTGATATTGAGTTGTCGTTTACCGAACTTCTTTTGTCTCTTGTCTTGTCCGATGCCATCATTGTTTGAAGGTTCCCGATCACCGTCGTGTTGATTTACTTTTTTGGTTCATGACCGTAGGTCTTTTCGGGGCCATTTGAGTTTGGCGCTTCCTCTCGATGCTCGAGCTTGGGGATCCAAACTTCTCATTACTTTGAGGAAGTTGATTTCTCCTCGGCTTGAGCTGAGTTCTCCTTTTATTGACTGAGGGTTTCTCGATAGGAGAATCCTTCCTCATTGAGATGAGGTCCCTTATGTCTTTGATGTAGTTTATTTTTTACTTATCGCTGGTGTAGTTTGTCGCTTTTCCTTTTCATCTCCCCTTCTTTTTTTTTGTGTGTTTGAGTGAGGGTTTTTCCTCTGCTCTTAACGGGGTCGTGGGAGTGTAGAGGAGCCGTTGAGGAGGCTTTTCTCCTCGTTCGATCTTGATCGACTGGGTCTTTGCTTGTGTCAGGACGAGGTTCTCCTCTTATTTCCGACAGTTAGTTTCAGCTCATGTTAGGACGAGATTCTCCTTCTGTTCTTAACAGGGCTGTGAGGGCACGTAAGGGCCATTGCGAGGGCCTCTCCCCCCATCCGATCTCTGAGTAACCGGGCCTTTGACTTTGCTCATGTTAGGACGAAGTTTTTCTCCTGTTCCTAACAAGGCTGTGGGGGCACATAAGGACCGTTGCAAGGGCCTCTCCCTCCATCCGGTCTCTAAGTAACCGGGCCTTCGACTTTGCTCATGTTAGGACAAGGTTCTCCTCCTGTTCCTAACAAGGCTGTGGGGGCACATAAGGGCCGTTGCAAGGGCCTCTCCCCCCATCCGGTCTCTAAGTAACTAGACCTTCGACTTTGCTAATGTTAGGATGAGGTTCTCCTCCTGTTTCTAACAAGGCTGTGGAGGCTCATAAGGGCCGTTGCAAGGGCCTCTCCCCCCATTCGATCTCTAAGTAATCGGGCCTTCGACTTTGCTCATGTTAGGATGAGGTTCTCCTTCTGTTCCTAACAAGGCTGTGGGGGCACATAAGGGCCGTTGCAAGGGCCTCTCTCTCCATCCGATCTCTAAGTAATCGGGCCTTCGACTTTGCTCATGTTAGGACGAGATTTTCTTCCTATTTCTAACACGCTTAATTTTGATTGAATGAGGGAGTTGCTTCCTGTCGTTATGAGTTCATGCCAAAAGGATAAACATGCAAATATAAAATTTTTATTTACGGCAAAGCTATTGGTAATACATCCATAGATTTTTTGGATCCTATGGTCGCGGAAGGTCTGCTCCCCATCGGGGTCCTCCTGAGATGGAGTTGATAATCCTAATCGGAGGCCGATCTTCAGGCTGCTCCTCCCTCCTTGGCTACTCTAACTGCGGCAGGGCCCTAGGCCGATCTTTCCTACCTTCAGATCGGTGTCGAATGAATCTGTCGAGCCGATCTCATTTGATGAGCTCCTCGATCTCGTCTCGGAGCTGGATACATTCCTCCTTGTCATGGCCGTGGTCACGATGATAGAGGCAGAACTTGTTAGGATTGCACTTCTCGGGGTGTGTGCACATCCTTTCCAGCCTTGGCAGCTGCTCCCTGACCTCCATCAGTACTTGAGTTTTCGATGCATTGAGAGGGGCGTAGCTGTGGAATCTTCCTGGAGGAGAGCTCCGTCGAACTCTGTGGTCCGGGCTCCTCTGCCTACGAGACCGAAGAGAAGTCTGGACACACTTGTGTCCGGAGGGGGTTCGAGAATGCGGCCGAGCTTCACTCGGCCCTTTTTCAACTGTGGGCTTACTGGAGTCCCCCGCCTGCCGCTGCTTCGCGGCCTCCTCATCCTTCATCTTGAAGGCTTCTTCTGCTCGGGCATATCCTTCGGTCTGAGCCAGCAAATCAGCAAAGTCCCTGGGATATTTTTTTTCAGAGAAAATAGAAGATCGTTCTTTTGAAGACCACCCTTCAGGGCAGCCATCGCGATCGATTGGTCCAAGTTTCGGACCTCCAGTGCGGCAATGTTAAAGCGGTTGACGTAGGCTCGGATAGATTCTCTCTCCTTCTTCTTGATGTTGATAAGGGACTCCGAACCTCTCCGACGATGCCGGCTGCTAACAAAATGAGCCGCAAACTGATGGCTCATCTGATCAAAGGAGAAGATAGTACCCGACTTCAGTATCGAGTACCAGTTTCTTGCTGCTTCCTTCAGAGTAGATGGGAAAGCTCGGCACAAGATGGCGTCTGGCGCGCCATGGAGTAGCATCATTGTCCGGAAGGCCTCCAGGTGGTCAACCGGATCTGAAGTTCCGTCATAGCTTTCGAATTGGGGGAGCTTGAAGTTTGGCAGAATCAATTTCTGCATGATCATTTGAGAGAAAGGAGGATCAGTACAGATATCCTCACCATAAGCAGGGGGAGAGTGGTGGAGCTCTTCGATCTGCCGGATCATCTCCTGGAGCCTTCGATCCAGGAGGTCCTCTTGACTGCGAGTCTCGAGGGTCTTCTGGTAGAGTGGAGGTAGGGATCCTCTGGGAGTAGAATCGTGATCAGACTGAGGGCTCTCCACCCTCGGATTCCCTTTTTCGAGGAAGACAGGACGACTAGCCTAAGTGGCCCGCCCTACTGTCAGATTTTGGAACTTTGACGATGCCCTTTCCAACCGCACTGATGCCTGCGGCTGTTACTGCTGCTGCTGCATGGCCTATACTACTTCAGTGAGGCCTCTGACCTGCTGAACCAGCAGGTCAAACTGCTCCATACTGACCGTCGTTGCCGGAGGAGGAGGAGGAGCCTGGAAAATTGGAGGCGAGGTCGGAGCCTGAGATCTGGCCGCGGAGGCCGTGGATCATCTAGTGGATGCCTTTCGGGGAGGCATCAGGTGAAGATCTAGTAGGAGAAGGAGAAGAAGACATCGGAGAAGATGACCGGAGACAGTCCCGTTGAGCACTCCTTTAAGAACAAGGGTACTGCAAAGACACAGCGCCCTTCCTCTAGCGCCAATTATGTTGGTGCAGAATTCCACCAAAGCTGGAGTTGCTGGAGTCGAGATGACCGCGGCCGCCGTAAGGATCTGCAAGGAAAGTCTAAATCGGAGTTGGAGGTGCTCCGGCAAGGTCCTCTGACGCTCAAGTCAGTACTCTGCTTCAACAGAAATGGAGTGCTCGAGTGAAAATTTTAGCAGAGTTTTGGGATAGAGCTTTTGAGCTTAGAGAAGAACGTATCTGGGGGTCCCTTTTTATAGACGGAGAGCATAACTGATTGACAGCGACGTCTGTAACTGCCTGGTAGTGGGCTGTTCAGAGCTGCGCAGAGTTTGTTATGGAGAGTAGTGGCGTCAGGGGTCGTTCAGGGCCACGTGGAGTTTGTTATGGAGAGTAGAGTGGTGTCCGTTGTTGTGACTTGTCAGAGAGTGGTAGAGCCCGGAGAGTGGAGTGGTGTCCGTTGTCGTGACTTGCCAGAGGGTAGTGGAGCCACATGAAATCCATTGCAGAGAATGGGGCAGGGTGGTGGCCATTATCGTGACTTGCCGGAGAGTTCGGATCTGTCGGCTGGAGCTCGGCTGGGATGTCTGATGGAGAGGAATGGCTCTCTATCCTGCCGATCTAGGAGAAGCTCGAATATTTTCGAGGCTGCTGACGAGTCTATTATTGTCGAATGCCTTAGGTGCTAATGCTACAGGCGGAAGTCATCTACTGTAGAAGCTCGAATGGAGACTTTCTGTTGGTGAAGTCCGGTAGGGGTCCGGTTGCTAGGGAAGTCCGTCTGAGATTTGCCCGATGTTGAAGCTCGTCTGAAGATTATCCATCGGAGAAGTCCGATTTCATGAGGAATCTGGCGGAGGGTCTGCCGGTGGTGGACCTCGGATGGCATTGGGGAGGTTCGGCAGACACCAGAGGCGATCGGCCGTTGTAGAAATCCAACTGCTAGAGTCCATCCGTTGTAGAAGTTCGTCCGATATCCCTCCACTATGGAAGTTCGGACGGAGTCTGGTTCTTGTAGAAGGTTGAAAGGAGACCACTTATTGTATAAGCTCGATCGAAGATCGATTATTGTGGGAGCTCGGAGTAGCGATCTGGCCGGTGGGTCCTGTCCCATTGTAGAAGCTCGTCTGGGATCTAGCTACGAAGAAGCTCGGCTGAAGTCTACCTGTAATAGAAGTTCGAAAGAAATATGTTTACAGTAGAGGCTCGAATGAAATTTGCTTATAGTAGATATTCGAGGTAGACCGCCCGCTGTAGGAGTTTGGAGTAGACCGCTCGTAGTAGGAGTTCGGCTCTCGCAGGAGCTCGATTGGAATCCTGAAGGTGGTCGACTGCCTAGAAACTTGGATGGAGTCTGATTACTGTAGAAATCTCGCTGTCGAAGAAGCTTGGATATTGACGAAGTCTGGAAGAAGTTCGAAGAATAGTTGATCACTGTAGAAGGTCGGCTGATAGTGAGGCCTAGAGAGCCTTTGGAGCGACCCGGTAGATGGATGGAGAAGCTCATTGTCAGAGAAGTCCGGAAGCTCAGACGATCGAGGGGGTTCAGAGAGACGCCACACAAGGTCGAAAGTCGAAAAAGTCCTGGAAGGGTCAGTCTTTTACGAACTTCGATCGGGGGATATTTTATACCCAACAGCTGTGAAAAATATCCCTGAGTACTTAAGAAGCACTAAGAGATTATTCCTCATCTTTGAAGAAGGGTTAAAGCTAAGAGTGGGAGGATACACTGATGTTGATGGTAGAATATTTACATCAGCATGTATTCTTAAGTTATGTTGGTTCGATATGTTGGAAGGGTTTCAAGCAATCGACCAATGAAAACTGAATATGCTTTAGATGTGCAGGATGCGTTCTGATTCTTATGATAGTTGTAAAACTTGATGTCATACCATTAGATGCTATGATATTGTACTGTAAAGATAATGGTCCAGAGCCTTTGCTAAGAAGCCAAGATCTCATCAGAAGTCTATGCACATAGAGCAGGGATATACGTGATTACCTTAAGTAGAAATATATGGAGGTACAGAGAGTAGCCTCCATATAAAATATGGTAGGCCCGAGTCACTTAGCCAGCTAAACACTGAAACCTATCTTCAGTAGATGGGGCTCAAGTATATGGCAAATTGGCTTTAGTGAAAGTGAGAGTTTGTTAGATGTGTGTCTTAGAAACTAATCTTGGCTGACACTTACTTTTCTTTAAGGCATGTTTTGTACTTGATGGACAGTCTTTATAACCAATCATGTCATATGTGTCCATGATTTATCCTACAAATTAACAAAGATGATTTTGTATATTCTCAAAGTATTGATAATTTAAGACATACATCATTAGTGGTTAATTTCTAAATACTTTCGATCGAAGAATCATCACGGAGGACAGTGATCAATCCATTCAAGATCGATGCATGGATCACCTCCCTTTAGGACAGATGAGTTTCGAGTTTGCGGTGTAGAGACACTGAGATGAGAGTGCAGATGGTTGTTAAAGAACAACTTGCACTAAGTGTGATCAATACAAGAAATCACTTAGATGTCTACTCACTCGTCAGTGGTTTTCTCGATGCTACAGTGGTGTAACTAGTCCTTTGACCAGCGATGTGTTGACTATTCACAATGAGGCTATTTAGTTTGACTGCACATTTCTTTGGTCCCTAGCCATTTGGATCCTTGCTGTGTATGTTGGCTATTATAGGTTCAGGTTCGCTGTTTGAAGTAGGATGCATCTAGATGGAATCTATCGATCTTGGTAGAAATGGAGAAGTCTTATGCAATTCTCAAGACTGAGTTCAAGAAATCTCTGACTAAAGTAAGTGTGAATACTAGAAAAGAGTTTCTACGGGATTCACAGATGAACTCGAATCAAGCCAGTATAGCATATGACTGACGATAGAATTTGACGAGTTCTCCATGACCTCCATCAAGTCGGGACTCACGATGGAGGGATTGTATCATATGATAATTGCACCTAGAGATTTATTTTTTTATTCTACTAAGTTGCCACTACATACAGCTAAGCGTCACTAGTAGATCGTGAGAACTCATTAGGATCATTTTCGGATCAACGATCCTTGTTAAGGTGAGTTAGAATCGTTCTAGCCCATCGAAAAGAGTTTCGATGATACTGTGATGGAGATCATGGTATATCTCACTATCAGATAGAATAGAACCTGAGAAATCACACACAAAAGGAGTATACCTAATCAATGGTTTGGATTATATTCAAATTATCAATCAGATTGATTGTTTAAAGTTTAAAAACTGCTAATTTGTAAGTATTACAGTTTTGGCAGCTGCTTATTGTTAGCACAGGGACTTAATTATAAATATTATAATTTTATTGAGATTGATTAAATTATGGATTAAGTTTTAATTAATTTAAATAAAATTTAATTTAATTAAATTTAATTTAATTTAATATTAATTGGATTCAATTATCCAAATCAGATTAGATTTCAAACTTGATTGGATCAGGCTTGACAGTCTTTTCGAATTTGACTCGATTCGGACTTGATTTGAATCCGATTGAGATCCAATCTGAACCAGATGAACCATGACTCAAAGAGCCCAGGTTCTCTAAGATTCTCTCTTTAGATTTCATGCCAAGAATGAGAGGGCATGCATTGAGATGCACCCCTTTATTTTCTTACGTGCGTGAAGAGAAGAGGGGCGCCAACATCCTTCTGGGACTCTCTCTCTTTAAGACACCTTATCAAGAGAACTTTCTAATTAGATTAAAAAAGGGGGTGTGGGATATTTTTTTGTGCGACAAAACATAAGAAGAGGTGGGCGTGCGCTAAAAGATTTGCGTGAGAGATCTCACGCGATTTCTCTTTGGCTCACAACTTATTTCTTTCCTTTTTTCCATGCCATAGTTTTCTTATTTTGATAAGATCTGATCTTATCTCTTTTGGGATGTGAGGACTTTCTTAGGGGGCAACAAAATTTTGAGAAAAAAAGTGTGGCGTGCGCTAAGATGATGGGTCTTCTTTCTTACCGCATAATTATCATCCCAACGCCTTCTTTCTTTCTCCCCTTCATCCCCAATGCCTAGATCTGATAGAGATCAGATCTAAGAGTGAAAAAGAGAGAGAAGAAGAGAAGAAAAAAAGTTCTTCTTTCCTTCTTTGTGATCTGGTTTAGATTCCGACGGATCTGCGTGAAAGAGTTTGCATAGCGATCTTCTTCTTCGAAATCTAGAAGAAGAGATATAGATCCAAGGTTTAGGAATGAGATCTATAAGGTGCTAGCACACTGATGATTTCAATACTTTGATCAGGTATCTCCATGTAGATATCAGCAAAGGTCGGGCACGTGCGTGGCTATGATCAGAACCCCTAACATCCACAGATCCAAAGGTATGGAGATCCGATCTCCATTTTGATTTTGCTAACGTTTATTTTTCTTTTCACATTTCAGATTTTGGTAGCATGTTCATGTCAAGATCCTAGCTATGATTTTCAGATCAGATCTGATATGTGTTTAAATTAAAAATATTTTAATTTATTTATTTTCATTGCATAAGGTTTAGAAAAAAATTTTGAATTTCACGTACGAAACCATAGCGGTTTTCTAACAATCGTTCCCTCTATTATCCACCTAGACCTCGGCGAGCCGGCGCTCGATCTCATGGATCTTTCACTCAAGATCTTCATCCTGATGAGATCACTCTGACTGGAAGGAGTAGCCCGACATCGAGTTTCCATCGGAAGAGGTAGGAGATCGTTGGCATCACTGGCCACAAGCAAACCCAAGGTGGGAGGACAGTCGTCGATCGGGGGAGGTCAATCGATGCATCCTCTGAGGAGGATTCTCCAGAATTAGAGATTGATCTCGGTGATTGTGCCATAACGGCACTGCCTGGGCAGTAGGTTGGAGCGGTTGTCATTGCTTTATGGCATGTTGAAGGTGCTGGACGATATTTGTCAGTGTCTGGACTTGGCGGATCAGATCGTCGAATCACTGGGATTCTACCATAATGGGTAGTTGTTCTGGCTCCACCAAATTATACAAGGTGGATGATCGGGAGGTTCTATCCCGACCTCGCCGAGTCAGTGGTCGGTGGGAAATTCTGGAGTAGTGCGGCATACTCTCTTTCTAAAGTAGGATTGCTGGTGCCCTCCTTCTAGTGCTAATCTATTGCGTCAAGGCTCTGGGGGTGCTAATGTGGCCGAAGGTGGAGGGCGACCTAGATGCTGGGATGCCGGACGAACCTACAAAAGAAGCCCGCTCACACTAGAGGTGAGGTCTCTGGCGGAGGACCCTCCGATGATTAAATCAGGCAGAGCTTGAACACATACAGAGCGAGTATGGAAGCTCATGCAGGTTGGCTTACCCCTCCCCTTTCATTCGGATCCCTTTATTACCTCTTTTATACAGGGAGGTGTTGGAGTTTGTTATTCCTAGGGCTATCGGCAGACATGGGCTCACAGGTGGTTAGTCGTCAATATTTGTTGTGCCCATATGGCCATGTTCTGAAAGTTTGTTGAGATATTCCAACTGGCTACCCTCATAAATCGATGAGCTATCAGATCAAGGTCAGCTCGCGACCAAAGTGGTGCCCTAATCAGGTCTGTGTCGGCACGGACTGTAGGATCTTGCCTTTAGTGATTGGCAGAATCCCGACCCTGAGGTTGATGTCGGTTGTGGGCTTCATTCCCACTGATAGGGAGATGTTGACCCAGAGGTTGAGAGAATCCCGATCCGAGGGTTGGCTAGAAGTTGACCCAGAGGTCGGGGAGCATCCGAATGGGTGTGGTTGTTTCGCCTTAGCTTCCTCTGGCTGGTCCGATTGCATTCATTTTCGTTGGTCTGAGATTTTCGAGGATGAGCCCCGAGATCCATGGCTGATATGGCGCGACCCCACAACAGTCCAATATCTAAGAAAGTTAAGATTTTTTAAGTAGCTAGCCCATCACAACAAAATTCTTAGGGCACATAGTCCAAGGAAAAGGAGAATACCTAGCCTGCAATTTTTCCCTCTCTACGGTGAAGAAGTTGAATCAATGAATCACCTACTTCTTGGGTGCAACTTGTCCTAAGCAATATGGCAAGAAACATCTCGACATACCACGTGATCCCAAATGTCGAATACAGTCGAAGAAATATAAACACCTTAGAGAGCTATACTTCTAGAAGAAATTTCGAGGATTGCTTGGGATTGTTGTTTCGGTGTTATGGTGGTGTCTGTGGAAGGAATGAAATGACCGAGTGCTCCACTTTGAGGAAAACTCTTCAATCTTTCATAGAAGTTGTGGTTTGATGGAAAAACTAGACCTCAATTTGCGCGGGCAATGCAGAGAACCTCAGATTCTAAGAGGATCATTTACAGTATGTACATAAAAAAAAAGGGTTAAATTTTATGGATGTCTGAATAGGGACGGTGTCCTGGGCTGAAAGTGAGGAAGAAACCACCACCTTGCAGCCTCCGAAGATCATGCAATCTGGAAAGAATAGGATAATTGATTCTATTTGAAACATGACCTTCCTTATCCTTAATTATTGGCGATCTTACAACATAGAGTTTCCTAATACGAAGGAGACCTTCCTCTCACTGTGAAATAATTCCTATTAACAACATAATATCAAAATATTCCGAGGATATTTTATGCTAAAATCCAAATAGCCCCTCAAAAAAATTTCTCAAGCTTTTCAACTTAATTAAGATGAAGCTTATCAACGAGGACTACCTAGCCCATTATAAACTAATTTGGCTATTCTGGGTAGGTCTAAACAGGGATCATCCAAGACTACTTGATCATGAACCGTAACTTCTAAAGACCATGACTTTTTAATATAATGCCCCATGTTTAGCATTTCAAGCACTAAATAAATCTCTGGTTGGGCGATGCGAGGATGTGACTAATAAGGGATTCATCACGCCCTGATGCTGTGGAGTTTAATGATGCGCGGGCCCAAAATAGGTTAGTCAAGGTAGCACCCTTTTTGGACCATGCATATTTCCCGATGGAGGAATTAGATGAGTGTCAAAAATAAATCAATATAATAAGAGTCAAGAATTTTAACTCCTACGTAATTTTCATCAAAAAATAAATTCCTTATTATTTTACAATTTCTTTTTTAATTGGAAGATGAATTTGTCTCGGCTTTGGTGATGTAGAACTCACTATTATAAATTTATGCATTGTATATATATTTTATCATCAACAAGCGAAAGCAAAAGAAATTCTAGAATCCTTCCTCATATTTCTATTATTTTCTTTGAAAGGTTCAAGCTGAATGGATTGAATGACTTGCTTCTTCCCCTCAGGTTGGGCTAGAAGCAAAAAAAAAAAAAATCTCTCCATATCTTGGTATATTAGTTAGCTGCCTATGTCATCATAGAACAAGAAGTGAAAAGAATGAGGTTAAGGATATTAATCAGAGAAGGAAGTTTACTTATGGATCCTTGAAGGTAAGTACCTGCTCAAGGACAGACAAAATTAGGTAGTACTAAGCAATTCAGATGGCTCTAGCTGTCGGTGACCTTGTCTGGTGGCAATGGACGTGCAGTGCTGGTCCCCTTACTTTAGAGAGCTACAGATAATGATAGGGGGCACAGATCTCTAATCAGATGTGTATACAGTTCAACTCGGATCAGTGTTTTCCGAACCGAACCAATCTAAATCGATTTCCTAAAATTTAAATTGAAACAAAGCCGATGTGCTAAAAAAATTGGTTCTAATCGATCCGAAAAATTTGGTTTGGTTTGGATTGATGTTTAACGGGTTGAGCTACATTGGTTAGGCTAAATTTAAGTATAAAAATTTCATTTATATAGAATTGATGTTTGATGGATTGGACTAGATGGATTAACTAATTAGTCTAAACATACGAAAAATTAAATATAAAAAAATATATATGAATACATATACATATGGATCAGGTCAAATTGGGTTGGTTTGAATATACACACTCATATATACATATGGGTTGTGATAGGTTTGAATGTATATATATATATATATATATATATATATATATATATATATATACAGGTCAGGTTAGGTCAGGTCGAGTTGGATCGGACCGGCTTAAACATATATGCTTGCATATACATATGATTTGGTTTAGGCTAAGTAAGATCAGTTTGAATAGGTTTGTGAAAATTCAAATCAAAATTGAGCCAAATATTTTTCGGTTCAAGGCTTTCTTAAACCGATGCCAAGAGAACCTGCTTGCAGCTAGACAAGATTAGATTAGGCAGTACTACGCCAATCAGATGGTTCTAGTTGACAGTGACCCTTTCTGCTGGCAATCAATGGTGCTCCCACCAATAATTGAAGGCAATGGATGTGCAGTGCTGGTTCCCTTATCGATGATAACAGGTAGGATCTCTTACTCCTTTTATAGATACGAGAGGAAAGGCATCAAAATAGATGGAGAACAGTATCACAATTTATGGTTTCACCAACATATTTATCCTAAGGCTTCCTAATTACTTTTGCATAAGAATGCTGATCACAGGTGAAAACTAGCAGACTGGAAAAGAAAACTGGAAACTTGCGAACTGAATCTTCTGTTCTTTAAATTAAATCGATCGGATCCAGTTACCCAAAACTTAGTTCGAGCTAAGAACACACAAATTAAAGAAAATTCTGCGGCCTTTTGCTCCAAATCCCAAGAACCAGAATCCCTGTTCTTTTGGAGACCAGCTCTGCTTGTCCAAAAAAAGATTTGGACACATGAAACGTGGAAATTAAGAAGCTCTATGGACATAATGCCCAGTGACAAATTGGCAGTAAAACTATTAGGAGGAATAGTAAGTCAATGTTATTATTATATATTAAAATATTTAGAGTCAAGTTAGACACAATCGGAGAAACACATTATGCTTTATTTTGGTTGTCGTACGTAACATGATTGACGTTGGCAGATCAAACATTGCACCAATTCAATGCATGCATCTTCCATATATCTACCACCTGCCACACTCAGACACAAAAAATAAAAAAATAAAAAATAAAAAGAAAAAGAAAAGGTAAGTGCGTTCATTTCCACGTGATTGTGCATCTTCTACGTATCTACCACCTACCACACTCATAGACAAAAAATAAAAATAAAAAATAAAAAAAAAATAAAAAAGGTAAGTGCGTTCATTTCCACGTGATTGAATTATAAGAATCTCAGCGACGTCATTATGTCCACAAACTGGCAAGAATCCAACGTAGCATTCCCACTTTGAATGAATTCTATGCACATAATCTGAAGTGGGCGGCATCATCAGGTGCTGCATTTTCTGACTTGCCTATTTGGATACCATTCTCTGTCCAATGCATTCATTCAGATAACTATATATGCAGATTGATAGGAGTTCAACCATCAAATTTAGAAAAACCAAGATGCACGTCATCACCAGCATTATTTTTGTGGTTCTGGAGGACTCTCCATAACTTTGCAGCCATGCGTACTTTTCCATCACCAGCATTAAATCCATCCTTTTCCATCATGTATCTGGCACCAGTATACAGTGTGGCAGCACGGGATGCAATCCTGTAACATGTGTTGGTATCCACTACCATATTCTCTCGGCAAAAAACCAATACCATATATATCTGATGATATTTGAAAACCTAGTGCACTGCTCTGAAAGTAAAAACCGTCCTTAATTACAATGTTATGATTGTGCGGTGGTAACAAATCTATGCAATATGAATAAAGTGTTCTTCACCAAGGATTCAAGGTTTTAGTGGGGCATTTTACAAAATATTAAGATGCGTACCATCCTAAAATGTCTGGACAGAACCATTCTGCTATTATTCCAGCATCCTAATGAGTATGTCTTGGCATATTCTCTATCTCAAGTATTAGAATGGAATGGGATGGGACCATGACGCACCTCGTTTCATAAAAAAAAGTTCTAAATAGTTTCATTCCATGAAATTTAAAATTTTGCCTATAACATAATCTTTTGATGTTACAGGCTGTCATCACAGCTGCCTACAACCATTATAAGCTATCAATACACGCGCGCACACAGGTATAATAGAATTTGCCCAGAAAAATACCAGTCCATTAATTATTTTATATATAATGGCTAATAAGGTATCTTGCCCTGGCTGTTCTACACCATTACAGGCGTTTGTTAAACCAATGGTGGCAAAAGGCACAACAATACCATCAAATTTTCTTGAATAACAGGCCAGGGAAGTTCCATTTAGGCTCCACTTGGAGAATCAGAAACACTTACTTTCGGGTGGCCAGATTTTATGGAAACAACAGCTGCACACCTTTTTCTATCTGATAAAGTAGACAGCGGTTTAACTATTGACCGTCCAAGACTGAAAGTTAAAAGCACAGTGGTGATTACATTGCAGTCTCCTTCTCAAAAATAATAATTTTGTTAAATAGGAAAACTTCATTACCCCATGGCGAGAAGAAGTTGACCATTTTAATTCAAGAAAACTGTAACTAATCATATTAAAAATTAAAATCAATGTTTCAACAAGTATTTACTTGAAAAATAACAGGCCAATGGATTCCTAACACTCACCACACTTCATAATCTATGAAAGCAGAAATTTATGCCCGAACCATAAACTAGATACTTGTTGCCATAAGGGTAAGTTTTTCTTGTGGGCTACTTACAGTATTGAGATCATGCAGGCAATAATAAAAATTTTCTGCAAAACATTTCCACTCCTCCACTAGTAAATATACCGGAGAAAGGTATGGAATAGATAACCTGAATTATTTAGTCGGAGCAGGCTGAGTGCAATGGGATGATAAATTATAAATATGGATGCTTCTCAACTTTTTAAACTATATTATCAGGTATGACAATATGTAAGCATCAACAAACTTAGGTTAGTTTTACAGGTCCTACTGCAGCAATGCACAATTGGATCAGATTGAGCTCCATTTCCATAAACTGGTGAATATTATATGACTGGCTCTCAACCTGACATCAACCCAATTATCAGAAGTCTGAAGAAACATGACTATTCACTATAACCTGCTAAAGTGACTCAGATCCAGAAGGTCACATAATTTACAATTGATTTGAGCACAGCAATGTTTCATGGATACTTACTATAAGAATATAGTAAAATTAAGCTGCTGAGAGGAGGCCAAGAGAACCTGCTTATAGTAAATCAGAAACTTGTGCAAAGCTTTCCCTCTTGTATATTCTTGTCTTCAAAGGACGAGGCATGCACATTAAGATGGACATTCAAATTTTCTGACATCTAGATTTCTTGATGTTAATGAATTAAACTATATATTTTTTTCCTAATATGATGACAAACATAAAAGTTACATGACGCCCTCAGGATGATTCACAGGCAAATAAAACCATAACCAAGAATCCTTCCTCCATCTACATAAATCAACTCTGGATCGAATCATGGTCCATCAAGATTCAGTATATTTTTAGAACCAGCTTGCCGTTGGACATCAACCTTCTGGAACTTGATGCTAAATTTCCAGCCAAGGTAGAGCGAAATACCTAAAGAACACCTGGTGGATAATCTTCCATATCTGTTGAAGTGCTAAACTATAACCTCATGCACCCTGGGACCAACCCTGAAGACCTAGTTGGGGGAGTAAGCCATTTTCCCTAGAGCATCTAGAAAAGCCTAGCATTGAGGAGTAGCCTGTGATCCTACGGGTTGACCATGAGCCGAGCTAGATGGACCCACTCGTAAATTACTACATCAATGGTGACCTTCCTCTCAACCCAGCTGAAACTCAGAAAATTAAACGGCAAGCCTCCTAGCTAGTATGTCCTCTTGGAAGGAAAGCTCTATAAGAAATCGTACTCATTAGCTCTGCTCATATATCTTCTGCCATTTGAAGTCGATCATGCTCTTCGGTAGATACATGGGGCCTTCTATGGAAATCATCTAAGTGGAAGGTCATTGGCCTATAAATTGCTCCGACAAGAATACTATTGGCCGACCTTGCAACAGGATACCATCGAGTTCATCAGGAGATATGATTAATGCCAAAGATATGCCAATATCCTACACTAGCCTACAGCAGATCTCATACTGATCTCCGTGCCTTGGCCTTTTGCACATGAGAGATCGACATCCTTGGTCCTTTCCTACAAACAACTGAACAAAAAAAATTCTTCATCATCGCAATCGACTATTTTACAAAATAGATCAAAGCCAAGCCGCTGGCACAAATCACCAAAAGGAAGATCTGAGACTTCATCTAGAAGACAATTATCTATTGATTCGGACTTCTCTGAGCCATCATCATAGACAATGAGCGATAATTCAACAATCCGAAGTTTAAAGAGTTCTAATCGGAGCTTCATATTAACCATAGACTTCATATTGTCCTCAATACATTGCCTCCCTGGATCCGAACAGGTCGAGAAAGAAGCAAGTTGTTGCTGGACAAGGTAATTATATGATAACACCTTGTAATGTCTCAATTTATGATTCGACTACTTAGGTATTACATACTAGAAGCACTTTTAATATTTATAATTCGTTGCAAAGTCTGCAGGTCAGTAGGAGATTTGAAGAAAGCAAAAGGTTCCTTAATGTTGGAGATGAAAGGCCAGTTCTAGTTCTAGCGTTAGGGACTATTAAGCTTGTATTCAAGTCTAATGTAATTGTTCTAAGTGAATGTCACTTTTGTCCTTCCTTTTTATTGAATATTATTTCTGTAGGCCTTTTGGCTATGTACGGTTATGAAATTTTAATAAAAAAATAATTTTAATATCATTATGAATGGTGTTAATGTGATGAATGGATAGCTGAATAATGGTATTTACATATTGTCACAATTTATTAGTGTAATGTACACGTCCAATAAACGTCCTAGAATTAATGATGTCTCTGATATCTATCTTTGATATTGTAGGTTAGGTCATGTTAACAAGAACAGAATAAACAAGTTGACACAAGAGAGAATCTTTGAAGTCAGTGATTATGAATCACTCCCAACTTATGAGTTCTGTATTCTTGAAAAAATGATTAAATCACCTTTTACTAGAAAAAGAGAGCGAGCCAGTGAAGTTCTAAGTTTAATACATACTGATGTATGTGGACCAATGAACACTAGTACTAGAGGTGAATATTATTATTTCATTACATTTACAGATGATCTATCGAGGTATGGGCACGTCTACTTATGACACATAAGTCTGAATCATTTGAAATGTTCAAACGATTCTATAATGAAATAGAGAAACAAATTGGAAAGAGTATTAAAACTCTTCGGTCTGATCGAGAAGGAGAATACCTCTCCAGTGAGTTTCTGACATACTTAGAAAAGAATGAGATTCTCTCACAATGGATCTCTCCTAGAACACCACAGCATAATGATGTATCGAAAAGGAGGAATCGAACCCTGTTAGACATGATTCGATCCATGATGGACTTTGCAAGTCTGTCAATTTTTTTTTGGAGATACACACTCGAGTCGGCTTGTTATATTTTAAATAAAGTTTCAAGTAAGTCTGTGAGTAAAATACCACATGAGATATGGACAGGACGTAAGCTAGCACCCTCTCACCTTAGGGTTTGGGGATGTCCAGCTTATGTCAAACGTTTGAAAACTAACAAGCTTGGATCTAGATCTCATAAATATCTATTTGTAAGGTACTCAAAAGAGATTAAGGGATATTACTTCTGTCTTACTGACGAACAGAAGGTATTCATCAGTAATAGGGCAGTCTTTTTAGAAAAAGAGTTCCTTGATGAAGGAACTAATATATCAAAAATTGAACTTGATGAAGTTCGATCGATAGAAGAACCGACACAATCTAGTAAACCCATAGAGTCAAACTTGATTAGATCAAATCCAGAACCTATTGTAGAAACATCTTTAAGAAGATTCGATAGAGTACCGCATCAATTGGATAGATACTACGATTTCTTAGTGCGAGACGGAGATCCAGTTGAACTCGATGAGAACAATAAGGATCCGATTACCTATATGGATGAGATGCAAAGGTCTAACTCTGATAAATGGCTAGAAGCCATGAAATCCAAAATAGAGTCCATGAAAATCAATAATGTATGAATATTGGTTGACCCACCTGAAAGGGTAAAACTTATAAGGTGTAAGTGGATCTTCAAAAAGAAAAGGGGCACAGATGGAAAGGTGAAGACCTATAAAGTCCGTCTGGTTGCCAAGGATTATCGTCAGTGTTATGATATTGACTATGACGAGATATTTTCTCCTATGGCAATGCTCAAATATATTCGGATTATGCTTGTGATAGCAGCACATCTGGACTATGAAATCTAATAAATGGATGTGAAAACAGCCTTCCTAAATGGAGAGCTGGAAGAAGAGGTGTATATGATACAATCTGAAGGTTTCATATCCACAGATGAGTCTAAGGTGTGCAAGCTTCAAAGATCCATCTATGGACTTAAGCAGGCATCTAGGAGTTGGAACATGCATTTTGATAAAGTGATCAGAATGTATGGCTTCATTAAGAATGGAGAGGAACCCTGCATATACAAATGGGTTAATAACTCTATGGTAGTATTTTTTATTTTGTATGTCAATGATATTTTCTTAATCGAAAATGACATCTCTGTATTATAGAGAATAAAAGTTTGGTTGTCATCACAGTTCTCCATAAAAGACTTGGGAGAAGTATCCTTCATCTTTGGGATGAAGATCTATAGAGATAGATCTAAAAAGTTACCTGGATTATCTCAATCGACGTATATTGATACTGTGTTGAAAATGTTCAGCATAAAAAATTTCAAGAAAGGCTATCTTTCGATAGGCCAAGAAATTTCTCTCTCGGAGAGTGATTGTCCGACAACTCAAGAGAGAGTGTGTATGAGTAAAATTTCATATGCTTTGGTAGTGAGATCTATTATGTATGCCATGACATATATGCGACCGGACGTGGCATACTCATTAAGAGTAGTGAGCAGATACCAGTCCGATCCAGGTGAGAATCACTGGAAGGTCATAAAGACCATCCTTAAATATTTGAGAAATACTAAAGATCAGTGGCTTATCTATGGAGAATCTGATTTAAAACTTATGAAGTTTACAGACTTCAATTTTCAGTCGGATCATGACGACAGCAAGAGCATGTCGTGATATATTTATATCCTGAACGGTGGAGCAATTTGTTGAAAAAATTTCAAGCAGCATACTGTGGCTGACTCTACTTGTGAGGCAGAATATATCGCGGCATCCGATGCTGCGAAGGAAGCTGTGTGGTTACGAAAGTTCATCAACGAGCTCGGAGTGGCACCCTCCCTTGATGGCTCCATTTTCTTATACTACGATAGTACTGGTGCCATTGCTCAAGCGAAGGAACCGAAGTCACACCAGCGGACCAAGCACATTCTGCGCTGCTACCACTTGGTCTGAGAGATCATGAATTGAGGTAACATCGAGCTTCAGAAGATCGATGGAAAGGAGAATCTGACTGACTCATTTACTAAAGCCCTCGACATCAAGGAGTTCGAAGACTTCAAATCAAAGATGGGTATACGATACTGCACCGATTGACTTTAGTCCAAGTAAAAGCTGTTGGAAATTGTGTCCCAAAGTCAATCATCAGTCTGTTGACATTTGTACTTATCATTATAATTGTATATGAATTATTGAATTAATAAATATTATTTAATTTTTTCATCACTGTGTACATCTCATTTTGAACTTCTGTTATGTGATAAAGTCTTTAGGACTATTTGATTCCATATAGGAGGATATATCTTTTAGTCCTTAAACCTTAAGTTCATGACCAAATAATATACTATTATTAGGACGATAGCTATATCAAGTATAGGTCGTTGTGTGCCATATACGTTGGTTGTCCTCTTAACTAAAGAGTGTGGAGACACTAGCATGGTATGCAAGTGAGACATAGAAGTACATCTTACTGAATATGATCAATTGTTGAGCACTCTACTGTCAAAAGTAGCTCACAAAGGATATGGGTATAAGTGTCCCTCCGACTTAAGATCACCATAGTGATTTGCAAGCAACTCACTATGCTTTGGTGCTGGACTACCTGAATTTCTAATTCAGTGATGAAAGATTTTTGGATATAGTCAAGTACTTGTGAAGTCGGTGTGTGAGTCAAGATGGAATTGACCCCTCCGAATAAGTAAGAGTTAATTTATCAATGTGTTTCAATTCAGTAGAACCTTGATCGGGGTAATTCATGTAATAGATTTTAAAAATTAAAAAATAATATGGATGACCATATCAGGGTTGACAGTTAAATCCTAGGTCACCTTGAGTATTTGGGTCAAATGGATGAATTATACGGTAATCATATGCCAATAGGTTCTTGAATGATGCTTTGCACTCTTTCAACCTATCTAGACGTCGGGTATTATTGCTAGATGGTCACTTTGATTGGTATAGAAAGATTATTTTTATACTATCGACTTGGGTTAGAACCTATGGGGTCACACTTAAAAAAAAATTTTGACTGATCATATGGCCGATCAACAATTAAGAATCGTTGTAGGGTAAAACAGTCAATTCGATTGATGATTAATCCTATGCAAAAGTTATAATAAATTAATTCGCTAATTATTAGTAAATTATGAGAGAATTGATTAGTAATTAGATTGTTAATTAATTCAATTTGATTGAACATTGAGGTTTGGATCGAATCTAATTGAATTAGATTCAATTTGGTTTGACTCGATTAAGTTATGAGATGACCTAATTGCTAAAGGTGTTCGATTCTTGATATGATCAAGACTTGAGCTCGATTAATTTTTGATTTGATTAAAATTTGATCAAAGCTATTTGCTATCTAATTAGATTAGATTTAATGGTCCAATTGGGTTTAACCTAATTTGGTTAGGTTAAGAATCTAATTGGATGAGAAAAATAATTCGAATTCGAATCCCTTGCACCTCCTTTATCTGCGCCCTCTTATTCTTCACATGAGAAATATTTTATATGATTTTTTTCTCATATCTAGAATCCTTTCCTATATCTTCATCTAAGTCTTTTTGAATTAGAAATTGATTGGTTTAAATTTGAGTTTAAATTGGTTTGAATTTGAATAAAAACCTTGAGTCCAAATTGAGTTAGACTCTCCTCTTCATGCCATCACATTTCTCCATGCATAAAATATTTTTGCATGAGATTTTTTACACCATTCTGATGTTGGTCGACCTCTCTCTAAGTTTATAAGATAAGGATAAAGTTTGGTTCAAAATGTAATTCAAATTTGATTTGAATTGATGATAAGGATCAACCAACACTTGAATTTGAACCGAAACTACTTTATTCTTATCCTTATCTTTCATGGGATGCCAACCTTAAAAAGAGATCAATTTTGTGCGAGATTAGAAGTAATTTTTGGCATGAGAAATTTGAGAGAGGGGATGTAAAAAGTTAAGAGTGGGTTGGGCTTCCGTGCGTGAGAAACAAAGGAAGTATTCTTCCTCTCGGACGTGAGCTGTGGGTTCTAGGGTTTCATCTCTAAATTTTATGAGAAGAAAAATACAAGAGTAAGTCTTGTCCAATCTTCCACACCACCACCTTCTCGTAAAGCTTCATGTTCTGATCTAGAAGAGTTTGAGAGATCTAAAGAAAAGAGCTTGGATCAGCTATCCAAAGCCTTCGACGCGAGCTAGCACTCCCGTGAAGGAAGATCCGATCAGAGCTTCGAGTGGACGATCTGTAGAGGTTGGATGATCTGTGCGATTGCTCGACATCAGCGAGAGCTTTGTACCATGCTTATCAGTAGCAGAGATCATCGATCCATAAAAAAGTGATGAGTTCTGAACTCTACCGACATAATCTAAAAGTTAGATCAGATTCAAGACATCGATGTGATCGATGTAATTTTTTATTTTTTATCAAATTTTATATATAAATTTTTTATATTATAGATCCTTAATGATAGTTTAGATCTGATTTAAAAAATATTTATAAAATTAAAATATTTAATCTTTTATTATTTTGCTATAAAATTTTAAAAATACATGCTTTGAACTACCCATTTTTCTTTCACTGGGAGTGGTGCCAACATTTGCACTATCTTTCTTAACCTCATCTTCACTCTCCTTTGGGTTTAACTAACTTACATCAACCCTAAAGAGGAGTCGGGCTACCTGCGCCTTGCTAAGGTCAAAGCTGATGATAAAGGCTGAGGCTGAGTCTTCGGGGATCTCTGCTTCAAAGGCTTCAGACGCCTTGTATTCCTCCATGACTTGAAGTTTGCTATTGTAAACAGCCATCAAGTTCTCAATGACAACCCTTGCCTCAACTGCCTTGATCCTTTCCTTGGTCTCTTTTTAAGTAGCTTTGGTGATTGCTAGCTCCATCTCTAGCTTAGTAAATCTCTCTTGCTGGATGTCAATTGCGGCTCTCTTAAAAGTGACCTTCCCCTCAAATGCTTCCATCTTGTCGAGGGTTTGTTGGAGCTCAGATTGAGCCCGAGAAGCTTCATCGCTGCCTTCTTCGCCTTCTCCTTGATAGCCTTAGCATGCGAGCTTCACTCTCCAACTCCCGTCTTATCTCACGAAAGTTGAGGACTCCTTCGTGAAGCATGGTGAAGTCATGAATGAGCTATAGAAACAGAAAAGACAAAAATGTTAAGTGAAGAACATCCAAATAAATCAAAAGCCATGAAGGAAGAAAACTTATCGAGGAGCGTTTGGTGTAGCCCAAGCTCATCACCTTATCTGCATGGCATGCCTTGCTTGCCGATCAGTTGGCCAGCAAAAGAATCATATGCACCAGCTCCCAGTGAGCTAATCATTGTGAAATCTGGAGTTAGACCTCTAGACAATCTTCAACAAAATAATGAGCTCCTCCTCGGTCCTAAATGAGGAGGGCCCAGCTTCAGGTCTTAAAGAGTTCAGAATGATGGAGGATGGCACAATACTCATCGATGGAACCACCACTGATAGAGGAGAGGAGCCTTAGTGTGCTGCTAGGCTTTGACCCCTGCCCGGATCTAAAGAGGTTGGCAGAGCTAATCTCAGGGGAACAACAGTAATGGCCTCTGGCTTGCCATCGACTTTGATCGGTTCAACACTGGAGGTTCTCGAAGTCAACATCGATGCAGACAATGAAGCTGCCACCTTCTGCTTCTTCTTTTTCTTTGATGAAGAAGCATCTCCATCTGAAGAGCTCGATCTCTTGTTCAAGGTAGACCCTAAGGACTCCAAAGTCGGCATCATTACTGTAACATTGACCATAAGAAGTTAGGACATTTCAAAAAATTCAAAAGCAAAAATACAAATATATATATGTCAGAGAGATCGACCATATCTCATGGACACACTGAGTTTATCCTAGCATCATATAGAGCTTGCTTTGTCATGAGCTCCTTCGGCAGTGGTCCTTTGACATCGCACAACATATGCTAGTACTCCTTGACCTTGGAGAGGGGCTTGACTCTCTAATTTAGGGAAAATTGAGGATGAGTCTGATTATAGTTAAAGCCCCATGAGAGGTCAGAAGAAATAAAGAAGAAATAGCTTTTCCAATCGTAAATTGAAAAGGGCAACTCCTTGATGAACTGGTAGCATCCTTAGGAAGAGAAGTACCAATGGCCCTTATTATGAGGATGCCTCTTCAGGATAAAAAGGGCTCGAAGGAGTGAGCATCTTGGTTGGATCTAGAGAAGATTGCACAACAAAATGAAAATGACAATCATTCGAACATTGTTTGGACTCACTTGAGCTAGAACTATGCGATAGGAGTCAAAAAGGTTGGCTATGAAGGGATAAAGAGGCCAAAAACAAAGTTCGGTTCAATGGGACTCCTCATAGACCTCGAGATGGCCCTTGAGAGCATTTGTAACCCAATCGTTCCAACCACATAGCTCCAATCAGAACTAAATAGGGAAACAATATTGAGCTTGGATCCTTTTTCGATCAGACTCAGTGAGGGTGGACCACTCACTGGTTGGCTAGTCAGATCCAGAAGACTTGGATTGAGGTGAGGAGTCCAAAGTAGTAGTGGCCCAAAGTGCCACTTCAAACCTGACTTGAGGAAGGGTTGACTGAGAACCCTGGCCAGATTGAGGACTTTCGCCCCAAGTTTGACTACCATCAGAAGCCATGAAGATCGAAAGAAGGATAAAAAATCAAGGGAAAATACAAAGAAAATAGAATTGATGGTAGGAAAAAGGGACAAAGGAGAACTCTCAGCAAGACCAAGAGGAGAAAATCCTAAAAATTAGTAGAAGACATAAGGAACTAAGAAAAGGAGGAAGAGAAGACCGACCAGGAGCTTTGAAAGAAAAACTTGATCACCAATGGTAGCGCAAATGGACGATGGAGGCTCTTTCTGATAGCAACAAGCTCTTTCTAGTGGCAATTTACTAAAAATAGAAGAAAAGAAGGGGAAGAACTATCTATGCTATCACCAATGGCTCAAACTGGAGCAATGGCTCAACACACCAACCTGAGATTTTGACATATGTTAGCCACAAACCAGCACAATGATCCATAGTAATTACGAAGACATGAGCCTCACCACATGTCAATCAATCATAAGCCATAGTAATATTTGAGGGATCTTTGAATCAAATTATTTTGAATAATTTTGGTGTGCTACCTTGATTCCCATGTCTTCATAATCCTGGCATCTCAACCAAAGAGCCACCATAAATTTTAAATGCAAAACCTTCCACATGTTGGCAGAAGTATGGAAGCACAATCTCAACTTGAAGATATCCTACCTCAAAAACTTTCGACATTGGAAAATGGCTCCTCCGACTAACTATTTCCATTATCTAAAGTTGACAAGCCACCTTGGGCTTGGGAATGGAGGGCAAGTAATGGGGGAGTAAGCTATTTTCTCGACCAGTATAGCTCAATCTCCGAAAATGACTCACCACTTTCACTGACTAATTCAATGAAGGAAGAGCACAGAGGATATAAAACCATGAAGTGACCTCGACTTAGGGAGAACTATGACCTCAAATGTTAACCAACCTAGAGCTTAGACACTAATCGACCATAAAGTTGATGGACTAGAAGAATCAACTGACTTCAGATTTAGCCAAGATCCCATCATGTACCTGAAGGGAAAATGGATAGTTCAAAGCATGTATTTTTAAAATTTTATAGTAAAAAATAAAAGATTAAATATTTTAATCTTCTAAACATACCTTGGATTAGATCTAAACTACCAATTAAGGATCTATGTCCTAAAAAATTTATATATAAAATCTGA
Source organism: Elaeis guineensis (assembly GCF_000442705.2). Lineage (NCBI taxonomy): Eukaryota > Viridiplantae > Streptophyta > Magnoliopsida > Arecales > Arecaceae > Elaeis > Elaeis guineensis. The sequence continues at coordinate 91,303,804 of NC_026004.2, read as the reverse complement.
TATAAAATAGAAAACTGCATCAATTACATTGATGCCCTAAATTTGATCAAACCATTAGATCACATCGATTGAGTTCAGAACTCATCACCTTTTCACAAGTTGATGATCTCCACTACCGGTAGGCATGCTATGAAGCTCTCGCTAATGTCGAAAAGCCGCATAGGTCATCCAGCCTCTACAGATCATCCACTCAAAGTCCTGATTAGATCTTCCTTCGCGGGAGTGCTAGCTCACGTCAAAAGCTCTAGATGGCTGATCCAAGCTCCTTTCTTTGGATCTCCTAAACTTCTTTGGATTAAAAGACAAAGCTTTACAAAGAGGTGGTGGTGTGGGAGATTGAACAAGACTTACTTTTATATTTTTATTCTCACAAAATTTAGAGTTGAAACCCTAGACCCTACACCTCACGCCCGAGAGGAAGAATACTTCCTTTATATCTCATGCATGGAAGACCAATCCACTCTTAACTTTTCATGCCCCAACTCTCAAGTTTCTCATGCCAAAAATTGCCTCTTATTTTGCACAAAACTGATCCCTTCTTAAGGGTGGCATCCCATGGAAGATAAGGATAAGGAAAAAATAGTTTCTGTTCAATTTCAAACGTTGGTTGATCCTTATCACCAATTCAAATTAAATTTGAATTAAATTTTGAATTTAACTTTATCCTTATTTTATGAATTTAGAGAGAGATTGACCAACATCAGATTAGTACAAAAAATCTCATGCAAAAATACTTTATGTGTGGAGAAAGGGAATGGTGTGAAGAGAAGAGTCCAACTCAATTTGGACTCTAGATTTTTATTCAAATTCAAACTCATTTGAACTCAAATTTAAATTAATCAATTTTTAATTTAAAAAAATTAGATATAGATATGAAAAAGCTTCTAGGCATGAGAAAAATTCATGAAAAAAATTTTTCTTGCATGAAGAATAAGAAGGCGCAGAGAAAGGAGGCGTAAGGGATTTGAATTCGAATTATTTTCTCATCCAATTAGATTCTTAATCCAACCAAATTAGGTCAGACTCAATTAGACTACTAAACCTAATCTAATTAGATAGAAAATAGCTTTGATTAAATTTTAATCAAATAAAAAATTAATTGTATTCAAGTTCTGATCAAATCAAGAATTGAACACCCTTAGTGATTAGGTCATCTTATAACCTAATCAGGTCAAACTAAATTAAATCTAATTCAATTAGATTTGATCCAAACTTCAATGCTCAATCAAATTGAGCTAATTAGTAATCTAATTATTAATCAATCCTCTAACAATTCATCAATAATTAACAAATTGATTTATTGTAACTTTTGTACAAGGTTAATCATCAGTTGAATTGACTGTTTTATCCTAGAACGATTCTTAATCGTCGATCAGCCATATGATCAGTCAGAAATTTTTTTTGAGTACAATCTCATAGGTTTGAATCTAAGTCAGTAGTATAGAAATAATCTTTCTATACCAATCAAAGTGACCATCTAGCAATGATACCCGACGTCCGGATAGATCGAAAGATTGCAAAGCATCATTCAAGAACCTATTGACATATGGTTACCGTATAATTCATTTCTTTGACCCAAATACTCAAGATAAACTAAGATTTAACTGTCAACCCTGATATAGTCATCCACATTGTATTTCAATTTTCAAAATTCATCATATGGATTATTCCGATCAAGATTTTACTGAATTGAAACACATTGATACATTAACTCCTACTTATTCAGAGGGATCAATTCTATCTTGACTCACACATCGACTTTTCAAGTACTTGACTATGCTCAGAAATCTTTCATCACTGAATTAAAAATTCAGATAGTCCGGCATCAAAGCACAGTGAGTTGCTTGCAAGTCACCGTAGTGATCTCAGATCAGAGGGACATTTATACCCATATCCTTTGTGAGCTACGTTTGACAGCAGAGTACTCAGTAGTTGGTCACGTTTAGTGAGATATACTCCTACATCCCACTTGCATGTCATGTCAATGTCTCCACACTCCTTGATTAAGAGGATAACTAATGTACATGACACACAATGACCTATACTTGATATAGCTATCGTCTTAATAATAGTATATCATTTGATCGTAAACTTAAGGTTTAAGAACTAAATGATATATCCTCTTATATCGAATCAAATAGTCCTAAGAACTTCATCACATAATAGGAGTTCAAATAAGATATGCACAATGATGAGAAAACTAAATAATATTTATTAATTCAATAATTCATATACCTTTACAATAATAAGCTCAACCATCAACTGACTGACGATTGACTTTGGGACACAATTTTCCACAACTTTTACTTAGACTAAAGCTAATCGATATAGTATCGTATACCTATCTTTGATTTATAGTCTTTGAACTCCTTGACATCGAGGGTCTTAGTAAATGAGTCAGTCAGGTTCTCTTTCTCATCGATCTTCTGAAGCTCGATGTTATCTCGATCGATGATCTCCTGGACTAGATGATAGTGATGCAGAATATGCTTGGTCCACTGATGTGACTTCAATTTCTTCACTTGAGTAATGGTGCTAGTACTGTCGCAGTACAACAAGACAAGGCCATCAAGGGAGAGTGCCACTCCGAGCTTGTTGATGAATTTTTGTAACCACATAGTTTTCTTCGCAGCATCGGACGCTGCGATATATTCTACCTCGTAAGTAGAGTCAGTCACAGTATGCTGCTTGAAACTCTTCTAGCAGATTGCTCCACCATTTTGGGTATAAATATATCCCGACACGCTTTTGCTGTCGTCATGATTCGACTGAAAATTAGAGTCTGTAAACCCCACAAGTTTTAAGTCAGATTCTTCATAGATAAGCCACTGATCTTAGTATTTTTCAAATACTTAAGGATGATCTTTACGATCTTTCAGTGGTTCTCACCTAGATCAGACTGGTATCTGCTCACTACCCCTAGGAGTATGCCACGTTCGATCGCGTACATGTCATGGAATACATAATAGATTTCACTACCAAAGCATATGAAATTCTATTCATACACTCTCTCTTTTGAGGAGTTGTAGGACAATCACTCTTCGAGAGAAATTCTTTAGCCTACTGGAAGATAGCCTTTCTTAAAATTCTTCATGCTGAACTTTTTTAGCATAGTATCAATGTACGTCGACTGAGATAATTCAAGCAATCTTTTAGATCTATCTCTATAGATCTTCATCCCAAAGATGAAGGATGCTTCTCCCAAGTCCTTCATGGAGAACTATGATGACAACCAAACTTTTATTCCCTACAATGCAGGGATGTCATTTCTGATTAAGAGAATGTTATCCATATACAAAATAAAAAATACTATCATCGAGTTATTAACCCACTTGTATATGCAGAATTTCTCTCCATTCTTAATGAAGCCATACGTTCTGATCACTTTATCAAAACACATGTTCCAACTCTGAGATGTCTACTTAAGTCCATAAATGGACCTCTAAAGCTTGCACATCTTAGACTCATCTATAGATATGAAACCTTCAGATTATATCATATATACCTTTTCTTCCACCTCTCCATTTAGGAAGATTATTTTCACATCCATTTGCCAGATTTCATAGTCCAGATGTGCTGCTATCGCAAGCATGATCCGAATGGACTTGAGCATTGTCACAGAAAAAAATATCTTGTCATAGTCAATACTATAATACTGACGATAATCTTTGACAACCAAACAGACTTTATAGATCTCCATCTTCCCGTCTGTGCTCCTCTTCCTTTGAAGATCCTCTTACACCCTATGGGTTTTACCCATTCAGGTGGGTCAACCAATGTCCATATATTGTTGACTTTCATGGACTCTATTTCGGATTTCATGGCTTCCAGCCACTTATCGGAGTCAGACCTCTGCATCACATCCATATAGATGATCGGATCCTCATGGTTCTCATCGAGTTCAATTGGATCATCATCCCAGATCAAGAAACCATAGTATCTATCTGGTTGACACGATACTTTATCGGATCTCCTTAAAGATGTTTCTACAATAGATTTTGAATTTAATCTAATCAAGTCTAACTCTACGGATTTACTAGATTGTGTCGATTTTTTTACCTATCAAACTTCATCAAGTTTAATTTTTGAGGCATTAGTTCTTTCTCCAACGAACTCCTTTTCTAAAAAGACTATCCTATTGCTGATGAACACCTTCTATTCATCAGCAAGGTAGAAGTAATATCCCTTGGTCTCTTTTGGATACCCTACAAGGTAGGTATTATTTCTACCTTGCTGATGAACAAAAAATCTTTGTCATCCTTAAGGCAATCTTATTAGAAAAAGAATTTCTTGAGAAAGAAACTAATGTCTCTAAGGTTGAACTTGATGAAGTTCGATAAGTAGATGAACTGATACAATCTAATGAACCTACAGAACAGGATTTGATTGGATCAAATTCTGAGCCCGTTGTGGATGCACCATTAAGAAGATCTAGTAGAGTACCACGTCAGTCAGATAAATACAATAATTTTTTGGTCCGAAATGATAATTCTATTGAACTCGATAAAAATAATGAGGATCCAATCATTTATATGGATGCAATGCAGAGATTCGACTCCAATAAGTGGCTTAAAACCATGAAGTCTGAAATAGAGTGCATAAAGATCAATGATGTATAGATATTAGTTAACCCACCTTAAGGAAGAAAATCTATAGGATGTAAGTGGATCTTCAAGAGGAAGAGGGGCAAAAATGGAAAGGTAGAGATCTATAAAGCTCGTCTGATTGTCAAGAAATATCGTCAACATTATGATATTGACTATGACGAGATATTTTTTCTGTAGCAATGCTCAAATCCATTCAAATTATGCTTATGATAGCGGCACATCTGAATTATGAAATCTGACAAATGGATGTAAAAATCACTTTCCTGAATGGAAAGCTGGATGAAGAGGTATATATGATATAACCTGAAGGTTTTACATCTATAGATGAGTCTAAGATGTGCAAGCTTCAGAGATCCATTTAAGGATTGAAGCAGGCATTCAGAAGTTAGAACATGCATTTTGATAAAGTGATCGAAATATATGACTTCGTTAGGAATGGAGAAGAACTCTGCATCTATAAGTGGATAAATGGTTCTGTAGTTATATTTCTTATTTTGTATGTGGATGATATTTTCTTAATCAAAAATGATATTCCTATATTACAGAGAATAAAGGTTTGGCTGTCATCTTAGTTCTCCAAGAAAAACTTGAGAAAAGCATCCTACATCCTTAGAATGAAGATCTATTGAGATAGATCGAAGAGATTGCTTGAATTATCTCAGTCTACATATATCGATACCATGCTGAAATGGTTCAGCATGAAAAATTTTAAGAAAGACTATCTTTCGATAGATCATGAAATTTCTCTTTCGAAGAGGGATTGTCCGACAATCTCTCAAGAAAGAGAGCATATGAGTAAGATTCTATATGCTTCGACAGTGAAATCCATCATGTACGTCATGATATGTACGAGATCAGATATTACCTACTCATTAGAGGTAGTGAGCAAGTATCAGTCTGATCCGAAAAAGAACCACTGGAAGGTTGTGAAAATCATCCTTAAATATTTAAGAAATACTAAAGACCAATGGCTCGTTTATGAAAAATCTGACTTGAAACTTGTAGGATATATAGACTCCAACTTTTAGTCAGATCATGATAATAGCAAGAGCATATCAGGATTCATGTTTATCCTGAATGGTAAAGCAGTCTGCTAAAAAAATTTTAAACAGCACATCATGGCTGACTCAGATTACGAGGTGGAGTATGTCGTGGCATCCGATGCAACGAAGGAAGCTATATGGCTATGAAAGTTTATCGACAAGCTCGAAATGGCATCCTCCATCGATGGTCTGATCCTGTTATACTCTAACAGCACTAAAGCTATTGCTCAAGCGAAGAAACTGAAGTTCCATCAGTGCATCAAGCATATTCTGTGCTGCTTTCACCTGATCTAGAAAGATCGAGGTGACATCGATCTTCAGAAGATCGATGAAAAAAGAATCTAGCCGACCCATTCACTAAAGTCCTCAGTGTTAAGGAGTTTGATGATCATAAATTGAAGATGGATATACAATACTATACTGATTGACTTTAGTCCAAGTGAGAGTTGTTGAAAATTGTATACCAAAGTCAATTGTCAGCCTGTTGACGGTTGTACTCATTTTATAATTATATATAAATTTTTAATAATAAAAGTTATTTGATATTATTCATTATAAATTTTTTGCACATCTTTTATATGAACTCATGTATTGTGATGAAGTCCTTATAACTATTTTAAATTGATAAAGGAGGATCTATCATTTAGTCTTTAAACTTATTTGTGATCAAACGATACGTATTAATAGAACGATAGCAATATTAAATATAGATCGTTGTGTATCATATAGGTTGGTTATCTTCTTAATCAATAAGTGTAGAGATACTAGTATGGCATGCAGATGAAATATAGGAGTACATTTACAATGAATATAAGCAATTGTGGAGCACTCTGCTGTCAAGAGTAGCTCGTGAAGAGTATGGATATAAGTGTCCCTTCGATCTGAGATCATCAAGTAACTTGCAAGCAACTCATCATACTTTGATGCTGGACTAACTAAATTTCTAATTCAGTGACGAAAGATTTTTGGATGCAGTCAAGTACTTGTTAAGTCAGTGTATGAGTCAAGATGGGATTGATCCCTTTAGATTATAAGAGTAAATGTATCACTATATTTTAATTTAATAAAATTTTGGTCAGAATAATCTATGTGATAGATTTAAAAGGTTAAGATACAATGTAATTGACTATTCCAGAGTTGACTGTTAAATGCTAGGCCACCTTGAGCATTAAGGTCAAAGGGATGAATTATATAGCAACCATATACCAGTAGGTTCTTGAATGTTACTTTACAATCATTCGACCTATCCAGACATTGGATCCTATTACTAGATGGTTACATTGATTAGTTCAGAAAGTTATTTCTGTGCTACTGGCTTAGGTTCAAACCTATAGGGTCATACTCAAAAAAAGTTTTATTTGATCAAATGACTGACAACAATTGAAAATCGTTCTAAGATTTAATTATCAATTCGATTGATGATTAATCTGATGCAAAAGTTACAGTGAATTAATTTGCTAAGAGTTAGTGAATTAAAGGAGAATTGATAAGCAATTAGATTACTGATTAAGCTCAATTTGATTGAGCAACGTAATTTAATTTAAGTCTGATTGAATTGGATTCAATCAGATTAACCTAACTGCTCAGAGTGATTGATTTCTGATTTGATCAAAAATTGAGCTCGATTAAATTTTGATTAATCAGGTTTGGAACCTAATTAGATTGGGTTCAAGTTATCTAATTGGTCTAATCTAATTTGATTAGATTGGAGACTTATTGGATAAACTCTAAGAGTCCAAAACAGTTTGGACTCTCCTAGCCGTCGACCACCCTTGTGCACACACCCTTTTCCCAATGCTAATTTCAGATTGGCATGAGAAAACTCCATGCACAAATATTTTTGTCACCCCATCTCAATGCCCAAGAGGATGAGATAAGGTTTGGTTTGAATTCAATTTGGATTGAGTTTAACTTGGAACCTAAACTCTTATCTAAGTTCAAATTTGATTCGAACTTGATCCTTATCTCCCCATCCACGCCATCTATAAAAAGATCTGATTTTTATCACCCCCATCCACGCCATCTATAAAAAGATCTGATTTTTGTGTAATAAAAATCAGATCAAAAAGAGATCATTGAGATTAGGGTTTTTGTAAGTGACGTCTATGGGTTGGGTGGCCGTCTTTAGCCTGTGAGCATAAAGAAGTTCTTTCTCCTCTTGGGTGAGATACCTAGATCACATCTAAAGTTTTTGGATGAAAAAAAAATAAGAGAGAAAGTAGTTCTCCATATTTATTTCCATCACCAGATCTTTCTTATTTTTCTTTGGTTTCGGAGGAGTTTGAGGGATCCGAAGAAAGCAGCAAATTAGCCATCTACTATGGTTTCTACGCAAGCTAGCAGTCTCAGAGAAACAGATCAGTGTAAGGATTTGAGTGAATCAACCATAGAGGCAGAACAACCTATGCGGCTACGAGTGACCCTCAAGTCCATAAGATTCAGATGCAGAGATCTGCTACCCACGTTAGGATGATGAGTTTTAAACTCATACTTAATATACATATGATATATATTGTAGATATGATCTACTAGTACATGTCTAGATGTGATCTTGCATGCTGATTTTATTTTTAGATCTTTGTATGCATATATGACATATTATAGATCCTAGGATAGGCATTAAGATTAGATCTTAAGCATGTTTTATAAATTAAATTATTTAATCTCATATTTTTACTACATAAAACTTTTAAAAATATATGCTATGTGCCTGTCGATTTTTCTTCATTTATAGCCGTCACTAGAAGGCCCAGGTCGCATTCTGATGTCTGGAATGTCTTTGAAGTCAAAACTGTTGAAGACAAGGTGGCATAAATGCTTTAGTATCACCTTTATTTTAATGGGGAGCTGTCGAGAAGAGGATAGACGGAGAGACAAATACTCTACTACCTTTTCATTTCACCTCTTGATATTACAAATAATAACTTGCAGCAAAAGGTTTGTATCACCAAGTGACTCTTCAAATGTCATTTATAGAATCAACTACAACAGCCCAACAAATGGAAGTATTATATATATATATATATATATATATATATATACATATGTACAGACTCTAGAAGACACTTCCAAAAAACTCTAAATCCTAAAAGTATATCCGTGAGCACTCTACTTATTAATACATGTATTCAATTAATGCTTCTAGTAAATGCTTCACCATATTTGATTTACTTTCCAACACTCCACCTTAAACTAAACTTTCTTCAAAACAAAAAAAGAAAGAAAAAAATAAAGACAAAAACTCTTTCCCATCACTTGGTGCCTCTTGAAAATATTAAAATTGAGAAGCTTGAAAACTTGTTGCTCTTTGGAAGATCAGGACTTTTAAATTTAATGATCTTTAGGGCCATCATCCTTAATGTGAAATGCTTGTGCAATGTCTTGTTGGAATTTATCTGATTAACCCTATCTGGATGCAGCTGACACTAACATGCATCGAGATTTATTTTATATGTTTTAGATTAATTTGAACTCTAATTAAAGATAAATATATGATAAAGTGATAGAGATATATTTGATTGTTTGATAAAGTTAAACTCTATATAACCATGTGGATAACATCCATCTTTCAATCTTTACAACTGATTCAGATATTGCTTCTGATGGATGAGGCATATAATAAAAGGACACCCTTTACTTGATCCCCAACTCATCTGAGAGCATGTGAGGTCCTCTCCATCAGAAATACTCGAAGTGTTGTGATTGAAAAATCAAGGTGCTACTCAACGAGAGTGATGAGCACATCCAGCTTAGTTCTCTTATGGTTGCAAGCAGATCGATTTGAGAGATCTTAGCGGCATCGACAGCTTCATTTTTATGTAAGTTTTATTTTCTTGTATAACATCTTTATCTGAATGTGTCCATTCTGCATATGTACCAAACCCTGAGTGGAGATATGTCCCTGTGGTACATCAAGAAGTCCAGCCGAGTTAGCATCCTCAAGAGTCTGGTGGCAACGGATAGATCCCCACCTTTGATTCTGGAGACAACGGCGGCAACAACTCATAAAATGTTTAGTCAACTTGAATAATGAAAGAAATTCTCTACTCCTAAATACAACATCGAATTCCATCCTTTTACATCCCATAAATCATCTCTCTTCTCCAGTTTCTCTTTTTCTCCTCTTTTTCTTTTTTTTTCTTAGTTTTACTAACATCACCCTAGTGATAGTACTACTTTGGCTTCTCCGAACTACTTCATTCTTCGTCTAAGGCTTGATCCTAGCACTTGGAAACTCCTCGCTCTCAAACAACTTTTCTTTTATTATTAATTTTGATAGATCATCATGCTCTAATATTAGTTAATTTGCAGAGGTCACTACAAAAATAAAACCTCTAATATCATTCTATTTTCATATGAAAGTGGAGAAGATAGAATAGATGGGGAAACCAAATACTTTACTACCCTTTTATTTCACTTCTTGTTCATGTTACAAAGTGACACCACAAAGGTTTATATAGTTATATACTAACTCTTCAATACCACTTACATAAATGTATTATAACATCCCTCAAGACACAACATCAAATACCCAAGAACTCCAGAAGACAGACCTTGAAAACTTCAATGATGTATTGTGGATGCTCTATAAAGTAATGCATCTATGCAAGAAATGCTTCCAATAAATTCTCATGCCTTCGGATCGAGATCGCGAGCTAGGAGTCCTGACAATTGCTGCATATTTTTAGAGTGCACTCTTTACAAGTATGGAAGGCATCTTATCATAATATCACATGCATCACAATTGAGATAATTTAAATAAAAATTGAAATTCAATTAACTAACAAATCCAAAAATTTAAAAATCTTACATCCATTGAACCTCAAATAATAGCCCTATAAAATATAATAACAAATTCAAATCTAAATTATATTTATTGCTGCCAATCTCTCCACCTGAGGTCGGTCATCGAGGTGGATGTGGCCAAGGTGAAACCGCTACTGGAGCTTCACCCGAATACTTACAAAATAAGTCCTCATCGCGAGTGGTGTTCTCTGGTGAAGATCCTTCGATGCTTAAGTCAAGAGATAGAGAAAAATGAGAGAAGAGAGTAAAGAGTCGATTGTGTACCTTAGAGAATTTTGGAGTCTTAATTTATAAGGAAGAAGTTTGAGTCATATTCATCTCAGAGTTCTGATGGTTTTCAGATTTGTAGCACAGATTGATTCAAAGAAGATATTTATCTTTTATGGAAGACTCGATTGTAGAGTTTTACTCTATCTGGACTTTCTCAATTTGAAGGAGGGATAAAACTGTTGAGGAGATTAGGTCAGCCACAGTCGAGCTATAATAAGTTGTCCAGGGTCGAGGTACTGAAGTGTGGAGTAGATGCTTGTCCTTAAAGTGATTTGGAATAGGTCGGTCGAAGATGATCTAGAATACATCATCCGAGGTTGAAGAGTTGAGAACTGCTGATAGAATGTCCGTCAGCCTCAATCACATCGGCATTCTTGTAGACGTCCATCTGTTATAGCTTGGCAGGAACCGAGGATGTCACAGTCGAGGTCAAGGTATAAATCTACAACAATATTGATACTGTCAAATCTCACTTCTAATCTCACTCCTAAAATAGTACTTACATCCATAACTAAACATTTGAATCTAAGAAAGAAAGAGAGAATAATAAACTTGATAGTTCAGTAGGCAATAAATATCTTGACTAGATAATTCATGCGATAATATCGGACACGATAGTCAAAATATAATTATTATTAATTAGTATACAAATATAATCAAATTCATTTTCCAAACACAAATTTAGTAATATCAGTATCTTTCAAATATTTATGTACATAGTAATATATATGGTTTTGAACCCAATCATATTTAATAATTTGATTCAAAATAAATTTTACTTAACTCATTAGCCTTTAACTATGACTACACTTATATTCTATAGTCGGAGCAGAATATCATACTTTATCCTATGGTTGGACTAGAGTACCATACTTATACCTTATGATAGGATTAAAATATCATACTTATATTCTATGGTCGGATCAAAGTACCACACTTATATCCTATGACAAGGTCAGAATACTACACTTATACCCTATAGCCAAGTCAGCAACAAAATCATGAGCTCGAAGCATCAATACATAATCTTCAATTGACAGGATTCAAAATATAGTCAATTTGAGAGTCCAAATTCGATTCATATCAAAATTCTTTTCACAGAATAATATATGTTTTATAATCAAATCAAAATAGTATATATAATTTTAGATCAATAAATAATTATAATAATAATCAAGAAAATAATATTTTAAAATTTTATATCAATATCCATTTAGAACATATTCTCGTAAGATTCATAAATCACATATAAATTTATTAATAATTTATTCAATATTCAAAATAATATTATATAAATTAAAAAATCTAAAGAAGGTGAATCATTATTTATCTTACAAGCAAAATCAATTGATCAATCCCAACAATTTTGAGAATCTCTCTTACAGTCTATGTTCACATCATCGGAAGCCTATACATCTTGTTGTGTAGGAGCATAGACCCTTCCTTGGATCTTGAATTTCATATTTTCATCCTTATTTTGTTCAACTATCAGGTAGGCTGACTCTCAGTTCTCTAGGGTACTCGGCTATTTTGTAACCTATCTTACCCCATTTAAAGCAAGCACCAATAATCTAACGGCATTCATTACTAGCATGAACTTTACCATATCAAGAACATTTGATGCTGCTTGTTGGTCCAAATTTGCCACTCACTGATCTTTTATTCGAACCTCTTATATGTTTATTATTCTACCTTGGAGATTCATTCGATCTATTTTTTTTTTTTAATTTTTTTTCTATACATTCTTTATTGACTTTTCTTTCAATTATCAATGCTCTATTCATCACATTTGCATAAGTAATTAATTCATATGACACCATTTGCTTTTTTATTTTAGTCCTCAATCTTATCTCAAATTTTTGCACTCGATCATGCTTATCCTCGACTAATATCGGTACAAACTTAATAAGCTCTATAAATTTAGTTTCATATTCTGTAACTATGATATATTTTTTATTTAAGATAAATAAATTTCTGTTCTTTCGATGTCCTTACACTTCGAGAAAACTATTGGTCATAAAATACCCTTTAGAATCTCTCCTAAGTGAGTTGCTTTCTATCTCATTCATATTTGTGTTGCAATCTTTGCCACTAGTTAAACACTTTATCTTGTAATAAATAAACTGCATATTGAATCTTTTCATCATCGCGATACTCTTGGATAGCAAATACCTTCTCCATCTCCATAATCCAATGTTGACTTTCAAATATTTGATAGTCTCCTTGAAAGTCGATGGAGACAACTCCTTAAATTCTACAAAATTACTTCGTTGATCTTGATGCTCTCCACATCCTTGCAGTGGTAGTATTTGTTATTGTACTTATCATTATTGTAATAACTATTGTTACAATTGCTGTTGCAATTTCACCAAGCCAACTAATGTCACATTATTCGGGCCATGCTTGATTTTTGCTGCTCCATCTGGGTATTCTATTACAAGAATTTGAAGTATTAGCAATGGCATTAGTGATAAAAAATCAAATCATCACAAATAATAATCTTTAACCATCAAAAAAATGATCCAAAAAATTAACCATCACTAATACTATTAGTGATGAAAAACTAATATTAGCGATGGCAAAAGCCATTGCTAATAAATTTAAATTTTTTTAAAAAAAAATTAATAATTAATTATAATTAAATTAATTAGCTACCGATGGTTATTATTGATAAAAAAATTTATCATATCTAATAATTTTGATAAAAGTTTATTTAAAAATTATGAAAAAATATTATTACTGATAAAAGTATTAACAACAGTGGTTAATTTTTAGCGACAGAAGGTGGTTGTCGCTAATATCTTTACTGATGGCATTAGAGATGGTAAACTTTACTATTACTAATAATTTAAAAAAAATATTTAAAAAATTATATAAAATATTTTTTTCTAATAAAAGTATTAGTGATGGTGACTTATTTTTAGCGATGAAAGTTACCGTCGTTAATACCTTTACCAACGACATTAGCAACGGCCACCTTGGCTATCACTAATAGTCCCTAAAATACACCCCCCCGACCTGCAGGAGAAAAAAAAATTCTCTCCCGCACCTCATCCCCTCCCTTTCCCGTGATTCCTCCCTTGCAGGCACCTCCTTTCTGGCGGTTCCCCCTCCTTGCGCTCCAACGTCCCGCAGCCTCGAGCCCACACGATTTTTCGCCCCATCATCAGTGCCTCTTTTCCAGCAGTTCCTCCCTCCCTGATGCCTCCTTCCTGATGGCTCTCCCCTCCCCGACACCTCCTTCCCAATGGTTTCTTCCTCCTTATGCTCCGATGTCCTACAGCTCTGAGCCTGTGCTTCGGCCATGCCCCCGGCCACTCCGACCCCGTCATCCCCAACCTCACCGGCCCGACCTCGCGGCCCCAACCCCACCAACCCCAACTTGCAGCCCCGACCCTGTGGCCCTTGCCCTGCCAGCCCAACCTCACAGCCCTGACTTGCATAGCAGTTCCCCCCTCTCTGCACTCTAATGTCCCACGACCCCGAGCCCGCACTTCGACCACTCCGCGGCCACCCTGACCCATCAGCCCAGGCCCCACCGGCTCTGACCTCACTGCCCCAACCCACCGGCCTGACCCCACGACCCCTGCCCCACCACCCCCAGCCTATGGCACCGACCCTGCGGCCCCTGCCCCGCCAGTCCGACCCTGCGGCCCCAACCCGCATCACCTTCCAGCAGCATAATCCCCGTGCCCTCATCTCCGTGGCTGCATCCCCGAGCCAACATCCCATCCCCAAGTCATCCCCTCGCACCTCAGTCCCTGCATGCTAGCCCACGCCTCAGTCCCTACGCGGCAGCCTGCCTTCTGTTGTGAGTATTAGCGATGGCATTAGCAATGGCTAATGCCATCACTATAAGTTAATTTTTTATTTAAATTATGTTAATTAAGTATAATTAGATATTAAAAAATTAATTAATTAATTAATTAATCAGAAGTATGAGATTTGGGTCTCGACATGCAGAGCACTCAAATCGAGAAAAAGTATCGGACAGCATTCCAAATATGGAGCCAGGGCGTGCCCTACGCACTCGGGCCTTAGGTAGGGATGGGGGGCTTGAGGAGGCGGCCAGGGGCTCGGGGGGGCTACGATGACTACCTATGCGAGATGCACCTAAAAAGTCTAGAGAGAGATCAATGGAGGTGATACATTTCTGCTCTTATTGTTGTAGTTGCAAGGCAAGCTTGAATGGTCTATTACATTGCAAACAACCACTTCAGCCAACTCATTGTTAAAGGTTCAGAGGAACTTGCAATGTCTTATTTTTCAATAATAGATCTGAGCCTTCTTCTTTTCCTCTTTCCCTTGTTTACTTTGTTGCTCTCTGATTTAAATATTATTTTTAAGTTTTTATTTTATTTTTTTAAAAAAATTCTACTCCTAGTTTTGGGCTGGGCTTGGGTAAGGGTGGAGGGCTCGGAGAGGCAGCTGGGGGCTTGGGGAGGCTATGATTACTATCTATGTGAGATGTGCCTAAAGGGTCTAGAGAGAGAACGATGGAGAGGAGGGTTACTTCTATTTATTAATACATGGTTACTTCTACTTGTAGGGTTACTATTGATTCGAGACTCCTCAGGATAAAAAGGCTGGCCACCAGATCTTCGAGTAGGTGGCCGCACATAGATTCTAAGATAAGCTATACAACCTTAAGCAGTCCGCCATTGAGCATTTTGATTCCCAATCACCATCAGACTGGAGGTCCTACAGGGATCACTAGATGCGGGTGAATGTATGGGAGGCCCTCTGCAACCAGTAGAGCAGTAAGGAGTATTCCAGTAGGCGGTGAGGGTCTGACAGAATCGGACCATCTAACAGGATCCGATCAGGCACATAGACAGATCCATCGGCATACATGTTGTGGTCGATAGACTGATAAGAAATCTATACCAAAACTCTTCACTAGAACTACAAAAACTCTTATATGTATACTTTAATTAATTTAATTTTAGTATTTACTTATTGTAGATACAGTAGCTGGGTCATCCACCATGTCAACTATGGTTGTAGGAGGCCACACACCAGTCTAGGAGGATTAGTAATTTACTTAGATCTAGGTCGTGACAGATCGTGGTAAGAATTTCAAACTGTATTTATTAAGTTATTACAGGATCTGATATGTATGTTAGAACTAATGTATTCGGAACTATATAGGAGGATTACATGAAGTACGTCATTGCATGACATGGGGATGATCCATCCACTCAGCCCCTCCTTGACCTTGAGGGATGGCTTAGGATCACCGAAGGGGTGAGTAGGAGCCGAGTTATAGGATTCGGCCATAGTTTCGATCCTCCAGCAGCTCGATACTCTTCGATGTCCTCATAGGCCTCGACCTCCCAAACTTGGAGTGATGCACATGTAGAGGAGGTCGTCTAAAGACTTCTGAGTCAGTAACCTCAGAGCTTTTAGGATGTCGTCTGTAATACGGTCGTGAAGATTCTTCGAGATCCGCAGCTGTACGACCAATTGGACTCATTATTTCAACCATCACATCAAGTAATTCTATTAGTAAACTATTTTACTTGTTTTAAATTTTTATATTTAGAAACTTCACATATTTAGACTTGAGTCGGAGAAGAAGATTTAGAGACTAAAAATTCAATGTAACTATCCAATTGATGGGCTAGAGGTGTTTATAGCTCCGTATCATCGAATAAAATGTGTAAAAATAATCTGTTCGAGAATCGAAGGAGTGTATCGAAAGATACACCTCCATATCGAAAGATACGCCTCCATATTGAAATTTATTAATAATATTTTATTTTTCTTCAGACATCCGTCTCTCATCTACCAGCTGTTGGAGAGGAGCAAGAGGATGAAAAAGAGGATGACGAGGAAGATCAGATATAATTTTATTTTATTTTGATATATTATATTTTTTTGATACTGCTTGTAAAATTATATAATTTATATTTTTAATATAATATAATTAATTTTTTATTTATGATTATCATATTATCTTTAGATTTTAATTATAACAGACGTTAGGAACTATAATTGATTGTGATTAGTTAAAATAAATTTTAAAAGATATTATTATAGATTTTTTAAAAAAATAAAATTAACTATTATCGATGGCATTAGCGATGGCTTTAGCCATCACTAATAATTATTAGCGACAAAATAGCCATTGCTAATTTTTTTTTAAAATTTAAATTTAAAAATAAAAAAATAGCAACTGAATTTAGTCGTCATAAATACCATTACTAATAGTTGTTATTAATGATGGCTAAAAAATCCATCACTAATAGTGACAATTAGCGATTAGGATTGTTCCAATCACCAATTAGCAATGGGGCACCATCGCTAATAGTATTAGCGACGGTAAAATAACTATTAGCGACGGTAATTAGCCATCGCTAATAGTCAGATTTTTTGTAGTATTTCTAATAGGATCAATGACTATTTTCTACTAAAAGGTACAATCAATCTATTGAGAAGTACTGCCATCATATTGATTTGATGTCTTTCTAATAGCACCTTAAGCAACCTTTTTTATCTCACATGGAACCATCTTAATCTTGCACAAATAAAAAGCTTTCTGAAACACTCTTTCAGATATCTAATATTCAAAATTATGCTTTTATTAAAAATTAATAATAATTATTTTTAAAATAAAAATTTTAAATTTTGAAATTCTCATAAGGCTAGTGAGCGATAACAACCGACATCCAGTCGGTTCGATCTAGGGCATCCATCGATCAACTATAAATCAAGGGTCAAACTAGGATGCATCGATGGTGAAATTTAATGATATTCGGTCCAATCAAGGTGGGGCTTGGCAGGCTATCCGACAGTCAATAATCAAGATTTCTTTATCAAAGTCTATCAAAGCTATTAGAAGATCTTTTTAAGATCCAAAAAATTCTAAAAGACAAATACAATCTAAAGAGAGATACTTTTAGAGAGAGAAATTTATAGATAGAGCGAGAATTTTCTAAAAAAAATGGAGAGAGAAAGTGGAAAGAGAAAAGATGTGAGAAAGAGAGAAGAGAGAGATACTCTCTCTCTCTCTCTCATTTTTTTTCTTTTTTGTCTTTTGTCTTTTTTTTTTCTCTTTTTTTTTTTCTTCTTCTTCCTAATTCTCTCCCAGCGAAATAGGGGATTCAGCTGATCCCCTCTTTCTTCCACCATCGATGGCCATGATTAATGGTGGTTGGGGACTCGATGGCAAAGTCAATGCTTTCCTTCCTAATGATTGATGGCAACAAATGACACTCAAAATTCAAAAAAAATCGGTAGAAAAAAAGGGGGAAATTGGGCTCAATTTCTTCCAAGAAAAATTCAATGATTACCGACCGGAATCAAAACTCTGATGGTTGGAGAAACTAGAGAAAAGATCCATCTAAGCATCTCAAGTTATTACTTGACTTTTCCGATGATGTTTAGGCTGAAATCCGATGGGCACAGTAACAACTTTCAAGAACGAAACTTTGGCGATCTCTTTTGTTTGGGGCCTCGGTCTTTGATAGGAAGAAGAAGGAAGCCCTCTTCCCTTTAAATAGGATTGGAGGGGAGGAGTTCAACTCCTCCCCAGCATCGATCCTTGATACTGATTAGGAGTCAATTGAGAGAAGAAGACTTCCAACAGAAGTCTCCTCTCAATTTTTTTTTCCTATCGATTTAAGATTCGTGCGGTTGGATTGGGGTATCACATAAATACTTCACCGAGCCCAGTTTACTTTCCAACAAAAATAGCCTCCATCCAAAACTTAGTGAAAATACCGTCAAAGAAGAGAGGATGCCATTATGTGAATATAACCAAACTTCTGGTCTGCAAGATAACTTTGCTAGGCGCCCTAACAACACAGCACTAGGCCTGTACCTTGTAGGATGATGCTTGGGCCAAATCAAATTGAAATGCCTTAACTGTTACAGAAGTAATTGGCCATAAGGATATATGCTACTTTTCTTAAGTACCAAGGGAGGAGGGCCCAACCATCAAAATGCACAAGAGACCAATAAGAATAAAAGATCAAACACTGTGAGGAAAACGAACAGCTAAATGTTACAAAAACGATAGTGCATCTAATCAGAGTAGTTTGGAGAAGAAACAGAACTCTCTCAACCAATACAAAGCAATTAGAAAAGCCAATAACAGATGAAGTTTCCAAGCCCATGAAGGAAAAATCAGAAAGGGCACACAAAGTAATCCTGACATACCAATTAACTGAAGAAATATCTTAAAAAGAGAAAAGTAAAACCATTATGTACTGATTGAACAGCAACAAAGAAGGTAAAAATTCACCATAAATTTTTGCAATTGCTGCACCTGATTAATGACGAGCTCAATCTTTTCTTTCCACATCAAAGCCTCATGGATTTTGAATGCTGCCGTCACCAATATTGTGGAATTCTATTGGCAAGACCATCAGCACCTGCATTCTGAGCAAATTGAGAAACAAAAACTTTCATCCATGGGGATAAGTAACATATGATGCGATAAAATTTGTATACTGTGTGTAGAGATAGATATTAGCAGTCAATTGCTGACTCTTATTAGGATTTTATATGGGCGCTGAGTTTCCAATCCAAAATTATCCCAGCCAGAATTTAATATTCTTGCTACTTTTTCTCCTATCAGAAAAGGAGTACTTCCTAACCTTCTTTAGCTTTAGTGGGGCAGGTTTTGTTCGCGTACTATATTACGGACCAAGGTCAGCTACTTCGATATCGGATATCATTTGCAATATAGAACCGCATTGACAGTGGATATGCAAATGCAAACTGATTTGGTACAATTTTTTTTTTAATAAGAATTAATCAGGTTTTTAGATGTTTAAAAGGAAAGAAAAAGAAAAAAAAAGAAGGAATGAAAGAGAAAGGAAATAAAAGAAAGGAAGGGAAGAAGAACAAAGGAAACAAAGAAAGGAATGATGGAAGAAAAAAATAAAGGATCGAAGAAAGGGAAGAAAAAGGAGAAAAGAAAGGAAAAAGGGATGAAAAAAAATAAAAAATAAGTAAAAAAAAAAGAAAAAAAATAAGGAATGAATAATAGAAACTATATACACATAAAAACCACCATCACACAAACATGATTATCTAATCATAGGTAACAGACTTCCCTTAATAACTTTTCCAATTAAAAGAGGTTATTAAGAAAAGGAAAGCATTTTGCCATTGCATGTCCCAAACATTCTAATAAATATTTTCTTTTTATTCTCTCTTTTTTGGGTAAAAATAAAAATCTTACTTCTAGGACTCATTTTATTCTTTTTATTCTCTATTAATCTTACTTCTAGGACTCGTTTTATTCATGGTAATTTGAATGGAGAGAGTGTGATTCTTGGGAAGGCGAAATTTTTTTTTTTATTTCTTTATAGTTTTCAAAGGAAAGAGATTAAAAAAAAAAAGCCTTCCAATGAGAATATAATTTTTATATTTCATGAAAAAAAAATTCAATGGGAGAGATGGGTTTTTGGAATTCCCATTGGATGGAAGTTGGAGGCTCTATTTTTTGAAAATATCCTTATAATACTATGCTTTCATATTTATTAATATAATGTCATATTAATATAATTTATAATATATGAATATTATTTTAATATTTACAATAATATAAATATTATGATAATATAATATTTTTATTTATTTTTGATATAATATTTATATTATTATATTTATTATATATATTAATATTATATTAATATAATAAATTATTATGATCTAATATTATAGCATATTGTATTAATATTTATATCAAGGTTGAGAAGAAAAAGATATGATCTTATATCTAATAAGCATAAAATAGATATTTTATATAATTTTTTCAGAAAATGAATACTTATCAAATATAAGCCACTTTGGAATAAGTCATATTTTTATAGTCAACCACATATGTCAAAATTATTTTCTCAGATATCATATTTTTAAGAAATCAATTTTTCAAAAATAATATTCTAGATGCAAAAAAAATATTTTCTGTGAACATTGGGATTTCTCTAACCCAATCCAAGAGGACCCTATCTTAAGCTAAATTTGAAATTGAGTTTAGTGAGGTGGAGTTCTGTTGTGCCATGTTGATCTAGTTTAACCACATTTAATAGAAATTTTGACATAAAAAAAATATTTAGGATAATTTTGTTTGATAAGTATTTGTTGAACTTAGGTTTCAGTCATACACAAATTTTGCTAGTGCACTCATATGCATAATAAGATTAAGGACAAAAATGTATGAACATATGAGTAATTTATACAACATGTAAACATGAATTGCTTCATGGTGTGTCAGGTCAGGTTAGCTCGGGTCGTTTTGAAGATCTTCCAAATAACATTACTCCAGCTCTAGTTCGGACGGATGCGATCTAAATCTATAAAATCTCAACCCGTCCCTCTACCCGGGACGGGGCCGGGGACGGAAGGAAGTTGCACGCAGGGCCGGATCCAGATCGAGATCGGTTCTGCCAAGAATCCGACGGGAAGAAAGGCTTCCGTCTGCTCAAGGGTATCACCTCTGTCCACCTAGTGTTCCACGTGTCAAGCATTTAACGGCCCCCTATCTGTCCCTATCTCCCCTCTTGACCTGCAAGCGCTTCTTCCACCCCATCTCTCTTCAATCCCCTCCGACAGTTTCCTCTCCCACTTCTCCAACATGCGCCAGCTCTTCTCCTCTTTTCAAGAAAAATTCCAAGGTAATTAAAAAGATTACATACATCGGAGTCCCTTCTCGTCATATATCGGGAGGTGTAATTGTTGTGATTTCGGGGGCAGGGAAGCAATGGAAGGAGAAGCGTATAAGAACGATAACGGATAGGGCCTTCGACCGCATCAGAGCCGACGCGGACCGAGACTACCTCACCTTCGAGGATCTATACATCGCTGTCCTCTATGTCTACAAGTGTTTCTTCTCCTCTTTCTTTCTTTTCTCTCTTTTTTTTTTTTTTCCCTCTTTTTCCAATAATCTCTTCTCTCTCTTAGAAGTGGATAGAAAGGGACCGACAGTTTCGAATGGTTTCTTAGATGACTGTGTCTTTCTCCATGACTTGTTCCAGTGACATCAACAAGTTCTTGCCTGGGCGTCACAACGATCCCCCCTCCAAACAAAAACTGAAAGCTATGATGGAGGTATGCCTCAACCTATGGTCCATGCAAGTTTGTGTGTATTGCTTAGTGATTCTCCCTTTATAAGAGTATGGTACTGAGGTGGGATTACATACCTTAAATTCTTTTTATTCAAATTCAATTTTTGAATTTAAATTATTAGTATGATCTTCTCGTTATTTTTCTTCTATTTTATGTCTACTCAATTCCAAATTTTGAATTTGAATTGTTGCTGTAATCTTTCCTTCTCTAATCACACTATATATATTTAATTAATGCACATTCAAACAGATTCCAACCGATTTAGTGGCACGCTGCATCTCTTTCGAACTATAATTTGTGCTTAAGATGTGAGAGTTGGTAATAACAAGGCACCATGCCTAATAACAAATGGGTAGAACAAAAATGCAGTGGCTAATTTGTGACCTCCTTTGTTTTGCAGTTATCTACATGGTATCATCTGTTCTAGAAATTGACACTTCGTTTAGATGTCTGCACGCTTAAATGCTGTTATAAAGTGCATAAATAAGTCGTTGCACCGGTCATGATGGAGTTCAGATTTGTCCAAAGTACCACCGTTAAGTGAAACCTCTTGTTTGATTCTGCTATTATTACTGTTTCTATATGACAGTACCTGGTTGAAATAAAAGTGTAGATGAGACTTATCAAGCCAATCGAAATGGAGTGTCTAATTTTCTTCATTTCTCATGCCATCTCCTAATTTTATATATTCGGTGGGAAGAAGTACTTTGAAACGAATTCATACCAAGTGTTTTTTATAAATATGTTGCTTAAGAAAGGGATCCTTAAGGCATAAATGCAGTCCAAACAAAACGTAAATATCAGTCTTGCATATGACCTCATCATGTCTGATTTAGTTTGAAATGAGTCTCTGAAAATCAGTAACTATTTGATACATTAAAGAAGAAACCATGCATCTAGATTTCTACTGAGAATTGCGTCAAGTATAGGGTGAACCTTGGTGCAAGAGTAAGGCTGCTCGACTGTGATGGCGAGAGCCTCATGGACTATGCTACCTTTATTTGCATTAGTATTCTTATATACCCTGCCTTTGCAGATATTTCTTATTGTTGTAAGGCAGACAGGCTCACAGAGCTTCAAATAGAAATTAGGAGCCTTATCAGCAAAATTTTGAGAAGCAGCAAGATCTTACTAGGAAGCTAATTTTTATTAAATGAAACCATTTCACAATGGATACTTCATCTTCATCACAGGAGTATGATTTTAACCTTGATGGGCTGCTGGACCGTGAAGAGTTTGCAAAATTTATTCAGAAATTGACAGCGGACATTGTAAAATCTGTCGGTCAAAATCTACTAATTGCATTGGTTGTGGCTCCAACTGTGGCACTGCTCACAAAGAGGGCAACAGAAGGGGTGCCTGGTGTTGGCAAAGTGGTGCAGAGGATTCCTAATTCTGTCTATGCTTCCATTGTTGCTCTGGGGGTTGTGTTGGTTCAAAAATCAACGGAAGGTCATGAATAAACAAGCTGACAATCATGTATATTTGTATGCTGAAACAAAATACTCTTCATATCTGTGTTCTGTTAAGTAGCATATCAGAAAACCTTGTAGTGGTTATTTCTTCAGTGTATGAGCAAAACAAAGCTACTATTTTATTATGAGTGATTTCTGTTGGCAGTTTTTGCTGGTTTCTGATTCTTTGATTGGATTTAAGCACGATCACTTTCATGAATGAATTCGATATTCTTTTCCCATGCATTTTTCCCTTCTTTTTTTTTTTTTTTTTCTTTTTTGAAGAGAAAAGGCTTTTTGTGGGACTGGGATGGGGAGTTGCAGTGGGTTGCAACGGAGTAGCTAGGTTACAAGTGAGACCTTGTTTGGAGCCAGATTCTGGTTCTCTCTTTTATCATCGGTGAGATGACTATTCAGACGATGACCCCTGAAGAGCTCTCCATTTCTGTTGCTCTTTACCCCATTTTGATTGCTTTTGGGAAGTGCTTTGATATGGCACCGCAGCTCCCTCTACTACACTTTATGTTGGAAACATCAATGATGGAAACATCCGACTGATGTTGATGCAAATAAAGCTTCAGCACCATAATGCGCCCCTCTCCTTCCAGGGAGACATTCTTCATTGAACTTTTGGTGGTGTTTTTCCATGGGTCTAACATGGGCAGTTATTCCATGTCGCACCATTGGGGGTGCTCTCTCTGCTCACCTAAAATAATTAAACAAATAATAAGATCTTTCTTTGAACAATGAAGGTGAGTGGAAGTGCTTGATCCATGTTATCGAAGTTCTCACTAATTCACATGAAAAATTAATAGTCATAAATTTTTTAAAGAGGAAGAATAAAGAAAACAATTGCATATATATTGCTGTTATTTGTTTCTTCTAAAGAAATAATCAAAGAGAACGGTCCTGCCTGTCAGAGAGGTTCTTTTAGATGAGGATTTTGAGAGTATATGATGCATTGTGTCAGGATGGAGTTGTTGACCAACCTTGCCTACAAAGATTAAAGGCCATTTCTGTACTATATGATTTGGTATTCATTAGTAGTTCTTAGATAAGGTGAAAAAAAAAAACATTGACCATTTTAGCTGGAGTGTTTCTAAAACAGCTGAACAGAATTTTCTTTTTCTCCTTGGGTTCTGCCATTCCTTGCTATTCCATTTTTAAGAGAAGATGAACCTATGAAGTTTCATACTTGAGTTTGGTTGCGTGCATTTATCATTCGAGGTATACATTCTCCAACATGGAGATTTAGTTTAATTTGATAAGCTACAGTGCAAAATTGTGAAATAAAAGGTTTCAATTCATGGACTATTTTAGCACGATGAAACTTTTGCTCTCTTCATGATCCGCAAGCTCTCCAAAAGGAACCCAGCTTCAAAAACTGAATCCTGAAACTTTTCAGACAGGTAACAGTCAAATCCTACAGGAACCTCGGATAATTCTAAGAAACTCCTGAGGCTTTTATCACAACTTTTAAGAACCTGATAGAATCAAAGTTTCAGAGGTACCTATTGTTGCATAAGCAAATACAGGAATACCAACAATCAGTTACTATATCATCTTAGATTAAGACCAATTACGTGCCAGTTTATTGGTTCATTGATAGGGAACGATACCAATATTATAAAACCTTGTAATTTCCTGAAAGTTTCACAAGGAAATGTAGATAACCATTACTGTGTCAGTTTATGATATAATAAACATGATCTACATTCTTAAGCGAGTGAAAAGCTGAAGTACGAAAATCGATTTTTATATTTTTGCTCGGGTGAATTTAATTGATTTCCAAAAGCAGAGAAAATATATGCATTTCTTATTATTGCTTTCATAGGTACAAAGTTTTGAGCTGAAGCTATCAGAAATGGTTTGATTGACGCAATCGACAAATTGCTGAGCAATGATATGGAGATCTGGTAACAGGGATCAATAATCCCCATCAAACCATTCCACCTATCTGCTGCTGAGCCTTCTCTGAAGGTTAATGGTGGCAATAATTGTCAGAACTAATCCCATGCAGCTCCTTACAACATTAATTCTAGGTGTTGCACTGTTACATCGCAATCCTAGATCTTCTTCTGCTGCTTTGCAGCTGTGCTATGGCATTAGCCATGTTAGACTCAAGTTATTTGACAAAAGACATGCTGTTATCAACCACATGAATCTGTTACAGCATAATGAGATTCAAATTTTGTTTCATAATTTTTGCTCTTTAATTCTGGTGCATAATTGATCGAATCAGCAAAAAAGAAAATTCCTTGAACTTGCTCAACTCAAATTAAAAAATAAAAAATAGAAAATTTGATGACAACAAGGTCTACATATGCTTCTCTTTCATTAATCAATAACAAAACCTTCATTTATACCAACGAAGTCAATCTTTGCACAAACCGGATTGGATTTCTCTTCGGATCAAAAGAGAACACATCTTTTCCAAAATAGAGATGACTAGTAAAAATAATTATAAAAAGATTAAATTGCTGAACAACGTAGATCTGAATTTTTATATCGACTTTTTCTGCAACCCCTTTATCGAATTCTTCCTATATTGAGAGATATGTCTAATCGAAATATTTTCTGAAATAGAAAATTTTTACATCGACTGGTCCACCTGAGAGTCTAAATAATAAAACTTCACTTGGATCATCTGATGCACCACATCCTTAAAAGATAGTGCAATGTCATGAAGCTCGAAAAGTATACTGATTTCAAAAATATGTATACCTCAATCAAACATTTATAGACAAGCTAAGCCCTCCAAAAGTTGAGTACACAAACCGGCTTTCTGATGTGATGGATTTCACTCTTACAATCTACCAAGTCTTTCTCATAGTGATTAAAATAGTCTGTATCGAGTCTAATGGTCCTTCAAAATTAAGACTCTCTTATTTAGATGATTTAGCTCTTACTAAATCAAAATTGAGGATGAAAAATATATACTTCATGACTGAACTACTTACCTACCTTTGCTAGGAAGCTCATCCTTCTGGCCGATTCAAGCTGTCATCTTGACGGCACACTCCTGATCCGTGGCCTTTTCTGCTCCACTCATCGGTTATCCATAGCCCGTAAAACTAGTTCCTAGCTTTAACCATTCATCTAGCATAGAAGGTTGAAACAGTTTTAAATTCTCAGCATTAACTTGAGTCCGTCACTATTTATAATGGCAAGATGGAGGGCATTTTCCCCTATTTTCCACCAAAATATTGAGAAGACCATATGGAGTTGCGTTCGGTTCTTTCCTTTACTCTTTAGCATTTCTTTCCCCAGGTGAAGCCAAACTCTCTCTTTTGGAAGCTGCACTTCAAGTAATGCCTAGGACCTTCCTGATACTCAATTGAGCCTAATCTGTGCGACCAGCCGAGGCAGTTGGCTCGGCCGAGATCAGGCGGAACAGACTACAACCCAACTAAGCCAAGTCCAGCTTGGCCCAAACCAGAAAAAGAAACATATAAATAAATAAATAAAAAGGGACAGACGCAAATGCTGTGAAGGAGGCAGAGTCGCCTTCTTCCCAATTTCGCTGATGATTCCGGCATTTCCCTCCACAGTTCGATAGCTTTGATCTTTAGCGTTCACCGGTGATTGATCGAAGAACAATGTCCTACGAGACAAGCCCTTCTGAGAACCATTCTGACATCTTGACTTTCCTATGAGACAAGACCAGCAAGTCGCACTGCAGCTACGGACCCACAAAATGTACGCAGAGAACCCGAACTCCAACCATCGTCCAATCCTTCACATTACCTATTTCCCTCAAAAACAAAAATTCCAAGAGCAATCATTGCCATATGTTTACATCTGTCTTAAAATGATAAAAAATAAAAGTAAACAATGAATCATTGTAATTTCGCGCGATGATTAGTGTTACAGTTACCAGCGTCCTTGACAGCATTCAAACCAAGTTTACATACACCATCAGTGAATGGTAACAGAGAAGCCGTAAAAGCAATATCATCAAATAAGCATCATTCAGCGCATGGAAGTTAAAGATATGCCAGGAACTAGCATCTAATTTAAAAGAAATTCAAAACACAATCCAAGCTACCATCATAGCAAGCCAGCGCGTCCTGAAATCCTAACAGCAAAATTACAGAAACCACCTTGTTTTCATGGTCGAGCGCAAGATTAGTGGAGGCATTACGAACATGCTCCCAAATGTACAGTCAAAGTTTTAATAGGGAACGATTATGGATTCTATGATCTCTTGAAGTGGAGCAAGCTCCTTCTTGTCAATCAAGCCAAACTCCTGCATCAAATACGCACAAATGTCAGCAAACTAGAAGTTCTCTTCAATTGACTGTACCGAATACATGACACCACAATTATAGAACTAGCTTGGACGAAATTAAATATTATGCACTTCGCAGCAATAAAGGTTTGCAACTTCTAACCAGTAACATAAGTTCATGAAATTAATGAAAATAGAATGATATGCAATATGTTGTCCTCAGCAGAATTCATGGTTCCAATGGTTGGCCCAGGAACTACAGCTTAAATGAAGCTTCTGATTCTATGCACACGTCTCCTATGCAAAGTACAGATCTGACCTCAAAATGAGCCAAAATTCAGATAGAAACCAGGACTCAGACAAGGTCAGCTTCCCCAGAACTGTTTCAACTTGTAGAAGAATCTTATCAAGATCACTTAATATTGTATATATCTACTTGAAAAAAAAAAATGGAAAAGAAAGAAAACTTGACAGGATCATATGAGTTAGTTGGGTAGGCAAACGTTCAAGAGTCAAGCAGCAGTAGATGTCACACAGGCAAAATTTTCAAAGAGGATGTTTAATAAAACACATGATTTAGTATCTGTAGTAAAATTCGAAAGGGCAAATCCTTATTGGTTTAGAGCAAGATTTGCTGTACCATACCAAATCGAATGGCACCGCCATGCCATACCATATTGGTTCGTTATCCATATGCGGTACAGGAGGCATACCAATACTTGATATACCGAACCAGCCCTATACCGACATAGTAATAGGTTGGCACCATCGAGATAGCGAACCTTGGTCTAAAGCAATCTAGCTGTGTTAGTAGCTCCAATAGATTTAACAAGTATTTTGCTAATTCATTCTATTCAAGGAAAGAAATTCATGAGGCTGCAAGAAGACACTTTCAGACCATGGTATAGTTGTACTTTAAACCTTGAATTTGAGGCATTCCAGAAGGTAAAATAAGTTCATCACAATTAGCTGTTTCACTTATAATGTGTGCCTCTGCAACAAATGCAATACCAGGATCAAACCTTGCTTCTTTGCTCTTTTGCACACACAAAATCTTTAGAGGGTCAGTCCTGTGTTCAAAAGATTAAACCATGTCAATAATAAGATAGGTCTCTTATTAGCAAGCAACACCTTTAGGTTCATACAAAGGCCCTTATTTTCTCATAACTGCCAGGCCAGGAAGTTCGCAGTTCCTCATCGAGGACTGTTGTCAAGAGTCGGTAGTAAAATTTTCGAAAGCTCGACATATCACAACTTAATCTATAAAGCTAACCTGATATGGATGGAACGAGGCCAATGTACTACATGAACACAGGTTTCTTATAACAGTGTCCATTGTGCAATCCTGTTCATGTTAACTTTCTCATTGTCATTAGGACTGAGCCTGGTGGGCAACTATATTATAGTTCCTATAGATCAAACTTCATTTAGCAACAAAAAAATTTGTAGCTTTTGACATATTTAGTAATTATTTGTACTTAATTGTTTGCAAATGTGTCTTCGAAATGCTTCGGCGAAATTTTCCAGTCACAATTTAGGTTCACATCCATTAATTATCTCATCCTTTAACTCAAGAAAAGAATGCAAAATTATCAAAAATTAACATTAGTAGCCTCTCCTAATACTGTACAAAGGCAGCAATAGTTCCCAACATTTCAATTCTGGTAATAACTGCAATTAGATGCTTCCTTTTAAGACCTAACCATGCTAAAACTTGTACAGGAAAAAGGTTCAGACATTGCTGGACTCCCAGGAGTCAAAACGACAACTTTCCTCAAGTTGGAATTCCTATGATGAATTCTATGCAAGATAAGAGTTTTATCTGTTCCAGAAGGCAAATCCATAGTGATTTGTTGGTTACGGCAAAACTTGAAAACCTAACATAATATAGCAAATAAATCTCAAACAATTTCATGAAGAAGGTATATTAGAATCCCTTGTGCATCTAATCCAAAGTAATATATTTCTTTAATCTTTTAAAAACATATTCTACATCTGAAATCTTTAGCTGGCATGTGCATTTACATATGCATCACAATTTATAACTAGTGCAATCATAACCATAACCATTCGGTCTTCTCCCAATTATTTAAGTTCGGGTTTATGGATCGTCATTCACCTTCAAATTCCGATCAATTTCAGAGTTTTTGACATATTCTTCACAACCAACTGTCAACCTAACATCAAATCCTCTACCTTTGTCATCTCGGCTTGGGACTGGCCATAGCGATGTACTAGTATGCTTAAATAAATAAAGGAATAACCACAATATGATTATAAACACCAAAAAAAAAAAAGCTTAAAAAACATCTACAGCTTTCTTCAATTAGTTTTGGTCAAAACTGGCTGAAACCAATGAAACTGGATCCAAATGGGCCAAAACTGTTGAAACTAGCGTTTTAAAAGGCAGATGCAGTATGTAGGTGGTCAAGGGATTACATATGCCATAGCCATATGCAGGCCACATCTGTTACATGCATTCATATATACATACATACATACATACATACATATGTACATAAACCATAGCAATATGCAGGCCACATCTGTTACATTCAAGGGATTACATAAACCACAGCAA
This sequence comes from Elaeis guineensis, assembly GCF_000442705.2. NCBI lineage: Eukaryota > Viridiplantae > Streptophyta > Magnoliopsida > Arecales > Arecaceae > Elaeis > Elaeis guineensis. The sequence goes on along the minus strand of NC_026004.2, from coordinate 91,273,730 downwards.
CATGCAAGCCACATCCGTTACATACATATGTGCATACATATATATAGTACGGATGTGCATACACATATAGATATAGTACATACGTATGCAGGCCGCATCTGTTACATACATACATAAATACATATATATAGTACGTACATACATATATAGATATAGTACGTATGTACGTACGCGCGCGTGCGCGCACATACATACATGAAAGCAGTTCGAGTTTAGGATGTGCCGTTAGTATTTTCAACTATTTAAAAATAAATAAAACAAAATAAAAAAGAACAATAATGATTGTAATATTTGGTAGCAACATGAATAACACTAACTAACAATTAAAGCTTACTACCAAGTACTCAATACATATAGCAACAGTTATAACATAATTAACATATTCATATGCTTAATACCCATATCAGACCTGTCTAAAACCAACATCCAACATATCCATCAATATGAAGCCACTCCATCTGTGCTGCACAATGCTAGGTTACTACCTTTTAGGTTGATATGCAACAGGACTGCATATTGTAACTGCATGTTGGTAATACAGTGCAGTTGGGAGGCACCACAGTCACATATCATATATGCGGCCTTATGAAAACTGGCTGAATCATTTCAGCCTCAGCTGAAACAGACTGGTTTCTTCTGAAACTCGAATCTTTGATTTATACATAGATATTTCTCTTAGCATAAATGAATAAGGCAAAGCAGCCCCTAAGATGTATCAAGGATAATGGTTGATTTTAAGAGGTTGGGCTCCTTGAGGACTCCTTGTCCGGTTAAGGCATAGAATTTTAAATAGAAATTCAGGTGCAAGTAATTAATATTCTCATGAGTCTCAATACAACATCGATTTGTATTCAGTACTGGCTAAATAATTGGCCCCTTTATAAATCTAAATTGGCTTTTGCCCAATTCTTGCTTCCAAACAGAGAAAATAAAAGTTGCCCCCTTTGCTAGGCTCTTGTAATATTTTATTTTGAGTAGGTCTTATAAGGCGAACCTCAATACAACCTATGAGGTCTTATGTTGTTCTATCAACACATTGAGGCTCAAAGCCACCATGTTGTCCTTCTGAACAAGACATAGTTGTTTAGTCTACTATTCCAATATCATTACAAGATCAATAGTCATCTTAAAGCAAGCTAGGTTGAATTAATTTTCAAGTATTGAATTGGTTTGGCTCCCAAGATGTATAAAGACTCAGCTTGTGGCTGGACTAGCCTAGTCTAGTTGAAAAAATGATTTTGTATTTGCTTCAGTGTATTATCCAAGGATTCAAGTGTTAGTCCATGCCAGCAGTGATCCACCGCTAGTACCGACCTGTCCAGACATGTGCCCACTAAGCTTTTTCTCATTATATAGCACATGTCAGCAATGCACATGTATTGGCAGAATACATGCCTTGTCAGCCCCTAGCCAGCGCATAAACCAGCATAGTCAATTGAATCTTTGATATTACCCTTGTCTCTTAATGCTCATAATTCAATGGTTCTTGAATCAAAGACTCACTAGCAAGGGTTTAAATCTCAGTGACAGGCCATGTCTCGGTTTGCTCCTGGGACAACATGGTATTGGGATGGTACTCTATGGTCAAGACAGTTCCAAACCGTCAAAACAACAAGAATAAAAAGGAAAAAAAAAATTAAAAAAATGGTCTTTCCAGTCCGTCCTACCCATCCTGAGCGCTGGGAGCAGTCAGTACATCCTGGTTCAAGAAAGAACTAGTGTCTGCACCTGGCCAAATCCTGTTTCCCTATCAGAACAATATGGTATTGAGGATATCGTCCCATTCCAACAGGATCTAATCATGGTATTCAGATACCTTGTTATATCATGCCAATCAATTGCTTAGCTATGTAATGGGCCACATGCCAAGGTCCAATAAAATCGAATTCATACCAGTCCACACCGGTCCATGTCAGTGTCTTTACGGACAACACTAGCATGGACTGGTATGCACAATATTGGGGAACTTACTAGTCTATACAATGCCTGCATCTTAACAGCAAGAGATGTGACATAGAGCACAGACTAGCATGACAATGTTATTACAATCCATGGTTACCAACAGGGCCTCGAAACTGGTCCAAATTTGATGAGCAAGGACTTGTCCTGTAGCATTGGCACAGTATGTACCATGCATGCTAGTTCTTGCCACACATTGTCACCATGGTGTACCAAACATTTGCATACAGCTAGCATTCACACACAGCTTGGATCATTAGCCATGTGACAGGCATTAGAACATAAGTATTTCCAAAACAGCTATGCTGACGGAAAATTTAATCCATGACATAAGTCATTCCTAATTATCCTCAAAAGTTACGGTCCAGAATTTTAATGTCTTTCATCTCTTTGGATCTTCCTGTTTAGAAGGTAAGGATTTCAAGTTGACTTACCAATGACCACAAGTGATTAAAATTTTTTGGCCTTCAAACTACATACTGAGGAGGGGGAAGTTATCTTTATGAAACGCTGCTAAACAAATTAGGTTGATGTCATCTCAAACCAGAACCAGTCAAAAAACACTAACTTGGAGCCATTGAGATAGTTCTAGAAAAAAAGCTACACTTTCAGTTTCAAATAGAGGATGCAACCATACCAAAATAACTGACTAATTAGTAACGTTTGTCTAACTAAACCATTGAGCTTGAAATTGAAGAAGATTTTATCTAGATCATGTTATGTATTCACCAACCTATTGGTGCCATACATATGGATTTAGAAATATATACATCTGACAGATTGCCTCGATAAAATCCAGAAATAAGATCAAACTTCTAGAAACAGGTAACCAGTAGTACCACTGAAGTGGGGAATATTGCTGGATCAGCATGAATCTTCATTAAAAATCATAGAGAACATTTCAGCATGCTTGATCACATAAATGATATAGTTCAATCACATAGTGAGTATTTGCAAGATCATATCCTGAGAAACTAAGCACAACATTTTATTCTTTTTTAGGAGAAAGTCAGCATATGCTGATTTACAAACTAAACCAGAAAGAATGCGTTACTTCCCTGATCAACAAGAAATACATAACTTCTAAAGTACACATGCATGTAAACATGAGTCTAGACCTTTATCTAGTATTAACAGAAACTTCAAATAGATATCACTTATAAAATATTCATAAAAACAAAGTACCAGTATGTAAGAAATCTTACATATGTAAACAGAATGAAATGCTTGAAGCAGGTGTTAAGATGAGCCTCTTCCTTGAGACTGACTATCTTCTGAAAATGAGAGTGGTATATGTGCGCATAAACACGGAATAAACGCTTGAAGATAGTCTTTACAACTTCTTTAAAATTTGGAGGGAAAGGTGCTCCTAGAAAATAGAGACTAAGTAAACATGAGAGGAAGACCATAATTATAACCATAACTAGTAAGTCTTATCCCAACTATTCAAAGTAAATGCCACTGCAAGAGATATAAAATTCTTTGCATCCATATTATTTCCAAAATAGTACCAAGCCTTTGAGGGAATATCGATTCATCATCAAGCTGAGCTTCAATCCAGTCCATCAAATACTCGACATATTTTGGTGCAGAAACTTCTATGGGCTTCTTTATTTGCACACCATCAGCCCACCTATACTCGTATCTGCATAATTTCACCCTCATAAGTACGAATTGATTTTGCATCCATGCAATTGATTTTATACACAGGGAGCAGATTCTGTTAAGGTAGACAATTTAAATTTATTTTTGACTACAGTGAAGAACAAAAATCATCCTAGATTTTGCAACGTAATATTCAATAATGTAACCAACAAGATACTTAAACATGGTCACACAGTCATCTGCTATTTCAGTTGCATTACATCTTATAGGATGGTCGGTGACACAAAATTTACAAAGTTTCACCAAAGCAAAACCATCAATTATTTTATCATAAGGCATAGAAGAAGACTTCTAGATGTTGACACACAACCTTCAACTTGAGAAAGCTGTGACTTGAAGGAAAGACATGAAAAGGACACATAAAAATTGAAGTCTGTGAATAATGATAGTGCATGAAAGATCCATCCAGTTTGCATAAATCCAGCCCCAAAATTATAGATCATAAAGTTTGCTGCTTGTCTAATGGCCACCCACATTAATGTGGATCGTGCATTGTTTAGAGATGATATGGTCCTGGGAGTCTTAAGAGGGAAGCATTTGTAGATAGTGACAGAAGAGATCATATTCAGAGGACTCTTGCCCCTGGAAATAACTAAGGCATGATTTATAGTTTAGTTTCTATCTGTAAAAGATTTATTGAGTGGGATGGGCATGTTACTGTCACAAGAATATAATCCAGATCAAGGTTTTAAATCCTATAGGACAAAGGTGTCCTGGTTTCTCTATAGAACGGGATGCCTCACTGTCCCGTTCCATCCAGACAATATTTTCGGTCATGCGTCCTAGTGGATATCCTCCATCTTTCTCCCTTTCTTTCCTTTCTTTCTTTCTTTTGTACTTTCTTCCTTCTTTTCTTTCTTTTTCTCTATCTTTCTTTCTTTCCTTTTCTTTTTCTTTCTTTTCTTCTCCCTTCCTTTTTTTTCAATTTTTCTTCTTCTTTCCTTTTATTTTTTCTCTTTTCTTTATTTCCTTCTTTCCTCTTTCTTTTTCTTTCACTGCAAGGATGGGTTTCAGAGTCCCAAGCCCATCCGGTCCCATGTTCTCATAGGAACGAGATAAGACGGCCAGAATGGCCCCCATCCCACTGAGACGTAAAGCCTTGATCTAGATAACTAGAAGTCATAAGTTATCACACAAGGAGGACAAACTGTGGCAAGGTGGCCAATTTGAGGTCCAAAATCAATAAAGAACATACCAGTGAAATCAGTCCCTGACATTGCAAGGCTTATCAAGAAGATAATGTGGCATTTACAGGATGTAAGCAAAAAATTAAAACAGAAAGAAGCTGACCAAAAATGTATTAACAAACATGCACGGAAGAAAGAAAAACTCAAGTAATTTATGACATAGGCAAGGACATTTGCATTTAATATATGATTTTGCTGAATTAATAGATATGATGTAAATGTGAAGGTGTAGAAAAAAGTAAATTAATTGATAAACATCAATTCACACGAATGCCAGATGGTTATGTTAGAGGTTTTAATTTCAACATGTTCAGACTTGAAATAATATACTCAATTTCCACAGTATAATTGTAAGAATTGTGTGAGCATTTTGCTAGTGTGACTTAAACTATAAATAACCTGCAGAGCAAGCATGAGATAACAGAAAGAGAGAGAGAGAGAGAGAGAGTAGCAGTTTATTTTGTGGAAGCAGATTTCAAAAAATGCAAGACATGGAATTAGCCTTTACGGAATCAAAGCATCAACCATATAAATCAGGCTTCCTAATTCCCATGGTGCAAATTATGGCACTGAATCCACTCAGAGATACATGATGTTCCACCATGACAAGAATACAAAGAAACTGCTTTGAGATGTCAAAGCATCAAGCTTAAAGGCATAACACATAGCAGCAATCATGACTACGGGTAACACAATAATCACTCAAGCGTCAAAGTTGTCAAACAAATAAAGAGTTGATGAAGTGTCAATCCTCACTATTTTTTTTTTTAAATTTCAATATCAACTTAAAATAAGTTCCAAGTTACATGATAAAACATACTTTGGCCCGGCAGTCATTGTTGGACAGTTCTCAGGCGTGCAAAATTCTGTGAGCGTGCCGTAGAGCAGATTCACCTGATTGAAGAAATCAACAGCTGAAAAACAAACACCCACAAAAACAAGGATTTAGCCTCCAGACCATCATCAAAATCTTAAAAAGTGTGACGGAATGGAACCGAAACAACTTATCTTTAAACATTTAATTAAGCTGCATCCATTCACCTATTCAGTGAGCTAACTTAAAGGCAGCACTTACATCAATCGAAACAGATTCCCAAAGTAAAAAAAAAAAAAAAAAGTAAATACAAAAAGGACCTTTAAAGAAAGGTAGCATATGGAGAGAAAAGCCAAATTCAACAAGAGAAAGAATATTACTATTGACGGCAAGCCACTCATTGAAATCCTCCCCAGGAGGAAGCCTTACTGCTTCCCTAAGGTTTCCACTACCCAAAGTGGCATCTATATGTTTTCTGAGTTGTGCACCCTGCATATGGAAAAAAAAGGCAAAAAATTATTAAATCATCACAAAATTCCCTATTTTACACTTATAATAATTTTCACTGCACAGTGATATACTTTTGAACTTAAAACAAATGTTAAGTGAGCTTAAAGGACTTTAGTTCTGCATGAAGTTGTCATTAGTAGGAATTATATTTAAATAGTATATTAGCATGTTTAACAAAAAACTGAATAGAAATATTAAATGAGAGATGCAAAACCAATACATCACTCTACTGCCCCATTATTTCTTAAAATGTATAGTAAGCAAAGTGATACAAGCCCAAGCTACTGTTTGTTATATTTGGTATTCACTTCTGCAAATAATTGAGAAAATATACAGAATGTTAGAAATCGATCCTTTTCTATCACAAATTTTTCACCTAGTCCACAGAATAAGATATGAGTAGGCAAAAATACAGAGAAAGAAGTCGAAAATGCATTACTGGCAAAAGTTTAAGAAGCATAGTTATCCAAAACTCAAAGCTGAATTAATAAAATGACAAGGATTTTGCAATAATATAAGATATCAATCTCAAAATAGCAAGTCTTTGAATCAGATATGAAACAAGAAAATAATCACCGAAGATATAAATTGGCATTTTAAATACAATTTAAGTCATGTAATCCTAATTTGGTGAACAAAATGATCATATGTGGTTAGGGAGCCAACCTTGCTACCAGATGGCGCACTCTTTTTTGGTCGGAATGTCCTTTGGTTCCTGAAATGGAGAAAATTGATGTAAGAAGAATCGTACAAGAAAAGAGCTAAAAGCCCAAAATTTTCAGTCATACAGTTTAAAACCTCTGCTGATCCAGCTGTATCACTGCTAGACTTTCAATCCAAATTCTTTTACATGTTTCCAACAGAAAGAAAGGAGATAAAAGCAATACATCTATTAACCAGCCCCCCAAGATATTACTTAAAAAGATTATGTTATCAAAATTAATCAAAAAAGAAAAGAAAAGATAAAAGAAAACCCAGCATGGATATCCAATGTAATTCAACTAATGTAGGTGGAGCATTACAAAATCATAAAATGAGTCTTTTCTCCCTTGGTTTTTCTAAATGATGCACCAAACAAGCAGTATTCAATAGAAATACAGAAAGGATCCTTTAGTAAGTAAATATGATATTTTCAAACCACATTCCAAATTTCCCAGTTTTCATGCCACTTTTGTGAAGATCCACTGCAACTCCTGTCATTGCTATCCAGACACTCCAATTCCATATTTTTATGCCCGAGACAGAATTAGTAAATCACTTTTGATGAGGATAGATTTTCCCTTTTATATGACTTCCCTTGGAAACTGTTGGCCTGATGGGAAACTGAAAATATCATAAAGCTACAACAAATTTCTTCACAAATATATGGTCAACACAATGCATAAAGCAAATATATGAAATACAAGGTCTCAAATGCTATAAATAAGGGCACATCTCCATGCCTATTTTGCCTGTAGTTAAACTATCACAAATAATATTTGATTGCATTATCCATTTAGGCTACTCTACATTTCCTTTAACTGATTCATTTTTACTCTAGCTTCCTAATCTTGTCAAACATTTGAATTAATACCTTCGTTTAGTCAGTTTTGGTACATAATCTCATGCTCATGTGTGCATTTAACTGCTCAATTTCTCAGTTCATACAGCAACGTTTGCCGGTTTTATTGAGTAGAGGTGAGTGAAAACCATTAAAATTTTGAATTATATATATATATATGAGAGAGAGAGAGAGAGAGAGAGAGCATGAATGTCCTCACTTTAGTAAATAAATAAAGAAGGAAAAAGCTAAACAGAAATGGATCATTAAAAAAAATCAAAATTTGCATTTGAACGAGAACGATACAATTACGAATGAGGGACTACTTCTCCCAAATGCCCCAACCAAAAGATGGTGCAGGGATTGATATTATATATTGCTTCCTCACTGGTTAAATGTTTCAAATATCATCAAAGAACCAACTAATGGGCTTCCAATTAAAAAAGCTATTGGTAGCACATTCCTGATATCCTATAATTGAAATGTTTCTCGCATCTACATGTTAAAATCCCATTATTAAAGCCAAAGAAATGTTTGCTATAGCATAGCTAGATTCTTCCCATCTCCATTTCCTGCCATTAACATTGCAGGCAAAGGGATCATGATGAGCTAAAAATAAAATAAAATAAAATAAATAATTAAAATGGGATAACCTGCCATAATCACATATGCACTTCATTCATCATGCTTTGATCACATCAAGATGGCTCAAATATGCAAGAAGCATACTACTTCAAGAGTGCATCCCAAACTTTTAGATCCTCCTTTGGCTCGATAAAAAGAGAAATCTAAATTCTACAACAGCGTGCAACTTAGCAAATTCTCCCTCACTGATATCTGCACTTTGAATGAAAATCCTAACCATAGAGGGCCTGTAACCCAGGCAAATGACCCCTTATTCAAAAAGTAGATTATTGAGGGAATAATCTGATTCTGTACAGCGGTCCCAGATTAAATGTCAGTGTGTTATTATTCAAAAAAACTATTTCAATCTAGATTAAACATCTGCTGCAATCAAAATGAGCATGCTTGACAACATGTTGTTCAATTACCTTCTTAATGGATTCAGTATGTTCTCACCCCTCATACTACCAAGAAATCAATTTGAAACTGCCACACAATCTCCCTGAGTTCCACCTTCCAGGTTCCATAGCCAAGTTTTTGCAAGAGACCTAACATATTATTCATCCAACTACTTTGTTTTATAAGTCCAGAGTAAGATACTCCTTAACCATCCAGTTTTATGGCCAAGACTTGATGTACTTCATCAATTGCATTCAGTACAAGAAAGCACTTCAACATATGGATTATACTTCATCGCAATTACCGAAGAATGACCAAACTTTGCTAGTGATCAAACATTTCATTACGGAGTAAAACCCCAAAACAAAATAAGCAAGCAGTAATCAACTACTCACCAAATCCACACAACCATCCGCAGCACTTCCACTGTTTAAAGTTTTAACTTCTAATTGAGGTCGACGAATCAAAATCACCTCTTTAAAAATTTATAAAACCATCAGATAAGGCTATCAATAGCACAAATGTGAAAGTTAAGCAACAAGATTGTGACTATTATTTCATTCTCTGCACCAACTTCTTCCCTATATTTGGAGCTTCTGAACTTACAAAGAGATCAAAATACAAGCGTATTGAAAGAATTAGCAGCAGCAACGGATGAAAGCCCAGGAAAAAAACAAACAATAAAACTCTGGAAACCCAGCATCAGATCGGGAAATCTATCGATAGAGACCAAGATGAGATGGAGAAAGGGATCGGAAGATACCTTCCGAGGCCAAAGAGGCTCATCGCCGATCGGATCTGGTTCGACGAGATCGGGATCGAGATCAAGATCGAGATCGAGAAAGCGCACTCTGGTTCCCTATCTCGCCTTTGCTTCGCTACTCGATCGCTCTGTCCCTCTACCACGATCCCTCCCGGCCCAATGACTTTCTACGGCATAAAGGAGCCATTCCCCAGCTTGGCAGGCTCGGCCCTCCGCAGCACTACGCTCGCATAAGAGTTTCCATGCGGGACCACGATTACCATCCACCTTTCTGCGATGACGCTATCTCCTTCGTCTATTTATACGCGTGTCGGGAGGCCAGCAACGACGGTAGTATCCGCACGAAAACTTGTATCGTGAGGACTAGGAGATGAAGTCGGGAGAATGAAAACAGCTTCCCTACCCGTCCCAAGTATGGCTCAATCCCGGAAGCTCTAATAGATCTTTTTCGGTTTTTTGAGGAACCATAAAATTATTTTAAAAATTTTGTCCAATATCTAGTGCTCCTCCAGAATGTATGCTTCAGGCTCTCCAAAAGTAATGCCAAGCAAAAGCTACGTCCCATTATACAAAAATATCTTCCACCATCGCCACACATTTATGTTGGGGTAATTGAATCTACTCCTCCTATTCATAGGCAGCAAATTCGATTCACAGTCGGCCAACCAATCATATATCGAAAATTGATAATAAACCATCAAAGCCATACTACAGAATGAGTTTCGGATCGATGACAATATGTCATCTGACTCTCGATCGATGTAACAAATGGAACGTTCGACTATCAATTAATTACACGGACACATAGTCGGAGATTCTCGATCAACTTCTACCCAGGATCAAGTCAACTACAATGACCGCTGACTAGTCGGTATGTCAGAATAACCAATTGATGATCAGCCGATATACTATATATACCGACATGTAATCAGCATATTGAAAACTACCAGCGTAGAAAGTGCACAACCACTACATACACGATTATCAATGGGCACTAACTATCTATCTCACGGTCACATAGTTTCGGAATAAGCGGGACTCATATGCCTAACCATTACAAACGGTTACCAACAACTCGTCTATAAAAGGGAGGTAAATAAACAGCATTAATAAAATACTTTTGGGCTGAGACTCTGCTACTTTGAATATTTTATCTGTTGTTTACCACTCTTCACTAACTTAACATTAGAGGATCTCCGTCGGATATAATTTCGATCAATGGACTTCTTTTGCAGGTTGCTCTTCGTCGGAGCTAGACGCAACAGGAAATTGGCTGCAACAGATTGGTGCGCCAAGTAGGAGAAAAAATAAATCCAATAATGACGAAAACAAAATCTCAAAACAACTCTACTGGCTCTGCCAGACAATCTTCCCATCGGGAAGATCTCCCTCCTCCACCTCTAATGGTAGAGCCCAGTTCTTCGTATTCCGTTATCACTATGGATGCCCAACTTGCTACTTTAATGCAATAAATGAAAGTGCTAATGAAGGCAATGCATAGCCTCTAACAGCAACAGATACAGTACTAGCAACCAATGGTAGAGGAGCCGACAGTGCATATAGTGCCATCTAGGCACAGCCGCTGTGCTCGACGAAGATCTCTTTCTCCATCTCCGGAATAATGACCACCTCGACACTCTCACCATGTCGAGCCATCACCTTCTTGGCACTCTCATTGTACCACCTGCCACTCACGGCGAATCAAGAGTTGGTTAGGTAGGATCATGAAAGCTAATAATTGACCAGCCTAATAGGATTAAGTCTGGGTCAAGGTCGAATCACATTTAGATGTGACTCAATCAAGTTAAGACCTAATTTGGCTCAGTGGTTAGAGCCTGGATTGTAGGCTAACCCAATTAGTTCTGGTTCGATAATTTGGTGTCTAAGGTAAGTTGGACAGATGCGATCGACTGATTTTTAATTGAGAGCTACTCGACTCAAATGCATTCTTGTCAAGTTAATGGCATATCCCTTCCACCGATCTCACTTACCTGACCATATGTGTCGACTCAGTTCTGATTAGAGGTGGCTAACAATTCAAGCTAATCCATGCCACTAGGTTAGTCATAATTGTTATGACTATGTCAAGTTAAGTTTAATAAGACCTAAATAAATCTTCCTAAGAAAATATTAAGTCTAGATCTTTCACCATTGTGGATGTGCGGGCCCTTCCCGGGGTTGATTGTTCTCGGCTGATTACAGTGGCTCAGTTGCACCGAAAAGACGCAACCATGTCCATTAGGTATTGGATGCTACGAATTAGAGGATGGGTTGGGCTCAATATTTTGGATACGATGAGGGACCCAATTAGGAATCTAGTTCGTGCAAATGGTGGGTGTGACTTAACTAAAGATTGGAGCAATATCCCGGACACGGTGAGCTTCATGAATTAGAGACCAAGTTTTGGATGCACCATGATTAAAGAATCATTGGACAAGAGTTGTCCACTCATCGGTTGACCCATCACCAATAACTGTTAGGTGAGGTGGTGAGCCAGTTGGTGAGACCGCACTACCTACTAAAAATCACTGATCACGGAGATTTTCACATCTCTACCAAGGGAGTGTAGGGATCTGAGAAAATAGTGGGAGCTTAATTTATTTAAAAATAAAAATCCTAAACAAATTGGATGAGTTTGATTATAAAATCTAACTAGAAACTTTTGACTCTCTACAGGAAATATGTCTGCCTCAAACCCCCTGACCAAAATTCTAAACACCCATAGACTGACTGGACCCAATTTTAAGGACTGATTGAGGAACTATAGAATTATTCTGGATTTTAAAAAATTGACTCATGTCTTGGACCAGGACCCACCTGCCATACCAGCACGTCCGACTTCTGAACAGAGAGCATCTCTGAAAAAGTGGATGGATGATGATAACAAAGCAAGGTACTACATGTTGGGTGCAATGTCTGATGACTTGCAGCGCCAACATGAGAATATTTTGACTACCCACCAAATGTTGGCTCACCTACAAGAATTGTTTGGTGAACAGAGTCGCGCCGCCAAGTATCAAGTCTGTCAAAGATTTTTTAAGGCCAAGATGCGTGATGGGTAGTCAGTCCAAGATCATTGTTTGACAATGATCAAAGATCTTGAGGAGCTTAAGAAGCTTGGTATCATCTTAGACAAGAATTTTCAGATTGATGTGATCCTTCAGTCTTTGTCTAATGCATATGGTCAGTTCATCATGAACTTTCATATGCATAAGATGCAGTGTACCTTGGCCGAGTTAATGAATATGCTGGTTACGGCTGAGCTTTCTATGAAGGGTTCAAAAGGCTCAGTTCTTACTGTGGAGTGGACTTCCTCCAAGAGAAAATCTTTTGAAAAGAAAAAAAAGTCTACAAAGAAGCAGAAGGTAGATGGCAAGAAGAAGAAGAAGATAGAACTGAAGAAGAAGGCTGCTGATAAGGGAAAATATTTTCACCGTGAATCAGACGGCTATTGGAAGCGAAACTGTCCTCAGTACCTGGCAACCCTGAAGAACAAGAAGAATGGTCCTTCTGGAGGTATGCTCATTTTAGAATCTAATCTTACGGTTTCTTCTACATCCAGTTGGGTGCTTGACTCTGGTTCTAGTGCTCATTTGTGCACTTCTATGCAGGATCTTGAGGAGAGCAGGAGGCTGAGGGATGGGGAGATGATCCTACGCATCGAAAATGGAGCAAGAGTTGCTGCTGTAGCTGTGGGAACCTACCCTCTACGATTACCGTTAGGATTAGATTTAGTTTTAAGAGACTGTTATTATGTGCCTACAGCAAGCAGGAATTTGATTTCTGTTTCATGTTTAGCACAAGAAGGCTATATGATTAGTTTTTATAAGGACCATTGTAATATTTTTTATGAAAATAATAAAGTTGCAGATGATTTTCTTATTAACGGTCTCTATCAGCTACATATTGATGTATCTGTATTTAATATTGAGCAAAATGTGAATACCATAGGAATTAAAAGGCCTAGAGATATTCTAAATGATAGGTATCTGTGGCACCTAAGACTAGGTCATATAGCGGAAGACAGGGTTAACAAATTGAAGAAATTCAGACTATTGAGTTCGTTGACTTCCGAGTCATATCCAGTTTGTGAATCATGCCTTCAAGGCAAAATGACCAAGCTTCCTTTTGTGGGACGTAGGAAAAGGGCCACAGACCTACTTGCCCTAGTGCATATGGATGTGTGCGGCCCATTTGATGTGCTGGCTAGAGGCAACTACATCTACTTCATTATCTTTACCGATGATATGTCTAGGTATGGGTATGTGTTTCTAATGAAACACAAGTCTGAAGCTTTTGAAAGGTTCAAAGAATTCAGACATGAAGTAGAAAAACAAACAGGAAAGCCCATTAAGGTTCTTCGATTAGATCGAGGAGGTAAATACCTTAGTTGGAAGTTCCTAGACTATCTTAAGGATAATGGTATAGTCTCTCAATGGACTCCATCTGGAACGTCTCAACTCAACGGGATTTCAGAACGAAAAAATCAGACCCTATTAGATATGGTCCATTCCATGATGAGCTTCACAGACCTCCCTGAGTTTCTTTGGAGACATTATCTCATGACAGTAATTTATGTATTGAATAGTGTTTCCTCTAAAACTGTTCCTACTACACTATATGAGATATGGCATGGTAAGAAGCCAAGTTTGAATCATCTTAAAATTTGGGGTTGTCCAGCTCATGTCAAGAGACAGCAGGCGGACAAGTTAGAGTTCAGGTCTTTTAAAGCTCGATTCATAGGATATCCTAAAGAGTCATTAGGATACTATTTCTATATTCTGGAAGATCATAATGTGATTGTGAGTCGAAATACTATTTTTCTTGAAAAATAGTTTATTCAAGATGGTGGCATCGGAAGAATAATTAAGCTCAAGGAGAATATCTCCCAAGAGCAACGAGCTAAAGAACCTGAGGAACCTAATCAATCAGAACCAGTCCTAACACAACCTCTTCCACCTCGTAGATCGACTAGAATTTCTCGTCCTCTTGAAAGGTACTTAGGTATCATACAAGAGAAAGTAGAGGAAATGTTCCTCACGGGAAATGGGGCTCATGGTGATGACCCCAAGACTTATGACGAGGCGATATTAGATATCGACTCTGAGAAATGGTTAGAGGCAATGAGATCAAAAATTGACTCGATGCACTCAAATCAAGTCTGGACCTTGGTAGATCCATCTGAAGGTATTGTACCTATTAGGTGTAAATGGATTTTTCAGAGAAAGATAGGTGCAGATGGGAATGTGGAGACATTCAAAGCTAGGCTCGTAGCAAAATGTTATAGTCAGCATGAAGGCATTGACTATTAGGATACCTTTTCACCCGTAGCCATGCTAAAATTCATCCACACATTGCTTGCTGTTGCAGCCTATTTCGATTATGAAATATGGCAGATGGATGTGAAAATGACATTCTTAAATGGATATCTTGAGGAAGATATCTATATAGAACAGCTGCTTGGTTTTACATCCAGTGATGATGATCACAAGATCTACAAGCTGCAAAGGTCCATTTATGGACTTAAGCAAGCATCTTGGAGTTGGAATACTCATTTCAATGATGTCATCAAAACATTTAGTTTCATCAAGAATGAGGAGGAACCATGTGTGTTCAAAAAGATCAGTAGGAGCACAGTTGTCTTCCTCGTATTGTACGTAGATGACATCCTCCTAATTGGGAATGACATTTTCATATTGACCTCAGTCAAAGTTTGGTTGTCTAAGGAGTTCTCTATGAAAGATCTAGGAGAGGCATCTTTTATACTAGGTATTAAGGTCTATAGAGATAGACCAAATAGGATGCTCGGACTTTCACAGAAGATGTACATAGAGGAGGTGCTAAAAAGATTTAGCATGGAAAACTCCAAAAGAGGTTTATTGCTTTTTAGACATGGCATTCATCTCTCCAAGAAGATGTGCCCTAGCACACCTGAGGAGATTGAACGCATGAGTAAGATCTCTTATGCTTCGGTAATAGAGAGCCTCATGTATGTCATGCTATGTACACGACCTGATATAGCCCATGCTGCAAGCAGATATCAGTCGAATCCAGGCGAAGAGCACTGGACTTCTGTGAAATGTATCCTTAAGTACTTGAGAAGGACTAAGGATATGTTTCTAATCTTTGGGAATGGAGAATTCCAGATTCAGGGATATATAGACTCAGACTTTATGTCTGATATAGATGATCGAAAGTCGACATCTGAGAGTTTGTTCATTTACAATGGTGGTGCAGTCAGCTGGAAGAGTTCCAAGCAGATGGTGATTGCTGATTCCACCATGAAGGCAGAGTACATTGCTGCATCAGAAGCTGCGAAGGAGGCATTCTAGTACAAGAAGTTTGCCGCAGAGCTTGGAATGATGTCATCGGATGCCATACCTCTTTACTGCGACAATAATGGTGCCATAGCCCTAACTAAAGAGCCAAGGTCTCACCAGAAGTTCAAGCACATCGAGCGGCGATTCCATCTGATCCATGATTATCTCGAAAAAGGTTATGTCGAGGTCAAGAGAGTCGACTCCACAAACAATATGGCAGACCCGCTAACTAAGCCATTAGGCCAACAGAAGATTGAAGCCCACCTTGAGAAGATGGGACTTAGATATGTAGCCAATTGGTATTAGATCAAGTGAGAGTTTGTTAGATGTGTGCCCTAGATGCCAGATCGGCTGACACATTCCTGTATAGATCTAAGGGAAAATTTATAATTTTAACTATAAATGAATAAAAAGATTATTCTTCTATCACATTGTGTACATTGTGCCTGTGATACATCCTTTGAGTTAGTAAGAATGTAAATTCATATTTTCAAGAGTTGAAAATTTAAGGCATGAATTTACATAACTAACTCATAAACAGCTCCTGACCATAGGATCATCACGAGGATAGTGATCGATCCGGAAGGTTAGTGTACGATCGCTTTCTTAGGATAGATGTGTCTTAAGTCTATGGTGTGGAGATATCAAAGTGAGAGTACAGATATTCGTTGAGAACGAGAGTACTGAGCGTGACCACTTCGAGCAATCATAAGGAAGTCTACCTTCTCGTCAATGACTAGCTCGATGCTGCAGTTGTGTGTCTAGTTCTTTGACCTGAGGTGCATCGACAGTTCATCTTGAGTGTGTTATAGTTTGACTACACCATAACTCGGTCTTCTAGCCATTTGGAACCCTGAGGTGTATGTTGACTGTAGCATGTTCATTGTAGGAACCAGATCGCACCAAGATGGGATCTATCAACCTCGGTAAATGAGAGGAGTAGTCCTATGGTGATCGAAAGATCGAGTCCTTAAGCCCATGGCCATGGCAGAGTGAAATAATGAAAAAGAGTTTTCCATTGAGATTTCACATCGGATTCGGATCGATCGATTAATTCATATGACTGATGTTGAGTTTGACGAGTTCACCTTAACCCTAATTCAGTTGGGACTCATGATACAGGAACTCAATCACACAGATAGCTGCACCGAGAGGTTCATCTTCAGTTCTGATGGATTGCCATCATATACTGCTAGGTGTCACTGATGAATTTTGAGAGCAATTAGAATGATATTGATGATCGATCATTCTAATTGTCTGAATCAGAAGAGTTCTGGTCCATCGAAAGGAGTTTTGATGACGTCGATGATGAGATCACGACATGTCTCATTACCATACGGAATTGAACCTAACTGGGTCACACAAATAAGGGTTAGGATCTGGATGTCATTAATTGGGCTAACTCAATTGATTTGGATTAGATCCAATTAGGTTCAAGAAAATCGTGCTAGCACACGATTGAGCCTAACTTTCTCCTCGTGTAATCTTTTCTGTCTCTATTGAGTCAAATATGATTTGACTCATCCAGAGAATCTTAAGAAGATTTTTCTCAGTCTAAATGAAGCTTGTCTAGCTTAAAAAAGGCTTATCTTAATTCATGAGATAAATTTAAGACAACACCTGCTAATTTCTAGCACCTGCCAATTTTATTTTAGGACATCTGTCAAAAGTTGACATATGAGTCTTAAACTGAAGAGGGCTCATTGGAGGATTTTTCTGGAGTGTCCACATGCCAAAATTCAATTGAATTGGATGCCATAATTAGATTATGGCATGAGCCCAATTGGATTTAAGTGGGCGCCCCAAATGGATAAGAACCAAAGAGTCCTGATAAACTTGGACTCTTTGGCGCCACCTTGATTGAGCTTATCCATTGTTGGTGCCAACTTAGGAGAGAGGGTGGGGTTCTTATCTGATGTGATCAGATAACATCACTCTACCAATCAAATTTTTTCTAAAATTTATTGGAATTTTCTGATTAATTGAATGATGTGGCACTGCGCAGCATACAGGGTCTATATAAATCCTGCTGCACCTAGGGTTTCGGGGAAGAAATCATTTTATGCACAAAACCTAATAGCTGCCACCCCCTACCCTCTTCTCCACATCCTCCCTGCTCTCCTTCCTCCCCTTTTCACGTCCAAAAAGTTGGACATCCATCTGGCAGAGATATAAGGCGTGGTGACGCCTGGAACAGAAGGCTGCAGGACATCTTCGACAGGCTGCTGCTCCAACTTCTGAAGAAGTTCTGAAGTACTTCCTAATCAGATTTAGATCTGATTTTTGGAGCGTAGATTTGCAAAGACAAGACATTCCAGATCCTGTCTGAGTCGATACTGGTAGAGGTCAGACGCTTGCGTGGCTACATCAGAACCTCGGACTGTGCAGAGATCATCTACAGGGTAATCAGATTACCCTTGAGGTATTTCTTCTTTTATCATAGTTTTAGATTTAATTTTAGATTTTAAATATTAGATAATAAAATTAGATCTGAAATATGTAAGATATTTTTTTTTAAATTATTCCATCCCAGATTTGATGAAATCTGGAAGATCCTACGCGGAGAAAGTGTTTCTCCTCCTTCATCCATACCGTTTCACCTTTCTTCCAATGCATCTTGAATGAGCCAATTTCGTCTGTAGGAACCAGATCTAAGGTTTCAGGGTTAGATCTTGAAATTTTTTCAAGATCATGCAGCAGAAGAATAAAATAAATCAAAATTTATTTTATAAAATCAAAGAATCCCTAGATCTAAGATCCTATTATATGATTATTACATGGCATTAAATCAGAAATTAAAATATATAGAGAATAAACTACATGTTGATCATATCAACATATTTCTATACTACATCTAATGTATGTAATAAACAATAGATCAGATCTATTATCTTGCAAGTTAGATGTTCTAACCTTGCTGATCCAGGCTTGAGGATGATGTTGCGAGCCATACACATGTTCGATCTCTAGGAGTCATCCACATGAGCCCATGAATCTCGATCAGAAGTCCTGCTCTAGAAAATCAGCACAGTATGCTAGTACTGTGCTGATCCTTCTTTGATGGTTGATCAGGTACCTCCTTCTTGATTTGGATTCTTCCAAAGATGAGAAGTAGGAGGAGGAGTTTCAGATCTGAGATGCTCTCAGAAAACTTTAGATGGAGGAAGGGAAGAGATGAACACAACAACCCTAGAAGAAGACTCTCTTCTTCTTCTCTTTTTTCTCTCTAGACATCTTATCTTGTGTCTATTATATCTCCACGCCCCAACCTTCTTTCTCTCTAATTTTTGGACACCCCAAAGGTCTCTCTTTGATCTATTTTTTACAAAAATTTTATGAAGAAATTTATTTTATATAGAGAGATATGATAGAGTCCTTGTCTAGGTCAAATACCTAGTCAAGATTTATCCAAACATGGCAAGATAAGGGGCGCCCAACTCTTGGGCCCCCCCTCTTTTTTGTGTGTGGACCAACAACAAAAGGTGCCTATCAAGTGCCATAAAAGTCATAAAAATTTTAAAAAAAATTTGGATAAAATCAGTGCAAAAAGGAAAGAGTTTTGGATTTCTAAAACTCTATCTCATAGAATTTGAAATCCAAACTTATTCCTACTTTGATTTGATCCACAACCATCTTCCATGTAAGAAAAAAGAGAGAAAATCTTTTGGACGTGGTGAAGACCTAGGACAAGATTTTTGTCACATAAAATAAGAGGAGATTAGCGTAGAATAAGAGAGAGATCGTGGGGGGCTTATGTGGCGCAAGGTAGAATCCTAGTTTTACTAGGATTCTATCTTATGACTTGTTTTAATTTGGTTTCTCAAACCAAATCAAACCAAAATTAGATCAACCCAATTAAAATAGATCTTACCTCAATTAAAAATCTAATTTAATCAGATTAAATTAGATTTAAATCTATTTTAATTTTTTAATCAAATTAAAAATTAGGTTGACCCAAGTCCTAATTGAACTAGGACTAGTTTTTTCTTGCACTTGGCTTATCCAATAAACCAATTAGACTTGATCCAATCAAATCCAAACTAAATCTAATTAAATTATATTTAATTAGACTTAATCTCATCCCATTGGCTTAATCAAATTAAGCCAATTAGCAATCAAATTACTAATCGATCCTCCTGCAACACTTGCACTTGGTTAAATGTCAATCGTATTGATCGTTTAATCCTAGAATGATTCTTAATCGTTGATCAACCATCCGATCGGATCGTGAACTCTAATATGTGTGACCTCATAGGTCTGAACCTAAGTCGATAGTACAGAAATAAATTTTTGTACCAATCAAAATGATCATCTAGCAATAGTACTCGACGGTCGGATAGGTCGAATGTGTAGAACAACATCCTTAGAACCCATGTAGATATAGTTTCTAGATAATTCATCCCCTTGACCAAAATGATCATAGGATACCTCAGAGTTCAACTGTCAACTTTGATCAGGTTGTCTACATTGTATTTCAAAATATCAAATCCATCTGATGGATTATTCTGGCCAAGATTTTGTTAAATTGAAATACAGCGACTCATTCTTCTCCAACTCTTGGAGTGGTCAATCCTATCTTGATCACACTTTGACTTCGCAAGTACTTGACTATGCCCAAAAGCCTTCCATCACTGAATTAGAAATTCAGTTAGTCCAGTACCAAAGCACAGTGAGTTGCTTCAAGTCACTGAGGCGATCTCAGGTTTAAGGGACACTTATACCTATATCCCATCAGAGACATTCTTGACAGTAGAATGCTCTGGAGTTGGTCACGTTCAATGATGATGTACCCTTATATCTCATCTGTATGCCATACCAGTGTCTCCACACTCCTTGGTTAAGAGGACAACCAACCCATATGGCCTACAGCGACCTATGCTCGATAGAAGCTATCATCCCAATTAACAACCTATCATATGGTCATGAATAATTTTAAGGACTAATCGATAAATTCTCTCTTTATCAAACTTAAATAGTCCTAAGAACTTCATCATAACAACGTTGTTCGTTAGAAGATGAAAACTTATGATGAAAATATTAAAAATATATTTTATTTATTAATAAATCAATTACAATACTTGGTTGCTCAACCGTCAACAGCTTGACGATTGGCTTTTGGAATATATTTTCTAACACCGTCAAGGTTCAAGATACCGCAGATGGAGTCATATGATGGCTTCACCGACCAATTGACCATCTGGAGAGCTACAAGACTCTAATGATGATCCAAGGGGCAACCGATGCCCTCTTATGCATTGACTTTTCGACTACCATTCGGAAAGCTGCTCAAGTCTAGTACTCTAGACTCTAGTCGACAAGCATCCACTCTTTTTAACAGCTAGAACAATTATTTGTGGCCCACTTCAGCATCAACCATAGGATACTGCAATCATCCGACAGTCTCTTCTCCATCAAGCAGAGTGAAGGAGAGATACTAAGAGACTTTGTGGCGTGATTTAATATCGCTACACTTGAGGTCCAGGACCTCAATGAAGATATGGCCATCTCGATCTTGAAGAGAAGTTTGAGGGGATCCAAGTTCACTTACTCCTTGGATAAGACTCTTTTTCAGACTTATGCTAAACTTCTAGAATGTATATACAAATATATTCACACAGATGTGTTGGAATTTGGAGTTTGGTGCATGTATATGTATTTCAAAATTTTATTTTCTAAATACTACAGTGCAGATCAAGATTAAAATACTTTTAATCAAAATTATGCATGCATGAAAATATAAAATCATAAGAATTCATCTCATATGCTGAAATTGATATATGATGAAATTTAGATTATGATCAAATCACATACCTATTTCATAATTTTTTTTTCAAATATAGATCTGGAAGAGAAGAGGTTCTCTCTTAGCCGTACAAGTATTCGATCTCTATGAGTATTCACTCGAGATCAGTCTGGAATAGCCCTCTTCAATCTGAATTTTTTTCTCCAAAATTTAGCCTACTGAATCTGAACAAAGCTTGGATCGCGATCAATATTTGATCTCTTTCCTTGATCTTCTTCTTCTCCTCTTTTCTAGCCTTTCTCCTTGCTTTGTGCTGCTATAAAATACCAGCAACCAGCAATGGATGGGACATCCAATAGCTTAGGCATGATGAAGAACTTGGGATGTCCCAAGTATGGGGTGTGTGGGATGCCCAAGGGAGAAGGAGAAGGGAAAGAAAGAGAGGGCGTAGGGAGAGCTTCTAAGCGTGAGGGGCTGCTGGTTTGAATGCTCAAGAGACCTTAGGAGAGGTCCCTTTAAATAGGCACAAGGATTGAATCCTATTCAATCACATAATACAAGTCCTACTTTCATTGAGTTTCCTATTAACTTAAGTTATCCAACTTACTTTAGGAGATCCTTTAGGCACTAACAATTGGAGCTCTTGCACCCATAATTAGACATCCTAAAATACACCCAAGAGACACCCCATAGAAAAATTAAAGGCCCTCTAATCAATGGACATGCCCAACTTGATCAAATTAAGGTGACGCCCAAGAATAACTATCAAAAAAATTAATTAGGGACTTGCACCCTTAATTTATATGATTCATAATCTTAGACACCCAACAATTGAAATCTCATGAATCTTATTCATGTAGGTTATTAGCATGTAATTAAGTTAGAATTATCTTATCAAAGTAGTCCTAATGGAAAGAGAAATTGGATCCAATCATGGGCTAGCAAGGTTACCATAAATCCAATGAATTTCTCTAAATCCAATTGACACTTCATAAGCTCAATTACTTATTCCAGACCTAATTTCTTTGTTGTGTGATCCCATAGATTCAATTCTATCTGATAGTGAGATATACAATGATCTCTATCATCGTATCATTGAAATACTTTTCAATGGATTGGAACAATTCCACTCTAACTCAGCAAGGATTGTCGATTCAGAACAATCCTAGTAAGTTCTCACAATCCACCAGTGACACCTAGCAGTATGTAGTGACAATCTAGTAGAACTGTAATGAATCTCTAGGTGTAGTTAACATGTGATTTAGTCTCTCTATCGTGAGTCCCGACTGGATGGCAGGTAATGGATAAATCATCAAACCTTATCATCAGTCATATGATAGATTCAATTAAGTCAAGTCCAGTTGTGACTTTTATGAAAACTCTTTTCCATCAATCACACTGCTGTGGCCATAAACTCTTAGATTTAACCTCTCAAATTCCATAGGACTACTCCTCTCTATCAAGATCAATAGGTCCTATCTTGATACGCACCCCACTCCTATAGTGGACCAATTGTCGCCAACATCCACTATAAGGGCTCATTGAGACTCATATTTATATGTCAGTCAAACTCCAGCAGCCTCACTGCAAGTAGCAGTACCATCTTAAGTCAAAAGATCAGTCACACAACTATAGTATCGAGACAATCACCAACGATCAAATAGAAATTTAGATGATCTCTCGTATGGTCATGCTCAGTACTAGTTGTTCTCTAACAACTACCCTGCACTTATTGTCCTGTGTCTCTACATAGTAGATTAGAGACTTATCTATCCTGAAAGAAGTAATTTGTACATTAGTCTATCTGAATCTATCACCATCCTCATGATGATCCTATGATCGAAAGTATTTAGGAATCAAATATATGTCTCTAATTCTTAACACCTTGAGAATATGTATTAAAACTAATTCCATGAACGATTCAAGGACACATCACACTTGAATGAAAAAGAACTTACCATTTTATTGATTATTTCAATATATTAAGTATAAAATTATGCCCTAGATTTATTACAATGTATTACCTATATTGGCTTCTAGGACATACATCTAACAATCTCTCACTTGGACTAAAGCCAATTGGTTATAAATCTAAGTCCCATCTTCTTAAAGTTGTTGGGTTCTGATCATACAGCAAAAAGTGATTTTTAAAATTTTAAAATCATACAAATCAATAGCTTTATCAAATAAAACTATCGAGCTAGAATCCAAACCTAAGAATCACCTTGCCAATATCGATAAAACAAAAACAAGTATGCAAAAGGAATAGAATTTTATACTTTCACCAAAATAAAAAAATAGCATGTTGGTGTTCTCCACAAGACCCCAAGGTAGAAGTCTTCCAACAGTAATCTACATGAAAGTTAGCCAAGATCCTTCCTAACTGGTGCGCTGCCGCAGCCTTCCCCTTAAGAACACTATTGGCTTCGAACTTGCGGTATGATCGTGCCAAAGTCCAGTTGCTTTCGATCTCACCATCAGAATGACATCAAGAAGATACTCTTTAGATGTCTCATAATTTAGGATTTAATTTTTACCTTCAATATATGAAAAAACCAAACCCTAGGGCACACAAGCAACCCTTGTCAAAAATCTCACCACCCTTCTTGCAACTTTTGCCACTCAATTTTCCCTTGCTTTTTTCTCATATTTTTTCCAATTTTTTTTTTATGATTTCCACATCCCTCCTCTTTGGTTTTAGCCTAAAATTATAGCACCCAGCCATCTGGGACATCCCATGTAAATAAGGGACCAAGGGATGTGTCATGAGATGAAGGGGCACCAACCTTTGGCACTCCAACTTCTAACATGGTGAATAAATTCACTATGTAGAATTTTTGATACATTAGATACTTGTAGTAGAAGAACACTTCCTCTTCTACATACCATAAAAATTTCACTTAATTTTGGTATTAAAGCATAGGTGTTCTAGTTTATCTTTTAAGGCAATGCGTTTAATTAAGAGCCTTCATGAAGAAGGACTCTTCAACTTCACACGTTGAAAAGAGGTGGGCGGCATTTATTTTTTGGCATGACTTCTGATGGGTGTAGAGGAGTCCTTCTCCACTTAAAACTAATTTAAGTTAGATAAAGATCCAATTTAAATTGATCCAATCCCATTAGGTCAAAGGCAATTGATCTAGGTTAGCTCAAACACTTTGATCTAAACCAATTTAAGAACTTGGGTTAATACAATGTGCTAGCATATCTAATTAACCCATAGAATTTATATTAAACTCTAATTAGATCAGATCAAGATCAAATTTTAAAGTGTGTGACCTATTGAATTTCAAATCTAGCTAGCAGTGGACTAAGACTTTCGACGTAACCCTAATCCGATGAGATTAGGTCACCCGAAGAGTCCCAATCAACTTGGACTTTTCCAAATTGATTCTAGAATCAAATTTTTTTAATTTTGATGAATCTATAAGTCAAGATTGATATTTAACAATATATCATGACTATCCAAAAGATTTAAAATTTTGATAAAAAATTATCAAAATATCCTTCAATGGCAAGTTCTCGTGTAATTCAATCTTTCAGTCAAACAACATCCTAGATGAGCTGTGGGCATAAAAATATGTCAAACTCAATCACTTATCATTATGTATCTCGATCTGAAAGTGATGATTTAGTTGATAATATATTAAAAATTCTTTTCTAATTATCATCCTGCTTTGGCCAAAGACTTTCAGAATCACCGACCTATAAGATCACATAGCCCTTTATTAGGAGTGACTAATCCCTTATTGATCACTCACAACCTCCATATACACTTCACCATATTCAGAACACTCCATATAATGATCAAAGAACCAAGTTAGATAGTGAACCAAAATATGGATCTATGTACATAAGGTACCATGGTGACCTCAGGTCTAAGGATCACTTATACAACTCTTACTAAAGAATCATCAGTTGACATGTAAATAAGACTCCATCTGATATTCTCTCATAGGTCAATTCAGTGAACTCATTCTCTAATGAGCATCCATATCTTTGTATTAGTATCATCACAAAGTGGTTGTGAGATCAACCATCTTCATTTCTGAGCATATATAGAACATGCTAGTCTTACTGGTATCATTGATCTCTGACTTAATGTACCAATGATTAGAAATATTTTAGATTAGGACTATCGAGGATTTAAGTCTCACTGGCGTGATCTTATCATAGTCCTAAAATTATTGTCCGGACCTATGGGGTTGATTATAATCTTAAAATTAATAAGATGCAGTATATAATGAATCAAAAATATCTATTTTATTAATAACATAAATATTAATTATATGAGTTTGGAAGATAAATTATAATAAACACCCTATCATGTTCCATATGTGATTAGCTTGTAGGACATTATTCTTTCAATCTTTCACTTGCACTTAAAGCCAATCGCCCCTATACTTGATACCCATGCTATCAAGATGACGGTCAAACTGTTGTATTGACAAGGTCTTAGTGAACGAATCTGCTATATTATTCTTGATGTCAACTCGCTCCACGATCACATCGCATCTTTTGACTATCTCCCGAACGAGATGGAACTGTCTTAAGATGTGCTTGAATTTATGGTGAGACTTTGGTTCTTTGGCTTGAGCAACTGCCTCAGTATTATTACAATAAAGGAGCACTGGTTGTTCAATCCCTGAAACTACATCCAACTTAGAGATGAATTTCTTCATCTAGATGGCTTCTTTAGCAGCTTCACTTACAGCAATATACTCAGCCTCAGTGATCGAGTCAGCAATAGTTTGTTGTTTGAAACTTTTTCAACTTACTGTTCCACTATACAAGATAAACACATACCTAGATATAGATTTGCTATCATCTGGATCAAATTGAAAACTAGAATTGATATGACCTTTCAGTTTTAAATTAGATCCATCATATATCAAAAAACTATCTCTAGTCCTTCTCAAGTACTTGAGTATATTTTTTACAGCTTTTCAATAATTTTTCTCGGGATCTGCCTGAAATCTGCTTACAATGCCCAAGACATAAACCACATCAGGTCTTGTACACAACATAGTATACATAATCGATTCTACAGTCGAAGCATAAGGAATAGAACTCATTCTATTTTTCTCTTCAAATATCTTAGGAGACATCTTCTTAGAGAGTTGTATGCCATGACCTATGGGCAAGTAATCTCTTTTACTTCTCTCCATGTTGAACCTCTTTAACACCAGGTCAATGTACCTAAATTAGAACAAACTTAACATCCTTTTTGATTTATCTCTATAGATCTTTATACCAAGTACATAGGATTCTTCACCCAAGTCTTTCATAGAAAATTTTTGTGATAGTCATATTTTGATCGATTGCAATATCGAGATATCATTTCTAATGAGCAGTATGTCATCCACATACAGGATCAAGAAGACAATAACACTCTCACTAGTCTTCTTGTACACATAAGGTTCATTCACATTTTTTATGAAGCCAAACGATTTAACTGTCTCATCAAAATGGATGTTCCAGCTCCTCGATGCTTGCTTTAATCCATAAATAGATCTATTCAGCTTGCATATTTGATTTGCTCTCTTACTTGAGACAAATTTCTCTGGCTGAGTCATATAGATTTTTTTCTCAAGATTTTCATTGAGGAAGGCAGTTTTGACATCCATCTGTCAGATCTCATAGTCATGGTATACTGCAATAGCAAGCATTATCCGAATAGACTTGAGCATGGCTACCGGTGAAAAGGTTTCTTCATAATCAATACCTTATTTTTATCTGAAATCTTTTGCTATTAGTCTGGCCTTATAGGTCTCTACCTGGCCATCTGCTCCAATCTTCTTTTTGAAGACCTATTTGCAGCCTATTGGGGTCACACCCTCAGGCACATCAACCAAATTTCATATTTGATTGGCATACATAGAGCCCATTTCAAATTTTATGGCATTGAGCCACTTGTCAGAGTCACTATTCATGACAGCTTTCAAATTGGTCGTGGGATCATCATTTTCAATGATGTGGGATGTGTTGTCATTCTCAATGACAAACTCATATCTGAGTGGTACATTACATACCATACTTGACCTTCAGAGAGGAGGTGTGTGTAGTGGCTGTGCCTCAATAATGGACACATCAGGTTGAGAATCATTTTGTAAATCTTGGATGGGTTGTAGGTTTTGAACTTCCTCAAGTTCAACAGACCTCCCACTGCCTCCTTGAATAAACTCTTTCTCCAAAAAAATAACATGCTTACCAACAAACACCTTTTATTGAGTAAGATTATAGAAGTAGTATCCTATACTTTTCTTGGGATAACCTACAGACTTGTATTTTTCTGATCTAGCATCCAGCTTATATCCATCAATATTTTTTACATAAGCTGGGCAACCTCAAATTTTAAGATGCTTAAAATTGAGTCTTTTGCCTTTTCATATTTCATATAGAGTGCTAGAAATAGACTTAGAAGTTACTTTATTTAAGATATACACTGCAGCCTTAAGGACATATCCCAAGAAGGATATCGAAAGATCTATGAAACACATTATAGACTGCACCATATCTAATAAGGTGCAATTCCATTTTTCTGTAATTTTATTTAATGATGGAGTATATGGAGGTGTCTATTGAAAGAGTATTCTATTTTATTTTAAATAATCAAGAAACTCACTAGACAAGTATTCTCCTCCTCGATCAGATCGAAGAGTTTTAATATTTTTACCAGTTTATTTCTCAATCATTCTTTGATACTTTTTAAATTTGTCAAAGACTTCGGATTTATATTTCATTAAATACACATATCTAAACCTAAACCTATCATCAGTAAATGTGATGAAGTAAGAGTATCCTCCTCTGGCTTGAGTCGATATCGGACCACATACATCAGTATGTTCAAGATCCAATATGTCACTTATCCTTTCTCCATGTCCAGTAAATGGAGTCTTGATCATTTTTTTCATGAGACAAGATTCACAAGTTTTATATAATTCATAATCATAAGGATCAAAGAAATTATCTTTGTATAACTTGTTAATACTTGACTTATTTATATGGCCAAATCGGTAGTGTCAGAGGTATGTGACATTCACATTCTCTCTCTTTTTTCTCTTCATATTATCAATATGAAATACATTATCATTAAGTGAAAGAAATAAAAGATCATTATCAATAAAAGCACTTCCATAATACTCGTTAGAAAAGTAAATAGAACAACCATTATTTTTTACATTTATTTCAAAACCTCGTTCCAATAATAATGGTACTGAAATAATATTTCTAACAATATTAAGAAAATAATAACAGATCTTCAGTTTCAAAACTTTGCCCGAAGGCAACTTCAAAATCTGGTTCCTATGACTTCGGTCTGAATGGATTCTCCATTAGCGTCGAACAGCTCGAAGTCACCTTTATTTAAACTCTTTATTTTCTGTAGATCCTGCAACGATTTGCAAAGGTATGCACCACAGGTGATATCCAATATCCAAGAATATGATATTGAAGTACTTAATAATAAATTAGTTTGTATTATATATAAACATTTAGCTATATTTATCGATTTCATGATTGCAAAGTACTCCTTGCAATTTTTCTTCTAATGGCCCTCCTTGCCACATTGATAACAAGTACCTTTGATGGAGACCTTCTTCACCTTCTTCTTAGAGATGCCAGTCTTAGGGTTTATTTTTTTCTTAGAATCTTTCTTTGTCTTCTTCTTGCTGATCTTATCAACATGAAGGACCTGAGCCTTTTCACTTTTGAAATGACTCTCTGCTATTTTCAATATATTCAGCAGTTCAGACAAGCTTATGTTTAGTTTGTTCATATGATAATTAATAACAAACTGAGAGAAAGAGTCAGGGAGAGACTGCAGGATCAAATCCTGGTTCAGTTCACCATCTATGGCAAAACTCAGTTGTCCCAGACGAGTGATCAAATCAATCATTTTTAGGACATGCATTTGCACAGAGGTGCCTTCAGTCACGCGGGCACAGAACAACTGCTTTGATATCTCATATCGAGTAGTTCGACTTTGTTCTCCATATAACTCCTCAAAATTAAAGAGAATAGAGGGAACATCTATATCCTCATACTGCCTCTGAAGCTCGTTGCACATGGAGACAAGCATGATGCATTTGACAGTCACACTGTCATCTTTCCACATCTTATATGTGGCTATTTTCTCCTCGAAAGCATCTTTTCCAAGAGAATTTGCAGCAGATGTATCCAAAATATAAGAGACTTTCTCCTGAGTGAGAATAATTCTCAAGTTCCTTAACCAATCGACATAGTTGGATCCAGTCAACTTATTTGCATTTAGGATACCTCTAAGTGAAAGTGAGAATGCTATGTGTGTAATTAATTTACAACAACAAGAACATAACATAAGCGGACAACTCATGATGACATGCACAACTAGACTAGAACTTTTATCTAATTGTGTCTTCCACTATTTTATCAAACTTCATACCCCTCAAATATAAAAATTGAGAAACATACTAATGTCTCTTAGTGGGGTTGAGATCTCTATTCCTCATAAATACCTTGTGGATAGCACAATAAGTATTCATGAGTTCAAGAATAGATAACTCTTTACCAATTGTACATCTACAATTCTTAACATCTTTCTTTTTAGCCTCTAGATCACATATAATCTTATGAATAGCACAACAAACTATAGTATTCTAGTTAAGTGGACCCTTCAATCCTATATAGTCATACCCAAACAATGCTGTCCTTGTGGATAGCACAACAAAGCAATACTATTCAAATATACCATAAGCATCAATATGCACTTGATTAACATTATGTCAATTTCTATAGTAAGCTTTGTGGATAGCACAACAAGCTCACTAAGATTTTGACATACTCTATCGATCAAGTTTGAAGGAATGTCCTTGTAATGTCTACATCACTAATCAAATTGGCCAGGTAAGTAGGTGGGAAGCTCCCCATAGCTTTTTTTAGACACCAATAGAGTTGGCCAGGCCAGCATACAGACCTAATTATAAAATCATCTTTCACACTTTCCTCGACACCGATTGATCTTAAGAATTCGACTTTTGATTTAAAAGTAAATTTCGACATTACAACTTAATATAATTTTTAAGAGGAACTTTGAACTGATCTCGACACATCTTAACTATGACTACATAAAATATACACTACAAATTATGCAATTTGACATGCTTCTATTAATCATAATGGCAATCAAATTATTATGCCAAAAATCAAACAAGGGTACAATGGAAGTAATAACAAATGACAAGCATATTCAAGTAATATAGCAAACCCTAATCATATTAGGCATCCATAACACCTGTAACTATGCATCAATTTAAGCATCAACCTACTATGATAATAAAAATTCTAAATTATCATAAATTTATAATTTTAATAATTAAAATTTAACATCATGGTACATATAAAGTCAAAAATATTTTTTGAGTTTAAAGATTGATGCTAAAAACAATGCAACATTTTTGGCAGGATATATGAACAAGTATGATTCTATGCTACAACTTTACACTTGTTTGATTGAATCAGATAATGGTGGCTCTGATACTACTATTGAGTTTCATCCACACAATGAAAAATAATTTTTAAAATTTTAAAATCATACAAATTAATAGCTTTATCAAATAAAATTATCGAGCTAGAATCCAAAATAAAAACAAAAACAAGCATGTAAAAGGGATAGAATTTTATACTTTCACCAAAATAAAAAAGTGACATATTGGTGTTCTCCAAAAAATTTTAAGATAGAAATCCTTCAATGGTGATCCACTGTTGCTCCTTGGATTGATTTTGATGATGACAAAGTATTTGAGGGGATTACTAATGATTTTAGCTTAGAAAAAGACTTATTGCATTTCAGGGGCAAAATCATAATTTCATCAATACCTGATTCAGAAGCCTCAAGAACAAGAACAAAAGACGTGTAGTCTACTGAAAAAAATTTTAATATTTTTGAAAGTATATTTTGCAAGAAAATTAATTTTTTATTTTTGAGTCGACCCCATGAGTCGACTCATGGCTTAAAGAGCTGAATGGCACGCAAGTTTTTCTTGGCTGGCACAGTCTGTGAGTCGACCCAATGGGTCGACCCCCAGGCATGAGTCGACCCCATGAGTCAACCTCTGCTGCTTTTAGATCAAAATTACAGAACCATTATTTTCTGCTGTTTTCCACAGAGGTCGATCCTATGAGTCGACCCATGAGCATGAGTCGACCCCTGTGACGGGAAAGTTCCGCAACGGCTAGTTTTTTCAACCATTTTATTTGTATTTAATGCTCATTTAATGTGCTCTAACGGCTCTATTTCAGTCCAGATTACTCTCCACCATTATTTGAAGATATATAAAGAGACTTAAAGGTGGGAATCAACATAAGAGAGAAAAATAAAGAAAAAGAGAAGGGTTTTAAAAGAGAATTTCAAGCATACTTTTCAGTCCTAAGTAAGAGTCCACTCAAAGCATTCAAGAAGCTTTTAATTCAAGTTCACCAACTTCTCAAGTGCTCATTCAAGTCTCCAACCACCTTGAAGAAATCAGAAAGAGCTTTTTTCTATTTGAGTAAAGTATATTTAAAGCTTCATTCACTCATTAAAGGAGCTTCCTTTGTATTTTATATGCTGTTAATTGTAATACTCTTTTTGAGTTATTATTTTTATTTTGGAAGGGTTTCAAAATGAAAGAAGGTTGATCCGAACCTTGAATCGGATTGTATTGGATTGGCTTGTACCTGAAAAATAAGTGGACTAGCTTGGGATAGCTAGAGTCAGAGTTTTCGATGAGTATATTCAGGTTGAATACAAGTTAGTGGATTGAAATTCTCGAGTAGGAGCTTGGGGAGTGGATGTAGGTACAAGATTGACATCGAACCACTATAAATCCTCTTATTTGTGTTGTGCTTAATTGCTTTTCTTTAGAATCAGAAAGAGCTTTCTTCTATTTGAGTAAAGTATATTTAAAGCTTCATTCACTCATTAAAGGAGCTTCCTTTGTATTTTCTGTGCTGTTAATTGTAATACTCCTTTTGAGTTATTGTTTTTATTTTAGAAGGGGTCCAAAATGAGGGAAGGTTGATTCGAACCTTGAATCGGATTATATTGGACTGGCTTGTACCTGGAAAATAA
Source organism: Elaeis guineensis (assembly GCF_000442705.2). Taxonomy (NCBI): domain Eukaryota; kingdom Viridiplantae; phylum Streptophyta; class Magnoliopsida; order Arecales; family Arecaceae; genus Elaeis; species Elaeis guineensis. Next base: position 91,241,117 of record NC_026004.2, on the reverse strand, counting down.
GTGGACTAGCTTGGGATAGCTAGAGTCGGAGTTTTCGATGAGTATATTCAGGTTGAATACAAGTTAGTGGATTGAAATTCTCGAGTAGGAGCTTGGAGAGTGAATGTAGGTGCAAGGTTGGCACCGAACCACTATAAATCCTCTTATTTATGTTGTGCTTAATTACTTTTCTTTAGAACTTCTTTATTCTCTTGCTTTCTTGCATTCAACCATTAGCCTTGAATCAATTACACTCTCCTTACTTATCTTGCTATTGTTAAATAATCTTCATAAGTTGAAAGTTAAGTTTAAAATTGTTAGAAACCCAATTCACCCCCCCTCTTAGGTTGCATAGCTGGGCAACAAGTGGTATCAGAGCCCGATGCTCAAGCCCTACTTTGATCTAACAAATCAAAGAGCTAAAGATCTATGGCAACTCATATTAGCACTTCTCTAGTCGAGGGGCAGTCCACTAACCGACTTTCACTTTTCAATGGGTCCAACTATATCTATTGGAAAGCCCGGATAAAAATCTTCATTCAAGCACTCGACTATGATATGTGGAGTATCATAGTAAACGGCCCTCACACACCCACTAAAATTATTGATAGTGTGGAATCAGCCAAACTCGAAAAAGATTGGGATGAGGTTGATAAGAAAATGGCCCAACTAAATGTTAAGGCTATGAATGTTTTGTATTGTGCTCTTGATGCTAATGAATTCAATCAAATTTTAACTTGCATGTCTGCTAAAGAAATATGGGATAGATTAGAAGTAACCCATGAAGGAACTAATCAAGTAAAGGAGTCCAAAATTAACATGCTTGTACATAAATATGAACTTTTTAAAATGGAGCATGATGAATCTATAACTGAAATGTTTACTCATTTTACTGATATTATAAATGGCTTAAAAAGTCTTGGTAAGTCCTATTCTAACAGTAAGCTCGTAAGAAAGATTCTCAGGTCCTTACCAAGAACTTGGAAAGCCAAAGTGACCGCTATCCAAGAAGTCAAAGATCTAAACATCCTACCTTTGGAAGAGCTTCTTGGATCACTGATGACACATGAGCTAAGCATGAAACAACATCAAGAGGAAGAAGTCAAAAAGAAGAGAACAATCACCCTCAAATCCACAGCTCAACTTGATGAAGAAACTGATGATACCGAGAATGAAGAGCAGGATGAAGAGATGGCTCTCATTACCAGAAGATTCAAGAAGTTTCTGAGGAAAAGGAAACAAGGAATGAGGAAGAAGCCACTCACAAAAGGAGAACATAGCAAAGAAAAGGATAAAGACCAACCCCTTATCTGCTATGAATGCAAGAAATCAGGACACTTCAAGTCTGAATACCCACTATTGAAGAAGGGTCTCAAGAAGTACAAGAAGAAGGCTATGATGGCTACTTAGAGTGGAAGTGATGACTCAAGCTCCGAAGAGGAAGACTCAACTGAACAAGCCAACTTGTGCCTTATGGCACATGAAAATGAGGTAAACTCTTCAACTCCTGTAGATTTTACCTTTGAAGAACTTCATGAAGCTTTTTATGATTTAATTGATGAACTAAAGAAGCTAGGGGTAAAGAACAAAGAGTTAAAATCAAAGAATCAATCTCTACTAAAACAAAATGAGTGTATTTCAAATGAAAAATCTACCTTACTTCAAAAAAATCTGAACTTAAAGAATGAAATTGCCAAGCTAAAATCAATAGTTGAAAAATTTACTTTAAGTTCTAATAAACTTAATATGATTCTTGAAAATCAAAAGGCTGTTTATGATAAGGCTGATCTTGGTTACAATCCCCTAAAGAAACAAAAGTTTCTAAAAAATATCTATGTAAACTCTTCAAACAATAAGTTTTCAAACATTACTTGCTTCAAATGTGGTAAAGTAGGTCACAAGTCATACACTTGTCTCTCTAACAATTTCTTAAATTCTAATGTAAAGAAAATATGGGTTCCAAAAGGAACCATTGTGACTAACCAAAAAGGATCCAAGAAAGCTTGGGTACCTAAAGTAAAAGCTTGACTTTTGCTTGCAAGTGTGTCTAGCATCCCAAAGAGCAAACCGGAGATGGTATCTTGATAGCGGATGCTCGAGATACATGACTGGTGATGAATCCCAATTCATCACACTTGATGCTAAGAATGGAGGGATGGTTATCTTTGGAGACAATGGTAAAGGAAAGATCATCGGTATAGGTAACATTGGTATCACTCCCTCCAAGTTTATTAAAAATATTTTGTTAGTAGATGGTTTAAAATATAATTTGCTAAGCATTAGTCAATTTTGTGATAAAGGATATAAAGTTATTTTTGAGTCTTCTGTTTGCATTGTAACTAGTCCTATTAATGAAGGCATTAAATTTGTTGGACATAGACATGGCAATGTTTATATGGTAGATTTGAATGATCTATCCAAAATAAACATGCAATGCCTAGTATCCTTGAATGTCAGGATTAATGAAACTAGTTGGCTCTGGCATCGTAGGCTTGCACATATTAGCATGCACTCACTTTCAAAACTCATTAAGAAGGAATTGGTTATTAGTTTACCTAAATTAAATTTTGAAAAGGATAGAATTTGTGATGCGTGCCAACTAGGTAAACAAACAAGAGTTTCATTCAAATCTAAAAATGTTGTTTCAACTTCTAGGCCATTAGAACTATTGCATATGGATTTATTTGGACCTACTAGAACCACTAGTCTAGGAGGAAAATGATATGGTTTTGTAATTATTGATGATTTCTCTCATTTTATATAGGTTTTCTTTTTGGCACACAAGGATGAAATTTTTCAAGTTTTCTCTAAATTTTATCGAAAAGTCACAAATGAGAAAAATTTTTCAATTCAAAATATTTGAAGTGATCATGGAACCAAATTTGAAAATCAAAATTTTAAAAAGTTTTGTGATGAAAAAGGAATAGACCATAATTTTTCAGCACCTAGGACACCCTAACAAAATGGGGTAGTAGAAAGAAAAAATAGAATCCTTGAAAAAATGGCCCGTACCATGCTATGTGAAAGCAATCTTTCAAGATACTTTTGGGCGGAAGCTATTAACACAGCATGTTACATATTAAATCATGCTTTAATTAGACAAATTTTAAAGAAAACTCTCTATGAGCTTTGGAAAGGAAGAAAACCAAACATTGCATATTTTCATGTTTTTGGTTGCCGATGTTTTGTGTTAAATAATGGTAAAGAAAAACTAGAAAAGTTTGATGCAAAATCTGATGAAGTAATTTTTCTTGGTTACTCCTCTTCTAGTAAAGCTTTTAGAGTTTTTAACAAAAGAACCTTAGTAGTAGAGGAGTCAATACATGTTGTCTTTGATGAAACTAATGATCTTTCTTTAAGGAAGAATGAAGGTTTTGATGATGTAGATCTTCTTATAGAGGTGATGAAGGAGATCACTCTAAAAGATTCAACAATACAAGATGATAAAGGAAGAATGAAGGTTTTGATGATGCAGATCTTCTTATAGAGGGGATGAAGGAGATCACTCTAAAAGATTCAACAATACAAGATGATGAAGAACATGAAGACAAACAAGATGAGGAAGGTGAAGAACGACAAGAACAACCTCAAGGTACAAATAATCTACCTAAAGAATGGAGGTATGATCACAATCACCCCAAGAAACTAATCATTGGTGATCCTACACATGGGGTAAGAACTCGTTCATCTCTTAAAGATGCATTTAATCATTATGCTTTTGTCTCTCATCTTGAACCTAAAACTATAGACGAAGCTGAAAAAGATTATAATTGGATTAATGCAATGCAAGAAGAACTTAATCAATTTGAAAGAAATAATGTATGGACCTTAGTATCAAGACCTAAAAACTATTCAATAATTGGCACAAAATGGGTATATAGGAATAAATTAGATGAACATGGAAATGTGATAAGAAATAAGACAAGATTAGTTGCAAAAAGCTATAATTAAGAAGAAGGAATTGATTTTGATGAGACCTTTGCACCTGTTGCTAGATTAGAGGCAATTAGACTTCTACTTGCTTATGCTTGCTTTATAAAATTTAAATTATTCTAAATGGACGTCAAAAGTACCTTTTTAAATGGATATATTGCTGAAGAAGTCTATGTAGAACAACCCTCAGGCTTTGAAAATCATGCTTTTCCCAATCATATCTTTAAATTAAATAAAGCTTTATATGGTTTGAAACAAGCACCCAGGGCTTGGTATGAAAGGCTAAGCAAATTTCTACTTAATAATGGCTTTTCAAGAGGAAATGTAGACACAATACTATTCATCAAAAGAAATCAAGATGATATATTAGTTATACAAATATATGTTGATGATATTATTTTTGGGTCTATTAATGAAACTCTTTGTCAAGATTTTGCAAAGCTTATGCAGGAGGAGTTTGAGATGAGCATGATGGGAGAACTTACATTCTTCCTCGAACTCCAAATCAAATAAATAAATGAAAGAATCTCCATCACCCAAAGTAAATACACAAGAGAATTACTTAAGAGATTTGGAATGGAGAATTCCAAACCAATTGGCACTCCCATGAGTCCAACATGTAAGCTTGACAAAGATGAAGAAGGTAAGAGTGTAGATTTAAAATTTTATAGAGGTATGATTGGTTCACTATTATATTTAACTGTTAGTAGACCTGATATCATATTTAGTGTTTGCTTGTGTGCTCGATTTCAATCAAATCCAAAAGAATCACACTTGAATGCTGTTAAAAGAATCCTTAGATATTTAAATGGTACTCAAACTCTAAGATTATGGTATTCTAAGGACTCATTAATTGACTTAATAGGATATTCAGATGCTGATTTTGCTGGATGTAAATTAGATAGAAAAAATACTAGTAGAACTTGCCAATTTCTTAGAGTAAACCTAATCTCTTGGTTTAGCAAGAAATAAAATTCGGTAGCACTGTCTACGGTCGAGGCCGAATACATTGCAGCCGAAAGTTGTTGTGCTTAAATCTTATGGATTAAGCAACAACTCGAAGACTTTTGTATCAAACTTAATGAAACTCTCATAAGATGTGATAACACTAGTGCTATAAATCTCACTAAAAATCCAATTCAACATTCTAGGTCAAAACATATTGAAATCAGGCATCACTTCATAAGAGAACATGTCCAAAATAAAGACATAATTCTTGACTATGTTTGTACTGAAAAATAATTAGCTGACATCTTTACTAAGGCCTTAAATGAAGATAGATTTTGTAAAATTAGGAGAGAACTAGGAATTCTTGATCCATCTGCTTAGGTGTCTCTCTGATTTCAAGATATTAATGCCAAAAATTTTTTTAGCTCATTTCTAATCTTTTCTTTTGAGCTCAAAAGCCCAAAATAAACATTCTCATGATCAATTTTTGGGTATACATCCTTCCCATAATATTTCAAATTTTTCGAATTTGATTCATCATTTTTCTGAATTTCTCTGTGCCACGAGTCGACCCACAGGGTCGACCCTAGGGCAAACTTGTAATTTTTGGTCAAAACCCACGGACGCTCTCCTTTTGTTGGAAATCACTCCTTGAGCCGACCCATTCTTCCATCTTCTTCCTTCCACCAATCCAAAAGACCGCCTCTCTTCTTCCTCAAACCAAGTTCTTTCCCAAAACCTCTTCTCCCACCATCTCTTATTCTCAAAATTGCCCTCTTAGAACCAAGCTCCTCCCTTTCTTTCTTCATCATTTGGAGCGAGTAGAGCTTGCCCTAGATTCTACTCGTTTTCTCCAAATCGGCACTCCTCTCCAAAATCCTTTTCCTTCCTCTAAAAACCTTCTATCTCTCCACACATTTGATCTCCTGAGATCCTTGCCGGATCTGGTTGTGGAAATGGATTCGAAAATGAAGCTCCCACAAAGAAGAAAATCGGTCCGCGAGTTGGAAGAGGGTATGCGCCGGAAGAGACAGGCAACCGAGACGTCATCAGCTTCAATCCCTACTCCGACATCTGCTCCAGCTACATCTCGGTCTCTAATAAGCCCCAGCAAGATTCTCCTCTCTGATAGGAAGGTAGAGCTCGGCAAAAACATAGATTTCAGATTTTTTGAAAAGGAAGGGTTTTCTATTGGATCAAAAATTAAGGATCAAGGTTGGAAATTCCACTGCTCACTTAAAGAAAATACCTATGTGGATCTGGTTAGAAAATTTTATCGGAACTTGAGCTATGGCAATGAAACAGTAAGATCCACTGTAAAGGGTATAGAAATTAGTCTTGATTCTATGCTTTTGGAGAAAATTCTTCATTTACCCTGTGAGGGATACTCAAACATGGAACTCCCAGTTAAGGAGGAGGGAATTAATGTGATTCTAGGAAGAACCTTCTCGGGAAGCCTAAACAAATTAGAGGTCAAGATCCTTTCTATTGAGATGAGGATACTACACCAAATGGTAACTAAGCTATTCTTCTCTAGAAGTGGTAGACATGATCTCCTCTCAGGCCGAAACATCTGCATTATGTATCATGTTGTTACTCAAACCCCCCTGAACCTCCCGGCATTAATGATTGAAGCTATAAGAGAGACCCTGAATAGGTCCAAGGCACATTTGTCTTTCGGTATGGCTCTCACTTTAGTATTCAGGAGGTTTGGAGTTAGCTTTGAGGGAGAGGCAGTAGCTAGGCTTTCTCACTCCGACACTATCAACTGTCATACTCTGCACCGCATGGGATTTTTCAAGACTGATGGTGGTTGGTCAAAGGGTGTGGAAGAGAGAGCTGAGGGCAGAGCGGAGGAGGAAGGTCCTTCATCACCTCTCCATGATCACAGGACTGTATCTCCAGATATTCAGTTTATTTCTGACCATGAGGCTAGGCCATTAGAGTCTACGAGAAGGCACACTCCAGTCCAGCAACCAGACAGCAGAGCACTTCTCTCAGAGATCAGATTGGCTGACGATCAGATAGAAATGATATCTCAGCATGTAGCTTTTATACTATCTCGTCAGATGGATACTTCAACTTCTGCTCAGGGATCGATATTTCATGATATATCTGATCAGGCACTGATCCCCCACATCTCCACTGTGTTCCAGATGATTTTTGATCAGTCAGTTCGCATCGAGCAGCTTGAGGATTGTGTGGTGAGACTGACTGCCAGAGTATTTGACTTGCAGAGGTAAGTACTGGCTCTAGCCCACCCACAGCCACATGGGGACATCACTAAGGTCTCAGACCTATCTACGGAGGCAGCCAAACTGCGAGGAGTCTTGAAGAGTGGGTTTGATTTTTTGAGGAGAGAGATCAGGGGCTCCAGTGAGCATGCATCCACTCAGTTCACTGCACTGCTACAATCTGTTTCAAGAGCCTTAAACCTTCTGGACACTATCAGACTATCACTTGTAGCACAGTCCTTTGCTTCACAGCCTTCAGGATCCTCACATCCCTCCACTCATGCCGACACCTCCACCTGTGGCAGAGGCAGACGGGGTCGAGGTCGAGCCCTTGGTCGTGATCCTTCATCTCCTCATCCCATCTTCGATTCATCTGACTCTGATCCATCCAGTCATGATCTCTACTAGATCCTGTGTAGTTAGTCTTTTCTTTAGTTTTTGTTTAGGATATGTAATGCAATGTTGACTGTTTGATTTTTGGATAGTTTCTATCCATGTCTTTTGTATTCTAAGTCAACATCTATGTATTGAACCATCTTTGTACTCACTCATCTTTTGGATATATATATATACACTTTGACTTTCAATGAATATCTCTAAATGTGATCCACTTGAATTACTTTTAAATTGTGAAAAACTTGAATAGCAATATCTTTTAAATGAGCAAATTGATATATCTTTTACGATTGCTATATTAAGAGGGAGTAAAGCAATAAGCAATACAAAATGGTAAAGCAATAAGCAATTAAAGAAGGAAGCTAGAGAACTAAAATTGAACCCATCAAAAAGAAAGAATAGAAGATATGTTCAAAAAGGGGGAGTAGAGAATCAAGATTGATGCTGTCAAAAAGGGAGAGTAGAGAATCAAGATTGATAAGATTGAGCAAAAGTTCCAAACATCTGCTGTGAGAAAAATACAGATTGAACTATAAGCAAATCTCAAATTTATAAGCAAATTCCAAAAATCGAAATCAAGATTGTGCAATACAAGCAATACAGATTGAACTATAAGCAAATTTTAAATTTATAAATAGATTTCAACTTTATAGCAAATTTCAAATCTGTCTTAAAACTGCTTATGATGCATTTCGTTCCAATACTTGGCTATGATATTTAAGTGATGCATCTTTATAAATTTGAAATTCATGTTCAATATTTTATATATGCTTTTACTCAAATATTTTGTCATCATCAAAAAGGGAGAGATTGTTGCTCTTTGGATTGATTTTGATGATTACAAAGTATTTGAGGGGATTACTAATGATTTTAGCTTGGAAAAAGACTTATTGCATTTCAGGGATAAAATCGTAATTTCATCAATACCTGATTCAGAAGCCTCAAGAACAAGAACAAAAGACGTGTAGTCTACTGAAGAAAATTTTAATATTTTTGAAAGTATATTTTGTAAGAAAATTAATTTTTTTATTTTTGAGTCGACCCCATGAGTCGACTCATGGCTTAAAGAGCTAAATGGCACGCAAGTTTTTCTTGGCTGGCACAGTTTGTGAGTCGACCCCATGGGTCGACCCCCAGGCATGAGTCGACCTCTGCTGCTTTTAAGCCAAAATTACAGAATCATTATTTTCTGTTATTTTTCACAGAGGTCGACCCTATGAGTCGACCCATGAGCATGAGTCGACCTTATGAGTCGACCCCTGTGACGGGAAAGTTTCGCAACGGCTAATTTTTTCATCCATTTTATTTGCATTTAATGCTCATTTAATGTACTCTAACGGCTTTATTTCAGCCCAGATTACTCTCCACCATTATTTGAAGATATATAAAAAGACTTAAAGGTGGGAATCAACATAAGAGAGAAAAATAGAGAAAAAGAGAAGGGTTTTAAAAGAGGATTTCAAGCATACTTTTCAGCCCTAAGCAAGAGTCCACTCAAAGCATTCAAGAAGCTTTTAATTCAAGTTCACCAACTTCTCAAGTGCTCATTCAAGTCTCCAACCACCTTGAGGAAATCAGAAAGAGCTTTCTTCTATTTGAGTAAAGTGTATTTAAAGCTTCATTCGCTTATTAAAGGAGCTTCCTTTGTATTTTCTGTGCTATTAATTGTAATACTCCTTTTGAGTTATTATTTTTATTTTGGAAGGATTCCAAAATGAGGGAAGATTGATCCGAATCTTGAATCAGATTGTATTGGATTGGCTTGTATCCGAAAAATAAGTGGACTAGCTTGGGATAGCTAGAGTCGGAGTTTTCGACCAGTGTATTCAGGTTGAATACAAGTTAGTGGATTGGAATTTTTGAGTAGGAGCTTGGAGAGTGGATGTAGGTGCAAGGTTGGCACCGAACCACTATAAATCCTCTTATTTATGTTGTGCTTAATTGCTTTTCTTTAGAACTTCTTTATTCTCTTGCTTTCTTGCATTCAACCATTAGCCTTGAATCAATTACACTCTCCTTACTTATCTTGCTATTGTTAAATAATCTTCATAAGTTGAAAGTTAAGTTTAAAATTATTAGAAACTCAATTCATCCCCCCTTTTGGGTTGCATAGCTGGGCAACATCCACACGAAAGTTAGCCAAGGTCTTTCCTAACTGGTGCACTACCATTGCCTAGTCCCCTGAAGAACACTATCGGCTTCGAACTTGCGGTATGATTGTACCAAAATTTAGTTGCTTTTGATCTTACCACTAAAATGACACCAGGAAGATGCTCTTCAAATATCTCATAACCTAAGATTTGATTTTTGATTCTAACACATGAGAAAATCAAATCCTAGGGCACATAAGCAACCCTTGCCAAAAATCTCACCACCCTTCTTGCAACTTTTGCCACTCAATTTTCCCTTCCTTTTTCCTTAGATTTTTTCCAAAATTTTTTCTATGATTTATCACAGCACCCAGCCATCTGGGATATCCCATATAAATAAGGGAACAAGGGATGTGTCATGAGATGAAGGGGCACCAACTTTTGGTGCTCCAACTTCTCATGCGGTGAATAAATTTATCATGTAAAATTTTTGGTGCATTAGATACTTACAGTAGAAGGACTCTTCCTCTTCTAGGTGTCATAAAAATTCTACTTAATTTTGGTATTAAATCATAGGAGTTCTGATTTATCTTTTAAGGCAATGCATTTAATTAAGAGCCTTCATGACGAAGGACTCTTCAACTTCACATGCTGAAAAGAGGTGGGCGGCATTTATTTTTTGGTGTGGCTTCTGATGGATGTAGAGGAGTCCTTCTCCACTTGAAACTAGTTCAAATTAGATAAGGATCCAATTTAAATTGACCCAATCCCATTAGGTCAAAGGCAACTGGTCTAGGTTAGTTCAAACACTTTGATCTAAACCAATTTAGGAACTTGGGTTAATACAATGTGCTAGCATATCTAATTAATCTATAAAATTTATATTAAACTCTAATTAGATCAAATTAAGATCAAATTCTAAAGTGTGTGACCCATTAGATTCCAAATCTAACCAGCAGTGGACCAAGACTTTCGACGTAACCCTAATCCGATGAAATTAGGTCATCCGAAGAGTCCCAATCAACTTTGACTCTTCCAAATTGATTTCAGAATCAAATTTTTTTAATTTTGATGAATCCACAAGTCAAGATTGACATCTAGCAATGTGTCATGACTACCTAAAAAATTTAAAATTTTGATAAAAAATTATCAAAATATCCTTCAATGGTAAGTTCTCGTGTAATTCAATCCTTCAGTCAAACAACATCTCAGATAAGCTGTGGGCATAAAAATATATCAAACTCAATCACTTATTATTATGTATCTCGATCTGAAGGTGATGATTTAGTTGATGATACATTAAAAAAAATTTTCTAATTATCATCCTGCTTTGACCAAAGACTTCCAGAATCATCGATCTATAAGATTACATAGGATGTTCGCTCCCCTTATTAAGAGTGACTGATCTCTTATTGATCACTCACAACCTCCATGCATACTTCACCACATCCAGAACACCCCACATAAGGATCAAAGAATCAAGTTAGGTAGTGAACTAAAATATGGATCCATATACACAAGGTATTATGGTGACCTCAGGTCTAAAGATCACTTACACAACTTCCACTAGAACATCAGTTGACATGTAAATAAGACTCCATCTGATATTCTCTCATAGGTCAATTCAGTGAACTCATTCTCTAATGAGCATCTATATCCTTGTATTAGTGTCACCACACAAGTGGTTATGAGATCAACCACCCTCATTTCTGAGCATACATAGGACATGCCAGTCTTACTGGTATCATTGATCTCTGACTCAATGTACCAATGACTAGAAATATTTTAGATTAGGACTATCAAAGATTTAGATCTCACTGGTGTGATCTCATCATGGCCCTAAAACCATTGCTCGGACCTATGGGGTTCATTATAATCTTAAAATTAATAAGATGCAGCATATAATGAATCAAAAATATTTATTTTATTAATAACATAAATGTTAATTACATGAGTCTGAAAGATAAATTACAATAAATATTTTATTGTATCCAATATACGATTGGCTTGTAGGGCATTATTCTTTCAAAAGTGGACTTTCATTTTTGGTTGGCTCAACTGCTTAGTTAGTGGGTCTGCCATGTTATCCACAGAGTTTACTCTTCACACCTCGACATATTTCTTTTCGAGGTAGTCATGTATGATATGAAAATACAGCTTGATGTGCTTAGATTTTTGATGAGACCTCGACTCCTTAGCAAGTGCTATGGCTCTATTATTGTCGCAGTACAGTAGTATGATATCTGATATCATAACTCCGAGTTTTGCAACAAACTTCTTGAACCAGAAGCCTTCCTTTACAGTATCCGAAGCAGCGACATACTCAACCTCCATGATCGAATCCGCTATGATGGGTTGCTTAGAACTTTTTCAGCTAATTGCACCACCATTATAAATGAACATATATCCTAACGTAGACTTTCTATCATCAGGATTAGACATGAAGTCTGAGTCAGTATACCCCTTAACTCACAACTCAAAATCTCCTTCAAAGATCAAAAATAAATCTTTAGTCATTTTTAAGTACTTAAGAATATTCTTCACAGCTATCCAGTGCTCCTCATCTAAATTCGACTGATACCTGCTCGTGATATTTACAGTAAGGATAATATCAGATCGAGTACATAGCATGACGTACTTGAGGCTCCCTATAGTCGAGACGTAAAGAATCCTACTCATGTGCTGCATCTCCTCAGATGTGGTCAGACTCATCATCTTGGAGAGACTAATACCATGTCTAAGAGGTAAGAGACATCTCTTGGAGTTTTTTATACTGAACCTCTTCAGCACCTTCTCTATGTACAATTTTTGTGACAGGCCAAGCATCCGTTTAAGTCTATCCCTATAGACCTTTATTCTAAGAATATAGGATGCTTCTCCTAGATCTTTTATGAAGAATTTTTTAGATAATTATCTTTTGACCGTGGTCAGCATGAGAATATCATTCTCAATGAGCAGAATATCATCTACGTACAATACGAGGAAGGTGATCGCACTTCCACTGACCTTTTTGTATACACAAGGTTCCTCTTCATTTTTGATGAAATCAAACGATTTGATTTCCTCATCAAAATGATGGTTCCAACTCTGAGAAGCTTGCTTTAATCCATATATGAACCTTTGCAGCCTGCAGACTCTGTGATCACCATCACCGGACGTGAAATCTATAGGCTGCTCCATATAGATATCTTCGTCAAGATATCCATTCAGGAAGGCAATTTTCATATCCATCTGTCAGATTTCATAATCATAGTAAGCTGCAACAGCAAGTAGAGTACGGATGGATTTCAGCATGGCTACGAACGAGAGGATTTTCTGATAGTAAATGCCCTCGTACTGACTATAACCTTTAGCCACAAGCATAGTTTTATAGGTCTCTATCTTACCATCGGTACCTGTCTTCTTTTTGTAGATCCATTTACATCCAATGGGTACAATATCCTCAAGTGAATCCATTAAGATCTAGACTTGGTTCGAGTGCATCGAATCAATTTCTGACTTCACAGCATCTAACCATTTCTCAAAATCGATGTTAGATATCACCTTGTCAAAGATAGTAGGATCATCACTATGACCCTTATGTCCCATAAGGAATATTTTCTTAACTTTCTTTGTAACATACCTATGTACTTTTCAGGAGGTCGGGAGATTCTACTAGATCTACAAGGTGGGAGAGGAACATCAACTACTGACTTAGAGACTATGGGTTCCTGAGGATCTATAGCTCTTGGCTCTTCAGAGACTTTCTTTTCGAGCTTCACTAACATCCCACTACCGTCATTCTGGATAAACTATTTTTCTAGGAATACGATATTTCGACTCACAATCACATTGTAGTTTTGTAGAAAGTAGAAGTAGTATCTCATGGATTCTTTTGGATATCCTATAAAGCGAGCTATAATAGATCTATCCTCTAACTTATCCACCATCTGTCTCTTGACATAGACCGAATATCTCTAAGCCTTAAGATAACCCAGACTCAGCTTCTTACTGAACCATATCTTATACGGTGTGGTAGGAATAGACTTTGATGGAATCCTATTCAACAAGTGAATGGCAGTTAACAAGGCATGTCCCTAAAGAAATAAGGATAGATCAGTGAAGCTTATCATGGACTTGACCATATCCAATAGGGTCTTGCTCCTCTTTCGAATATCCCGTTGAGCTAAGGTGTTTCAGAAGATGTCTATTAAGAGACTATACCATTGTCCTTAAGATATCCCAAAAATTTTCGACTAAGATATTCTCATCCTTGATCAAATCGAAGAACCTTAATAGATTTGCTTGTTTATTTTTCTACTTCATGTCTGAATTTTTTGAACTTTTCAAAGGCCTCAGACTTGTGTTTCATCAGATACACATATCCGTACCTAAACAGATCATTAGTAAAGATAATGAAGTAGGTATAACCATCCCTGACCTGCACATCAAATGACCCACACATATTGGTGTGTAATAGGGCAAGTAACTCAATGGTCCTTTTTTCATATCCTACAAAGGGTAACTTGATCATTTTTTTTTGAAGGCAAGATTCGCAGGCTGGATACGACTTTGGATCAAGAGAGCCAAGGATCTCATTCTTTTTCTGTCTGTTTATCATGTCCTTTCCAATATGACCTAGTCTATGGTACCATAAGTACTTCTGGTTAATATCATCTCTGGATCTCTTTTGGCCTATGACACTCACTATTTGCTCATTTAGGTTCACATTCGCATCAACATACAAGTGATAAAGACTGACAATTAAAAAATTCCATGCAACTAATTTATTTTATAAATAAATGGAATAAAAATTTTTATTGAAACTAATTTCAAAATCTTTTCGTGCTAGCACAGACACGAAAATTAAATTCCGACTAGCTATAGAAACATAATAACAATCTTTTAAATCTAATCTAACACCAGACGGTAATCGAAGAGGGTAAGTACCAATGGCCTCTGCAGCAACCTTTATTCTATTGCCGACCTGAAGGATCATGTCACCTTTTCTCAATCTCCTACTTTCTATTAGACCCTATATTGAGGTACATATATGAGCACTCGAGCTAGAATCTAATACCCAACTAGAAGTAGAAGAAACTGTAATGTTAGATTCAATTATGAGCATACCCTCGAAAGATTTATTATTCTTTTTTATCTTTAGGCTCTCCAGATATTTTGGATAGTTCCTCTTCCAGTGGCCTTCAGCATGACAGTGAAAATACTTTTCCTTTATTTCAGCCGCCTTTGGACTATCCTTCTTAAGCTTGCTCTCTTTCTTCTGCTTCTTCGTGGATTTAACCTTCTTTCCAGTAGACTTTCTCTTGAAAGAAGAAGTTCGCTCCATAGCGAGAACAGTGCCCCTTGAACTCTTTAAGGTACTCTCTGTGGTGATCAATATGTTGATGAGTTCGAAAATAGTGCAGTCAAGTTTGTTCATATGAAAATTCATAATAAATTGACTATATAAACTGGTAAGGGATTGAAGGATCAGATCCATCTGTAATTTCTTTTGCATGTCTAGCCCGAGCTTCCCAAGCTCCTTAATATCTTTGATCACTGTCATACAATGCTCATGGATAGACTGTCCCTCGCGTATCTTCAGATTGAAGAGTCTCTTGGATACTTCAAAGCATGCAGTATGACTCTGCTTATCATACAACTTTTGTAGGTGAGTGATCATGGCCCCGGGCAGTGGGTATATACTCATGTTGGCTTTGCAATTCGTTAGACATGGATGCCAGCACATAACACTTGACCCGACTGTCTTCATCTGTTCACTTTTCAAAAGCAGCTCTTTGCTCAGCAGTAGGATGGTTTGGTAGCACTACAGAATCTTGATCGAGAACATGGCTTAACTTTTCTGAGGTCAAGACAATCTTGAGGTTTCTGAGCTAGTCTTTTAAATTATTATCAGTCAAATGATTGGTTTCAAGGATGTAGGCTAGAGGATTTGAGACTGACATTGTTTAACTGCGAGAGTAGAGATTCAAGTTAGACTTTTGTACTTAATATTTAATTTACTTCTAGAGACATTAAGATGCAAACAATGTCTTCCACTAATTTATCGGATCCCTTTACTCCCTGGGAAGGAAACGAAAATCCTAATGCGATAAAAGATTTCTAGTGGGTGCTACGGTCCCACTGATGACATGCATCTTACCTAACAGTTATTGGTAATATACACACCGATGCATAGACAACTCTTTGTCCAGATGCATCTCTAAGCATGTTACAGCAACTTGGTCTCTAAGTCATATGGGCTCACCTAACAATTATTGTCCACACTTCTTAATTAAGTCCGACCCACCGTTCACTAGTAGGTGCAAGGCCGTCATTAGGTCTCTCATCTAATAGTTATTTGGTCCAACCCTATCCTTACTCTAGAGCAACTCTTTGCTAATAGAGTGGTTGTGTGTTCTTGATGCAACTGAACCACTGTAACCAGACAAGAACAATCAAGCCGGTAGCACGCCTGTACATCTATAATGGTGAAAGACCTATGAACTTAATATTTATGGAGAGATTTAGATTTGGATTTCATCTAATTAGTCATCATATGACCGATCTAACTGGCATGGGCTAAACCAAACTGCTAAGTAGCCTATTCAAGATTCAATCTTTCAAATTGACTAGATAAGTGGAGATCGATGGGGGTCCTCCCGTTACCTTTCTTAAACATCAATAAATTGACCAGATTGACTAACAGAACTAATTAAATAACTACATCTCATTAACTTATTTTAGACACCAATAGGTCGATTAATCAGAATTGGTTAGCTCAAGTGAATCGAGCTCAAACCAACGAGCCAAATTAGATCTTTAGGTTAATCGATTCTACATATGAGATTCAATTGATTTGATCAATAACAATTATATGATCATTAACTTAATTGATCTAATCTTGATCAATACTTGACTCGATTTGATCAATTATTTAATCAGATTAGACCCATATGACTCAAATCAAAAATTTTAAATGTAATCCTATTATATGATCTAATTAATAATTTTTCTATGATCAAAACTCTCATCCATAAATATAAATTTCAAATTCTAAAATATAAATTTTAAAATATAAAAATAATTTTTAGATTTTAATACATAAATATATATCATATATATGCATGTAAAATCAGATCTTAACAAAATTTCAGATCTAAGCATGATATCATATATCTCATATACTAATCATGGATCTGACTAAAAGCAAATTTATAATCTAAAAATATAAATATATAACACATATATAGATCAAAATTTAGATTATATAAAAATTTTAGATTTTATGCATGCATCTATATATTTCATGAACATGAACTAGAACTCTTTCTAGATCAAAATTCAGATCTATGCATGATATCAACTATATGTTCTAAAATTAAATCCAAAATCTAATTTTAGATTAGAAGATCCATCTATACATCTCATGTATCAAGAAAAAATTTAATTTTGAAACCTTTTCAAAAATATGTAGATCAAAATTCAGCATATAAAAATCCGTGGCTCTGATACCACCATTGAAATTCAGAGTTTGGTGCATGCATATGTATTTCTAAGGAATTGGGTCTAACCATGTGCTAGCAAGGTTTTCATGAACCCAATAGATTTCTCTAAATTCAATTGACACTTCATAAGCTCAATTACTTATTTCAGGCCTAATTCTTTTATTGTGTGATCTCATAGATTCAATTCTATCTGATAGTGAGATATACAATGATCTCTATCATCGTATCATTGAAACTCTTTTCAATGGGTTGGAATAATTTCACTCTAACTCAGTAAAAATTGTCAATCCAGAACAATCCTAGTGAGCTCTCACAATCCACTAGTGACACCTAGCAGTATGTAGTGGCAACCCAGTAGAACTATAATGAACTTCTAGGTGTAGCTAATATATGATTTAGTCCCTCTATCGTGAGTCTCAACTGGATGGCAGATCATGGATAAACCATATGATAGATTCAATTAGGTCAAATCCAGTTGTGACTTCTATGAAATTTTTTTTCATCAATCACACTACTGTGGCCATAAATTCTTGGACTTAATCTCTCAATTTTCATAAGACTACTCTTCTCTATCAAGATCGATGGATCCTATCTTGATGCGCCCCCCACTTCTACAGTGGACCAACTATCGTCAATATCCACTACAGGAGCTCATTGAGATCCATGTTTATATGTCAGTTAAACTCCAGCAGCCTCACTACGAGTAGCAGTATCATTTCAAGTCAAAAGATTAGTCGCACAACTACAGCATCGAGACAATCACTGACAATCGAATAGAAATTCAAATGATCTCTCGTATGGTCACGCTCTGTACTAGTTATTCTCTAACAACTACCCATACTCATCATCCTGTGTCTCTACACAGTAGATCAGAAACTCATCTATTCTGAAGGAAGCGATTTGTGTGCCAGTCTATCCAGATCTATCACCGTCCTCATGATGATTCTATGTTCGAAAATATTTAGGAATTAAATTCATCTCTCTAATTCTCAACATCTTGAAAAAATATATTAAAACTAATTTCATAGACGATTCAAGGACACATCATGCTTGAATAAAAAAAAACTTATCCTTTTATTGATCATATCGATATATTAAGTACAAAATTAAATCTTAGATTTATTACAATGTCTCAGTCATATTGGCTTTTAGGATATACATCTAACAAGATGAAGGCGCTACTAACTAGTATCAAATAGAAGAAAAAAAATCAAAAAAAGAAATAAAAAAAAAGTGGAGCTTTAGCCGAACCAAGTCGGCCAACAACCAACAAGGGAGCTTCACCCCACCAATGGAGTCTAAGACCAAATAATTTTCATAGTAGGTATGACTCCTACACTCCTCTTTCTGCTTTCCATATGCAGATTCTGATGAAGATTGAGGGAGAGGAGTACCTCCATCACCACCCATTGATGAAGGCACCACCAAAGAACCATGATAAAAAAAAAGTACCGTCAGTTCCATCATGATCATGATCACGATATCGAACGATATATTCAACTCAAAGATGAGATAGAAGCTCTGATTTGATGAGGCTACCTCAAAAAAATTCGATGAGACCGTCTGACTCAACCTCCTACCGATCGATAACCTTAGCCACAACCTGAGAAAGTGATCGATAATCTAAAAGAATAGTATCCTACAAGCCAATTACACGAAGATGCGAAGAGACTTTTCTATATTATCTTCTTGCTCATAGGCATGACATTAGTTATTTTATTCATAAAGTACTATATTTTATCATTTACTGCATCATATTTTTATAATTATGATAAACCCCATAGATTAGGATAATAATTTGAGGGCCATGATGAGATCATGCCAGTGAGACCTAAAATCTTGATAGCTCCAATCTAAAATATTTTCAATCATTAGATCATCGAGTCGGAGATCAATGATGTTGATAAGGCTGGTACATCCTATGTATACTCGATGGAGAGGATGGTTGATCTCACAATCACTTGTATGGTGACACTAATATAAGAATGTAGGTGCTCATTAGAGAATGAGTTTACTGAACTGACCTACAGAAAGAATATCTAATGGAGTCTTACAGCATATCGACAGATGGTTCTCTAGTGGGAGTGGTGTAAGTGATCCTTTGATCTGAGATCATCATGGTACCTTATGTACATGGATCCTTACTTTGGTTTATTTTCTAGTACACCATTTTGAGATATATGTGAGATATTCTGAGTATGATGAAGTGTGCATGAAGGTTGTGAGTGATCAATAAAGAATTAGTCACTCCTTGTAGGAGGAGAGAATATCGTATGTGATCTCATAGGATGATGACTCTGAGAGTCTCTGGCTAGAGCAAAGATGAACAATAGAAAAAATTTCTACTGGTTCATCAATCGAGTCATCATCATCAGGTCGAAATACATATGGATAGGTATTTGGGCTTGACATGATTTCATGCCCATGATCTTTTCGGGATGTTGTGTGATCGAAGAATTGAATTGCATGGTAACTTGCCATGGAAGGATAATTTTGGTATTTTTATCAAATTTTAAATCTTTCAGATAGTCATGATACATCACTAGATGTCAATGTTGATATGTGGACTTATCATAATTAAAAGAGTTTAATTCAAGAATTAATTAGGAAGAGTCCTAGTTGATTGGAACTCTTGAGCTAACCTAATCTAATTGGATTAGGGTTACGTCAAGAGTTTGAATCCACTACTGGCTAGATTTGGAACCCAATAGGTCACACATAATAGAAATTTGGTCTTAGTCCAATCTATTTGGATTTATTGTAAATCTAATGGGTTAATTGAATTGCTAGCACATAAATTAACCCAAGTTCCCAATTAGGTTCAATACAAATGTGTTTATGCTAACTCT
This sequence comes from Elaeis guineensis, assembly GCF_000442705.2. NCBI lineage: Eukaryota > Viridiplantae > Streptophyta > Magnoliopsida > Arecales > Arecaceae > Elaeis > Elaeis guineensis. The sequence goes on along the minus strand of NC_026004.2, from coordinate 91,221,201 downwards.
TGACTTGTTGCCTTGACCTAATGTAATTGAATTTGAATTTATAATTAAGTAGGCAGTTTATCTAATTTTTATAGAAGAGTTTCATATAAATCAACCTTCTCCATGCCAAAATCACATGCCAAATAAATGGCACACCCAAAAATAAATGGCGTTAAGAAGAGGAGTCCTTCTCTTCCACTCCCCTTAAATTCCTTACGAAATATTCCATGCATTTCTTCATTCCTCATGTCATGAGATGACTCCTTGGAATTATGGGCACAGAAGAGAAGGAAGAGTCTTTCTCTGGCAAGGAACTTGAATGCCATAAAAAATAAATGAGATGCCACATGTAATCATTGAATATGGAAGAGTCTTAATTGTTATGAACTCTTACTTTCTCATGCATTCTCTTATCCCATGCACCATATGATGGCGTATTAATTTTTTTAAGTATAGGAAGAGTCCTTCTGCTAGTCAATTACCTTTTATACCTTGTCTTAGCCCTTGGATTCCATGCTAAACTTTATTTGTGGTGTGTAATGGATAAGGGACGCCAAGAGTTGGCATCCCATGGAGTCGGCCCATCTTTCCTATAAAAGGGGGGCGCTACACCCAGGTTCCATGACCAATTTGGGCTGTATATAGGCATGAGAATGAGGAGAAAAAGAGAGAAAAAAATCTGGGATAAAGACAAGAAAAAGGGAGAAAGAAATAGAAAGGAAGAGAGGAAGGAAAAAGGAAAAAGGAAAGCATGTGATGCTTGTCCGAAAATCAGATTGTTCATGTGTTGAACATATAATCTGATATTTGTATGGTGAGATCATTTGAGAAAAAATTTCTAGAGTAATTCTAATGGAGGTATCGAAGGTATACAAATGGTGGTACAATCCATTCTTACGAAGGATGATCAGCAGCGAGCTTACGAAGAAGGCTGCGGTACTACATCGAATTGGAAAGGGTCCTGATCAGTCCTGTGTGGATCACCGTTGGAGAGCTTCTACTTTGGAGCCTTATGGAGATCTCAAGATTATCAGTTCATGATCTTTATGATAGTATATGGCTTCTGATCTCTTCTTATTATACATACTTATTTAATTTGATTGTAATCATCAAGATGTTCTTAGGATTTTTGTGTTCCGATAATCTAGTTTAAATGTTAAACTTGTTTTCAACATGTTGAATGTATGTAAAAATTTTTGAAATTTACTTTTCACTATGTCACCAAAATCCAATAGTGGTATCAGAGCCATCCTTGATTGATTCAATCAAAATTTTATATTATTTTTATGATATGGATTAGATTCAGTTCATATTATGTCAAAATTAGATTTTTTGATTGATGTTTAATTAATGTTCTTGATATATTTTTATAAATGATAAATGTTATCAATCCATGATCGAACTTTGGATATAAAATTTCATGATCTTTAGACTTGTAAGACAAGTTTAAGATTAGATCCCATAATCTAATTTTCGATGGAATTGAAATCCAGTGCATGTGATGCATGGAGCCTTGAAATGTTACATATGGATGTACATTACTAAGATTTAGGATTCTTACATTTGATGCATTCACCTAAGATCCAAGGGTTGACTACCATATTATTGGGCACTCACCATTATGGGTCTTCCATCTTGATTGTTGTCCTAGGTATGTGTGGAGTCAAAAAAATTTGATCATGGAAAGGATGCATCAGATTTGGATTAGGATTTTTATCGATGGATTTGTTTAACTATAATTCATTATTCTAATATGATTAGAATTAATGATTATAGATTAAATCAAATTTATAGTTCTAATTTGATTAGAAGTTATATTTAATTTAGGTTGATCAAATTGTTATTTACCTAATTTGATTAGGGTTTGAGTCATGATTGATCAAATCTATGCTAACCTAATTAGATTAGTGTTAACCTAAGAATTGGTCAATATAACTCAAATAGATGACAAATGATTGGCTTAAAATTTCAATTGGATCAAGTGTTGAATCTGAATCAAAAATTCTAAATGGGTCCTATGCCCATATATTTAAAACATCTTAATTGACATGTGTATGAATGATATCACAATGAAAATAACATGAGTTATTTGTTATAATATTTTATAATTATTATAAAAAATGCATGTTGTATGGTTATGGGCTATGGAACATCCATGTGATAGATGTATGCATGAATGCTTTCCTATATAGGCTGGTTATATAAATGCATCTGCAAGAGTTGCAAAAATAGGCTGAGTGCCCTTGATGCATTATATTATCAGTTGAACCTTTTTTTGCATGTTCTCAACTGTTGATTAGAATTTTTTTTTACATGTTGATGTAAAATTATAGAAAAAAAATTATTTGAGAATAGATAGAAATTATATCTTTTTAGTTTCAAATAAAGATCAAGTATTCATGGAGATGAAGACTTGACTACCAAGCATTTAAGAGTGGAGGCACATTAAGATTGACCATGAGATGGTTCAATTTAGAATGCACCTAGGGTTAGACCTATATATCATCCTGTAGCTCGGATGATTTTTTAAAAGTCCATAACCATTAGATTTTCTTTTTATGCTCTTATTTGCCGGTAGTTAGAATTAGAATTAAATTGCATATGATGCATTTTTATATATGTTTTGGATGTGAATGAGACCTAAGTCTCTCGTTAAATTATATTAAGTCTTAATGGTGAAGTGTTAAGAACACTACCCATACTTTCCTTCATGCCAAGCCAATATTATGTCAAGAACCATAGTAGGTTTGTTGTACCATCCACAAGGCTTACTGTGAAGACTGATTTGATACTGTCTTGGTACATAATGAAGCTAATGATATTTAGCTCATACTAAGTCAATAGAGTATGTCAAAAATTGTAGTGAGTTTGTTATGCTATCTACAAAGCTTGCTATAGTGATTGATATGATATTGACTTAGTGATGCTTATGGCACATTCTGATAGTGCTGCCTTGTTGTGCTATCCATAAGAGTAGTATTATTCAGATATGATCATATAAGATTGAAGGGTACAACTTAACTAAAATACTATAGTTTGTTGTACTATCCACAAGGTTATAAGTATTTTAGAGACAAAAGTTATGTTAAGAGTTGTATAAGATGTAATTGGTAAAGAGTTACCTACCTTTAAACTAATAGGACCTTGTTGTGCTATCCACAAGATTTTTTATGAGGAATTGGAATATCAACCCTGAAGAAAAAAGAACAGTTTCTCTCCAAAATATCCAGTTTGCATCTAAGAATTTTCTTTAATGTTCTACTTATTTAAAGATCAAATCCTTACCTAAATCACAGTGAAACCAGAGATTAAATTTCAAATTATCTGATATAAACCTTTGCGGAGGCCTGGATATGCAGATCCTCTACTTCGCATGCACATCAGACGCTGCAGAAAAGCAAGATGAACTCCAATCCAATTGGCTTCGCATACACAATCAATCGAGAAATGAGATATGATGATGTGACACCTCACACCAGCAGGTAGGATGTCCAAGAAGGATCCACACCCAAGGAGAGGAGGCGGCAACAAAGGGAGAGATGTAGAAGATGAAGGACCTCTCTCTTCACACGCTTGTCTCTCTCTCTTTTTCTCTTCTCTCAATTTGATTTGTTTGCTATTCTATTCTCTTCTATCATCCATAGGTAGAGACCCTCTCTATTTATAGAGGATTCTCATGACCCAGTGAGAGGAGAACTCTTTATTCAAATCTGATTTGAATTAGTCCAATACTCATGAAAGAAGGACTCTTAGATGAGATATAATTGCCATCACTTATGACATCCACTTTGCACCAACTCCCACACCTACTTGGGATGCCCTAAATAAGCACCAAACTAATTTTTGATCATGCTTCATGAGTGGGTATTCCCAGTGCAAGTAGGAATACTCATATCTTATCTAAAACAGATCCAATTCGAATCCAATTCAAAGTCGGTTCGAAATAATTTCAAAAGGCTGTCAATCCTAAACTCTTTAGAACTTTTTATACTAAGTCTAACTTGGATTTTGGACCTATTTAAGTCTAATTAATTCAGATCTAATCTGAAATTAATTAGTACTTAAATTCAATCTTTCATATGTTTCATGGATCATAGATAAAAATTGTTCATCCTCAGGATTGAACCTGAACTTCATATGTAGTGCTAGCTAGATATAGTCAACTCTTCAATCTCGTTTGACCCATAACTCAATTCTCAATCAAGTTAGCTTATATGTTCAATCAAGTCAAATACTTTCAGATTGGACATATTAACATAGATCAATTCCTTTCTACTTTATCTGACTTATGTGTTGACTCCATAGGTTCAAATACTAAGCTGGTAGCACAGGAACCAATTCCTGCACTAATCGAGATATCATCTAGTAATGATTTTCGACATTCAGATAGGTCAAATTATCACAAAAAAATATTTCAGAACCTATACTCATAGTTACCACATAATTCATCCTTTTGACCCTGGATGCTCTAGGATGGTCTCAGGTTAACTGTCAACCGAGATTGCTTCATCCACATTATATTTCAACCTTTCAAATCTATCTCATGGATTATCCTGGCCAAGGCTTTACTAAATTGAAATACAGTGATACATCAACTCCAATAATCCAGAGGGGTCAAACCCATCTTGATCCACACACAGACTTCGTAAGTACTTGACTGTACCCAATAGCCTTCCGTCATTGCATTAAAAATTCAGGTAGTTCGGCACCAAAGCATAGTGAGTTGCTTGTAAGTCACTGTGATGATCTCAAATCTGAAGGATATTTATATCCATGTATTTCGCAAGCAGCTCTTGATAGTAGAAGCTCAGCAGGTGAGTTACTTATTTAGTGATGATGTATCCTTACATCTCACCTATATGCCATACCAGTGTCACCACACTCGGTTAAGAGGACAACTAACCTATATGGCACACAACGACCTTCACTCCGTAAACATCATCATCTCGTAATGACATATCATTTGGTCGCGAACTTGTTTAAGAATTATACAATAAATTCTTTCTTTATCATACACTAGCATAGTTCTAGGAACTTCATCACAGTACAAGAGTTCAAGAAAGATGTCACTTTGTGATAAAAAAATCAGAATAATTATTATTCAATAATCAATAATTCATATACAAGGATGAACTCAATCGTCACACGATTGGTTTTAGGACACAATTTCCAACAACTCTCACTTAGACTAAAGCCAATCAGGACAGTATCTTATACCCATCTTCCATTTGAAGTCATCGATCTCTTTAATCCTGAGAGCTTTAGTGAAGGGGTCGGCTAGGTTCTCCTTTCCATCGTTCTTTTGAAGCTCGACGTCACCTCAGTTCACAATCTCTCACACTAGGTAATAGCGGCACAGAACATGTTTAGTACGATGGTGTGACTTAGGTTCTTTCGCCTGAGCTATGACATTGGAGCTATCACAATACAGCAGGATAGGACCATCAATGGAAGGTATAACTTCCAGCTCGATAATGAACTTTCACAACCACACTGCCTCCTTTGCTGCATCCGATGTAGCAATGTATTTCGCTTTGCATACAGAATCGGCCACAATATGTTGCTTGAAACTTTTCAGCAAACAGTTCCTCCATTCAAGGTAAATACGTAGTCCGACACACTTCTGCTGTCATCATAATCTGATTGAAAATTGAAATCAGTATATCCCATAAATTTTAGATCAGAGTCTCCATAGATAAGCCATTGATCTTTAATATTTCTCAAATACTTAAGAATTACTTTTGCAATCTTTCAATGCTTCTCACCCGGATCAGACTGGTACCTACTCACTACCCCTAGTGAATAGGCCACATCTGATCTCGTACATGTCATAGCATATATGATAGATCCCACTGTCGAAGCATATGATATTCTACTCATGTACTCTCTCTCCTCAGGAGTTATCGGACAATCCTTCTTGGAAAGAGAATTTCATGGCCTATCGGAAGATAGCCTTTCTTGAAATTATCCATGTTGAACCGCTTCAACAAGATGTCAATATACGTGGATTGAGACAATCCAAGCAACCTTCTAGATCTATCCCCATAGATCTTCATCTTTAGGATGTAGGATGCTTCTCTCAAGTCCTTCATGGAGAACTGTGATGATAACCAAAGCTTCACACTCTGCAAAGTCGGGATGTCATTTTCTAGTAACAGTATGTCATCCACATACAGCACAAGAAAAATGATCACAGAATCAGAAGTCCATTTGTAGACGCAAGGCTCTTCTCCGTTCCTAATGAAGCCATATGTTTTGATTACTTTATCAAAATGCATGTTCCAACTCCTCGATGTCTGCTTAAGTCCATAAATTGATCTTTTCAGCTTGCACACTTTTGACTCGTCTGTGGATGTGAGCCCTTCAGGTTGTATCATATACGTCTCTTCTTCCAGCTCTCCATTAAGAAAAGCAGTTTTGACATCCATTTACCACATCTCATAATCTAAGTGTGCAGCGACAGCAAGCATAATCCGGATGGACTTGAGTATTATCACAAGAGAGAACGTCTCTTCATAGTCAATACCATAATGCTGATGGTAACCCTTAACAACTAGACGGACTTTATAGGTCTCTACCTTCCCATCCGCTCCACTTTTTCTTTTGAAAATCTATTTACACCCCATGGGTTTTATCCCTTCGGACGGATCAACTAGTGTTCAGACACTATTGACTCCATGGACTCTATCTCGGACTTCATGGCCTCAAGCCATTTTTGAGAGTTGGGCCTTTGCATGGTCTCCATATAGGTGATCGGATCCTCATTATTCTCATCAAGTTCAATAGGATCACCGTCCCAAACTAGAAAACAGTAGTATCTATCCGGTTGACACGGTACTCTACCATATCTCCTTAATGGTCCCTCTACTGGCCCCGAATTTGATTCACCAATCGAACCTAATTTTGTATGTGTCGGTCCTTCCACCTCATGAACTTCATCAAGTTCAATTTTACAGACATTAGCTCCTTCACCAAGAAACTCTTTTTCCAAAAAGACTGCTCGACTGCTGACAAACACCTTTTATTCTGTAGCAAAGTAGAAGTAGTACCCTTTAGTTTCTTTTGGGTATCCTCCGAACAAGCATCTATCAGATTTTGGTCCAAGCTTATCTGTCTTTAAACACTTGACATAAGCTGAACACCCCCAGATCCTAAGATGTGAGAGCACCGACTTACGCCCAGTCCATATCTTATATGGAGTTTTATCGACAGACTTGCTGGATACCTTATTCAAAATATAGTAGGCAGTCTCTAGAGCATATCCTCAAAAAGATATTGGCAGACTGAAAAAATCCATCATGGATCAGACAATGTCTAACAAGGTTCGATTTCTCCTCTCAGACACACCATTATATTGTAGTGTTCCAGGAGGGATCCATTGTGAGAGAATCCCATTCTCTTCCAGATATATCAGAAACTCACTAGTGAGGTATTCACCTCCTTGATCTGACTGAAGGATCTTAATACTCTTTTCAGTTTATTTCTCTACTACAGCATGAAATCGTTTGAACATTTCAAATGATTCTGACTTATGCTTCATAAGATAGACATACCCATACCTCGATAGGTTGTCTATAAACATAATAAAGTAGTAGTATCCTTCTCTGACACTTATGTTCATAGGCCCACATACAATAGTATGTATTAGACCTAGGACATCACTGGCTCTTTCACCTTTTTCTTTAAAAGATGACTTAGTCATCTTATCAAGTAGACAAGATTCACAGGTAGGCAATGATTCACAATCATCTATCTCAAGGATACATTTCTTGATCAATCTGTCAATTCTATTCTTGTTCACATGACCAAGCCTACAATGCCAAAGGTAGGATTCGCTGACATTATCTATTTTGGGATATTTACTAGGTGTGTACATTATACTAACAGACCGTGATATTATGTATATGCCATATTTTAATTATCTATGCATAATTATAGTATCATTCATAATAATATCACAAAAATCATCCTTTATTATAAACTTGTAACCAAGTTAGGCCAAAAGGCCTACAGAGATGACATTCATCATAAAGGAGGGACAATAATGACAATCATCTAACATGACACTACTGGACTTGAAGACAAGTTGCAAAATTTTCAAGATCAGAACTAGAACAAGACTTCCATCTCCAATGTTAAGGAACCGCTTGTCCTCTCAAAATTTTCTACTTATCTACAGTCTCTGCAACGAATTGCATATATTAATAGGACTTTCGGTATCCAATACCCAGGTAGCAGTATCACAAATAGAGAAATTATAAGATGTTATCATATAAATACCTTGTAAAGCAATCACTTACCTCTTTCTTTTATTCTTAGGCCTGTTTGGATCAAGGGTGGCTATATAAGTAGGACAATTCCTTTTCAATGATCTAGCTTTTTACAGAAGAAGCACTCTACCTGGCTCTTATCAACTTTTGACGGTTTGCTCTGTTTGAGATCGACAACATGGGATTTTTGAATATTTTTCTTTTTTTCTCTCTTAGAGGATTGACGCCCTACAGATGAACCTCCCACTAAATTCACTGGCTCCTTTTGGAGCTGATAATCCTTCTCAAAAGTCTGCAGTAACCTTAGCAAATCATGGTAGTTTACTGCAGGCTTCGTCATTCTATAATGACTGAGAAAGGGTAGGTAGAATTTCGGTAGCAAATTGAGGATGGCATCCTTGCCTAACTATTCATGCAACGAAAAGCCAAGTTTGCTAAGATGTTCAATCTGCTCAATTATATATAATACATAATCGATGACTGAAGCTTCCTCTCGCATATGGATATGGAACACTGTGCAATAGATTTTATGTCTCTCCGCATCCTCAGGGATGCTGAAGGACTCATTCAACATCTGAATCATCTCCTCAGACTGTGCATCCTCGAACTTATGACTAAGTTCATCATTCATAGTTGCCCTTATCACGCAACGCATAGTTGTACGATCATTGAGCCACTTCATATAAGTATCTCTCGCAATATTAGGAACATTGGCTGCAGGTTTTTCAGGTGCCTGATCTGTAAGGACATACAAAATCTTCTCATACTCCAACACGATCTTTAACTTTCGATACCAGTTATTGAAGTTGGGTCTGGTGAGCTTGTTGCTGTCCAACAGCGAACGGAGGGATAGTGTGTTGGCCATAACTGAAAGGAGAAAATATTAGCCTATTAGTATATGAATTATTTTTTTAATCTTGAAGATATGGACTTTAGTGTAAAGGTCCTCCCACTAATTTTTTTGCAAATTGGTAGCCTCTACCTCCAACTCGAGGAATTACATTAATTTCTTAGTGGGTACTAGAATGCATACGGACTGCATTCGGATCCGAGTGTGGCTTGACCAATCCTAGTGCATCCATGGATAGATTCATAACCAATTGTTTCTCCAAACAACTTCTAGCATTGGGTTTTACCCCAGACATCCCTTCAGCAAACGTGTGGCGCCTCCACTGAAATCTTGATTAGGTCCAACCATTAACATAACACATCAAGTATATCCAACAAACGGATGTCCAGGCCCGAGTGTGGCTCAACCAACCTGAGCATTGATCTGAAGATACATTATGATGGTCATATGATGAATGATAATTTCAATACGTAATAGACACCAAGCATGTGGCACCTTCAATTTCTATTTGAAATATTAGACTCATTATCACACATCTTAATGGAAGGTAATGATCAAGTTATCTCATAACTTTATCACTTTACGGACCTAATAATTTAGAGAATTTGATTTTATTGACCAGAGAATAAGAGAAGAAGTCGATCTATAAGCTGCAAATCCTTCCACTGACTTCATCAAGTCATGTAAAAGATTAAACACAAGCTGGTCTAAAGACACCTAAATTAGTCACACTGATTCACCTTAATAGCATGGGTCTGCACGAATCGACTAGGACTTAATCAAAATATAATCTACGATGTTAGCCAGGTAAGTGAGATCAGCGAGAGGGATCTGCCCTCAACTCACTGTAGACACATCTAGGTGAATTAGTTTCGATTTGGCACACCAACTTACCTTAGACACCAACTGGTTAATTAGTTTCGATTTGGCACACCAAAAGATTCAGGCTCAACCATGGAGCCATGATCATGATCTATTTATTAGGGTCAAATACATAGTGTTGGGTATAAAATATCCACAGTCGGAACCCACGACGGAACCGCCATCAGCAAGTGCAGCTCCGCCCGGACTCCTACGGGAGTCGGGCTCCACCGCCATCAGCAAGTGCAGTTCCGCCCGGACTCCTACGGGAGCCGGGCTCCACCGCCATCAGCAAGTGCAGCTCCGCCCGGACTCCTACGGGAGCCGGGCTCCACCGCCATCAGCAAGTGCAGCTCCGCCCGATCTCCTACGGGAGCCGGGCTCCACCGCCATCAGCAAATGCAGTTCCGCACGGACTCCTACGGGAGCCGGGCTCCACCGCCATCAGCAAGTGCAGCTCCGCCCGGACTCCTACGAGAGCCGGGCTCCACCGCTATCAGCAAGTGCAGCTCCGCCTGGACTCCTACGGGAGCCGGGCTCCACCGCCATCAGCAAGTGCAGCTCCGCCCGGACTCCTACGGGAGCCGGGCTCCACCACCATCAGCAAGTGCAGCTCCGCCCGGACTCCTACGGGAGCCGGGCTCCACCGCCATCAGCAAGTGCAGCTCCGCCCGGACTCCTACGGGAGCCGAGCTCCACTGTCGACATCAGCGCAGCTCCGCCCGGACTCCCACGGGAGCCAGGCTCCGCTCTCAGTATCAACGGCTGGTAAGCTCAATCCGGACTCCTATCAGAGCCGGATTTCACCCTTAACTTTGTTTGCAGTGCAGCTCCGCCCGGACTCCTATGGGAGCCGGGTTCCACCGCCATCAGCAAGTGCAGCTCCGCCCGGACTCCTACGGGAGCCGGGCTCCACCGCCATCAGCAAGTGCAGCTCCGCCCGGACTCCTACGGGAGCCGAGCTCCACTGTCGACATCAGCGCAGCTCCGCCCGGATTCCCACGGGAGCCGGGCTCCGCTCTCAGTATCAACGACTGGTAAGCTCAATCCGAACTCCTATCAGAGCCGGATTTCACCCTTAACTTTGTTTACAGTGCAGCTCCGCCCGGACTCCTACGGGAGCCGGGCTCCACCGCCATCAGCAAGTGCAGCTCCGCCCGGACTCCTACGGGAGCCGAGCTCCACTGTCGACCTCAGCGCAGCTCCGCCCGGACTCCCATGGGAGCCGGGCTCCGCTCTCGGTATTAACTGCCGCTCCGCCAGGACTCCTACAGAAACCGGGCTCCGGTCGTTATCGAGCTCCAATCGACAGATCCACGCCTCCTGACAGGCCCCCAAAATGGCCACGACCCTGCTCCACTTCCTGTGGCAGATTTCGCGCGGTACCATCATTCCCTGACAAGCCGCAGTAGCCATAGCCGCCCTGCTCCACTTCCTGTGGCAGACTCCGCACAGCTCCACTATCCCCTGGCAGGCCACAGTGACGGCCACGAACCTGCTCCACCTCCTGCGACGGATACCATGCGATTCTCCTGACGACGGACGCTGCTCCACCCCTCATAACAGATTCCACGTGGTGAGTCGAGGTGATGCCCACGTATCTGCCCCATTATATTTCGCAATCAATTCCCCTGACCATGGGCGGCCCACTACCAGGCGGTTACAAACGTCGCCATCAGTCCGTTGCCTCCTCCGCCTATAAAAGGGGGACTCAGATACGTTATTCTTTAAGCTCTTTTGCCTTATCCCAAAACTCTGCTAAACTCTCCGTTCGAGCACTCCATTCTTGTTGAGGCAGAGAACTGACTTGAGCATCGGAGGGTCTTGCCGGAGCAACCCCACCTCCGGTTTAGACTTCCCTTGCAGGTCCCGGCGGCGACCGCGGCTTCCTCAACTCCAGCTTCTCCGGCGCAGGCGGATTTTTGCACCAACAGGATTGGCGCTAGAGGAAGGGCTCTGTGTCTTCGCAGCACCCTTGTTCTTGAAGGAGCGCTCAACGGAGCCGTCTCCGGCCATCTCTCCGTCATCTACTCCTAATCCTCCCCCGCGAGATCGACACCCGATGCCTCCGCGCAGGGCGTCCACCCGGCGGTCCACGGCCTCCGCGGCCAGATCTCAGGCTCCGGCCTCCCCTCCCGTTTCTCAGCCAGCTCCTCCTCCCCCTCCGGCGACGGCGGTCGGCGCGGAGCAGTTTGACTTGCTGGCGCAGCAGGTCAAAGGCCTCGTCGAGGCCGTACAGGCAATGCAGCAGCAGCCGCCGCAGACGTCGGCGCATCCGGAAGGGGCATCTCCGGAATGCCAGAACCCGGCGGTGGGGCGGGCCACCTGGGCCAGCCGCCCCATCCTTCCCGGGAAGGCGAATCCGAGGGTAGAGAGCCCTCAATCGGACCACGACTCCACCCCTGGGAGATCCCTGCCCCCGTTCTGCCAAAGGACCCTCGAGACTCGAAGTCGAGAGGATTTCCTGGATCGGAGGCTCCAGGAGATGAACCGGTGGATCGAAGAACTCCGCCATGCACCTCCCGCTTACGGTGAGGATATCTGCACTGACCCTCCCTTCTCCCAAATGATTATGCAGGAACCGATCCCGCCGAATTTCAAGCTTCCTCAGTTCGAAAGCTACGACGGGACGTCGGATCCGGTCGATCATCTGGAGGCCTTTCGAACGATGATGCTGCTCCACGGTGCTCCTGACGCCATCTTGTGCCGGGCTTTCCCGTCTACCTTGAAGGGAGCAGCAAGAAACTGGTACTCAGCTCTGAAGCCAGGTACCATATTCTCCTTTGATCAAATGAGCCACCAATTTGTGGCCCATTTTGTCAGCAGCCGACATCCCCGAAAAGGTTCGGAGTCCCTCATCAACATCAAGCAGAGGGAAGGAGAGTCCATACGGGCCTACGTCAATCGCTTCAACATCGCGGCGTTGGAGGTCCGGAACTTGGACCAGTCGGTTGCCATGGCCGCCCTGAAAGGTGGCCTTCAGAAGAATGATCTCTTATACTCCCTGGAGAAGAAGTACCCCAGGGATTTCGCTGATCTACTGGCTCGGGTTGAAGGATACGCCCGAGCGGAAGAGGCCTTCAAAATGAAGGATGAAGAGACTGCGAGGGAGCGCCAGGCGGGAAATTCTGGTAAGCTCGCAGTTGAGAAGAGGCCAAAGGAAGCCCGGCCTCGCTCCCGATCCCCTCCTGGGCATAAGCGCGCCCATACTCCCCCCCGGGCACGCAGGCAGAGGAGCCCGGACAACAGGTTTCGACGGGGTTCCCCGCCAGGGAAGTTCCGCAACTACGCCCCCCTCAACGCCTCGAAGGCCCAGGTGCTGATGGAGGTCAGGGAGCTGCTTCCTAGGCCGGAGAGGATACGCACGCACCCCGGGAAGCGCAACCCCAACAAGTTCTGCCTCTACCACCGCGACCACGGCCACGACACTGAAGAATGCATCTAGCTCCAGGACAAGATCGAGGAGCTCATCCGGCGAGGTCGGCTCTACAGATTCATCCACCGCCGGCCTGAGGGTAGAGGAGACCGGCCAAGAGCCCTCCCGCCGCCCGAACCGCAGAAAAGGGAGGAGCAGCCCGGGGACCAGCCTCCTATCGGGACCATCGACTCCATCGTCGGAGGGCCTCAAGGGGGAGCGGGAGAACTGTAAATGTATTGCTTACTATTTCATTTTGAATCTACTTTTCTTTCTAGCTAACGCGCTCCTCCTACTTAACGCGGATGTATTATGACTGGATATGACCCCTCCAAAAACAACGGCCATGTCAGGAACAGGAGGAGAACCTCGTCCTGACATGAGCAAAGTCAAAGGCCTGATTCTTTTAGATCGGATGGGGGGAGAGGCCCTACAACGCCCTAATGTGCCCCCACAGCCATGTCAGGAATAGGAGGAGAACCTCGTCCTGACATGAGCAAAGTCAAAGGCCCGATTCTTTTAGACCGGATGGGGGGAGAGGCCTTACAACGCCCTAATGTGCCCCCACAGCCCTGTTAGGGACAGAAGGAGAACCTCGTCCTAACTTGAGCAAAGTCGAAGGCTCGGTTCCTTTAGACCGGATGGGGGGAGAGGCCTTACAACGCCCTGATGTGCCCCCACAGCCCTGTTAGGGACAGGAGGAGAACCTCGCCCTAACTTGAGCAAAGTCGAAGGCCCGGTTCCTTTAGACCGGATGGGGGAGAGGCCTTACAACGCCCTAACGTGCCCCACGGCCCTGACAGAAACAGGAGGAGAACCTCGTCCTGACATGAGCAATGTGGAAGGTCTGGGCTCCAACGGGAGCCGGATTTCCACGACAAAGAAAGACTTCACCCGGACTCCTACGGGAGCTGGGTTCCTATGACAAGGAAGGCTCCACCCGGGCTCCTACGGGAGCCGGGCTCCGCCGCCAAGGTAAGCTTTGCCCGGACTCCTACGGGAGCCGTGCTCCACCGCCAAGATAAGCTTCGCCCGGACTCCTACGGGAGCCGGGCTCCGCCGCCAAGAAAGCTTCACCCGGCTCCTACGGAGCCGGGTTCCCCGCCAAGAAGTTCACCCGGACTCCTACGGGAGCCGGGTCTCTACGCCAAAGAAGTTCATCCGGACTCCTACGGGAGCCGTGCTCCGCCGCCAAGATAAGCTTCCCCGGACTCCTACGGGAGCGGGCTCCACCGCCAAGGTAAGCTTTGCCCGGACTCCTACGGGAGCCGGGCTCCACCGCCAAGATAAGCTTCACCCGGGCTCCTACAGGAGCCGGGTTCCGCCGCCAAGAAGAGTTCACCCGGACTCCTACGGGAGCCGAGTCTCTACGCCAAAGGAGAGTTCATCCGGACTCCTACGGGAGCCGAGCTCCGCCGCCAAGATAAGCTTTACCCGAGCTCCTACGGGAGCCGGGTTCCGCCGCCAAGGTAAGCTTCACCCGGACTCCTACGGGAGCCGGGTTCCGCCGCCAAGGTAAGCTTCACCCGGACTCCTACGGGAGCCGGGTTCCGCCGCCAAGGAAAGCTTCACCCGGACTCCTACGGGAGCCGGGTTCCGCCGCCAAGGAAAGCTTCACCCGGACTCCTACGGGAGCCGGGTTCCGCCGCCAAGGAAAGCTTCACCCGGACTCCTACGGGAGCCGGGTTCCGCCGCCAAGGAAGCTTCACCCGGACTCCTACGGGAGCCGGGTTCCGCCGCCAAGAAAGACTTCGCCCGGGCTCCTAAGAAAGCCGGGCTCCATCCGCTTTCGCCAGCAAGGGTTAAAAATGGTGGCGAGGCTTGGCCACATGACGAGATCGGATGGAAGGGAAGAGCCCCTTCCCACGACGACCTCTAAGCCAAACAGGCCAAACGACGAGAAGGGTCAACGAACGACAATATCGGTGCTACGCGCGGACAAGGTAACACAAAGATGCTTTTTCTCATTTCGATATATGTACTACAGGGCCAGGACGGCCAGAGAAAGAGGGACAAAATGACAAGAAAAAAAAAAGGGGCAGCTACAAAAAGGGGGTGACTACAAAAGAACTCTAAGGAGGTCCTGCTCCCTCTAACCTAGGGTGATCACCTCCATCCCCCAACCAGGACTGCCTCAGGCTCTCCACCGTTTCCTCTAGTTCTTCCTTCTTTTGCAGCATATCCTGGAGCGCCTGACGAAGTCGCTGGCTCTCAGCCTCCGCTTCCCGATGCCACTTCCGCAAAACTTCGGACTCCGCCTCTGCGTCCGCGACGGCCTTCCGCTCAAGCCCCAGTTGAATTTTTACTTGTTGCAGCTCGGCTGTCTTCTCCCCAAGGGAGACAGAAATCCCCTCGACGGTGCCTCTCAGGGTGTGGAGCTCTTCGGTATCTTGGGCGTTAGTAAGCTGCGCCCTAGTAACCAGCTGCCTCTGGAGACGAACGACCTCGTCCGCCGCTTGATGGAATCTCCCTTTATACTCTTCTACCTGCCGGCGCCAACTGGCACGCTGCACATCATGGCTCATCTCAGCATCTTGAAGCTGCTTCTGAATGTCAGAAACTTTTTATGACCATATCTGCTCATCCCGCGCTGTGAGCCGGGATGAGTTCCCTTCCAGCTGCCCGATCCTCCTCTTCGCAGCTGACAGCTCCACCTTAAGGGCGCTGATCCTGGCTTCTTGAGCCCAAGTTCGGTCGCTGGCGCTCTTCGTGCATTCCTCGAGCTCCTTTGCGAAGTTCGCCTTCCTCCGACTGTAGTCCATGATTGCCTTCACTTGAAGACTCCTGAAGTGGGCGGCCTCAGCGGCGGCCTCGGAATAGCATTTTTTCGACTTGCGGAGCTCGTCCTCTGACTTTTTCAACTTCTTCGTCAGGTGGAGGATCTCCTTTTTGAGCCGTTGGATAGTTGACTTCAGCGGAACCCCCAGGGGCAAGGGGAGTGCTTCGGCGGGACGCTGCCATCGGAAGATGCAAACGTCAAAGACCAAGCTCATTACGAGAAGAAAGGCAGAAAAGAAGGAGCAAGGGGAAGGAAAGACCATCCACAATAAGAAATTCGACTTTATTGATTAATTTTGAAGACAAGCGGAAAGGAAATATGACGACGAAAGAAAGATACAAGATCGGAGGTCTCAGACCTCGGGGGCGGGGGGTGGAGAGCTCGGCGCGGGGGGTGCAACTGCGGTAGCAGTGGACGAAGGGGCGGCCTCATCGTCAGATTCCTCCAAAAAGCCGAGATCAAGGTCGGGGTATCTACTGGCCACCCTCTCTCGGCAGAGCTCGAACCCCTTGGTAAATGCCTCCAGGCCGAATTGGACGTTCAGCTCCCTCATCTCCGCGGAGGCCTTGAACTCCTCCACCGCAAGGGTCCTGGCCTCCGAGACCAGAACCAGAGTTTGCTCGGCCAGATGGGCGACCTCGGCCTCTGCCTTCCTTGCCAACTCCTCCAGGCTTCGCCTCTCCTCCTCCCGGGCTCGTCTTTCCTCTTCCCGGTCTTGTCTCTCCCTCTCCAGGGCCTCCCGGAGGACGGCCACCTCGGCCGTCTTCGCTTGAAGACGAGCAACCTCGTCTTGACAGTGCTCCTCCGCCCGCAGAAGATCCCTTCTCATGCGGCCCGACGCCTCGACATAGGCGAAGAGCTGGTGCCCGATCTGCAAGGACAGATAGAGAATCACAACGAAGACCGAGCAACTGTGCCAGTAAAAATCCGCTTACCTCAAGAAAGGACCCCAAGGTGTCCCAGGCCCACTGCTCGGGATCGGCATGGTCGATCCTCTCCACGACATCGGACATAATGCAACCATCGAGCAGCCGACGGATCAGAGCCTTGTCGTTGAAGGGGTTCTCCGATCCCCCCTCGGAGCAGATGGACTCGTCTGCGGTGGCTCGGTGGGTGCTCGGCTTGTGGGCCACCGACTTTCTCCTCCTCCCCGCGACGGGCGCCTCCACGGGGCGGACCTCCGGAATGGGGACCCCGGTCGGCGGGCTCCTCGGGGGAGCCCGGGGGGCCGCTGGCTCGGCATCCGAAGGAATGTCGATTGCCGAGGTCGCCTGGACGGGCGCAGCCAAGCTCGTCTCCTCCATCCTGGCCCTCTTCGCCGAGCCAGAGGTCGTCGCACCCTTCCTTTTCTGGGCTCTCATAGCCTTGGCGAGCATCCGTGTGGCGTCGGCGTCCATTGCTAAAAAAAAAAAAAAAAAAAAAGGGAAAGAAAAGAAGAAGGAAAAAGCGGCACCGATCAGTCCAGAGTCAAAAAAAAAAAAAAGAAAAAAAAAGAGAAAGAGAAGAAGAAAAAGAAAAGAAAGAGAAAAGAGGAAGAAAGAGAGGGAAGAAGAAGGCAAGAAAAGGAAAGATATGTACTTGCTGGATCCTGAGGGCTCAGGCCGATGTTGAAAAGAAGCTGCTCCCTCAGTAGGTTTGGAAGGGAAGGAGCAGGGTAGCTCAGGAGCTTCTGGGCGGCCTGAAGGTCGTCCTCTCCCAGGCTGGGAGCCCGGTGGACGGAATCCCTCAGAGACCCCCAAGGGGGCAGGCCCAGTTCCAGGGTCGGACAGTAAATGAAGAGAAATTTTCCCTTCGAGTTGTGAATCGAAGAAGGGGCGCCCTTCAGCAACCCCTTCTTACCGAACTGGGGGGAGAAGTACCACCAGTCCTTCGCTGAAGGATGGCGTTTGAAGGTGTAGAAATGTCTGAACAGGGAGAGGGAAGGCTGAACCTCGGCTATATGACAGAGGGAGAGAAACCCTATCAAAAACCTAAAGGAATTCGGGGCGACAGAGGCGAGAGAAATGTCTAAGAAATGAAAGAAGGCGGCAACAAAAGCAGGAAGCGGAAGCCGGAGTCCGGCACGGAATGCCTCCTGGTACAAACAAAAGCGACCAGGAGGGGGAGCGCTGGCCCGATCAGAGGGGCCAGGAAGCTCCAGATCGTACTCTGAAGGGACCCCGTACCGAGCCCTTATCAGGAGAAGTTCGTCCGGAGTCGACGAACAAGGAATGGCGCCCGAAGCGAAAATCGGGCGAGGCCCTGCCCCGAACGTGGGTTCGTCCGCAGAGACAGGGGCCTGGGGGTTTGAAGCAGAAGAACTCCCAGAACTTACGGGGGCAAAAGAATCGGAAGACATTTTTCTTTGGGGGAGAACCTAAAGGGCCCTAGAAAAGCAAGCCGAGAAGGGAGGGAGACGCCGGAGGTCAACCCAGGAGAAGACACAAAAGAAGTGAAAAGAGGAGAGGACCCTAGGCGGTAAGAAGAAGAAGGTGGGCACTAACCTATCTTGCTCTGGGGACCTGGGGAGCGAGAAACGGAAGGCGCCTACGGCTCGAGAGGACGTTCGCTAGAGCAGACTCTCGGGGAGATGACAGACGCCAGCAAGAAATCAGAAACGGAGTGGGGCGCCTGAAGGGGGGAGGACGGGTTTAAATAGGCCCTGGGATCTGGCGCCATAATGATCTCGAATCCCCCCAGGCCAGTCCGCATCCGACGCGTGTCCCACTCCCCGTGGCAGACGGCTGAAGGCGGCTAGCGGTTGGCAGGGTCATAATTGCACCGTACCTAGGCCAGCGTACCTGTGGGGTCTTCGAAGCGTCCTCTCGTACCGCCCCAATTCGAAAAGACTCCGGCACGCGCTCATTTAATGCCAAAATATCTGGGAGCGGTGGGGCACGGGATTCGAAGGGATGGTTTCGGCTGTACTTCTGTGTACTTCCTTCGTTTGAAATTCAAAACTCGGATGTAGGGGGACTGGTGTTGGGTATAAAATACCCACAGCCGGAACCCACGGCGGAACCGCCATCAGCAAGTGCAGCTCCGCCCGGACTCCTACGGGAGCCGGGCTCCACCGCCATCAGCAAGTGCAGTTCCGCCCGGACTCCTACGGGAGCCGGGCTCCACCGCCATCAGCAAGTGCAGCTCCGCCCGGACTCCTACGGGAGCAGGGCTCCACTGCCATCAGCAAGTGCAGCTCCGCCCGGACTCCTACGGGAGCCGGGCTCCACCGCCATCAGCAAATGCAGTTCCACCCGG
Source organism: Elaeis guineensis (assembly GCF_000442705.2). Taxonomy (NCBI): domain Eukaryota; kingdom Viridiplantae; phylum Streptophyta; class Magnoliopsida; order Arecales; family Arecaceae; genus Elaeis; species Elaeis guineensis. Next base: position 91,201,810 of record NC_026004.2, on the reverse strand, counting down.
ACTCCTACGGGAGTCGGGCTCCACCGCCATCAGCAAGTGCAGCTCCGCCCGGACTCCTATGGGAGCCGGGCTCCACCGCCATCAGCAAGTGCAGCTCCACCCGGACTCCTACGGGAGCCGGGCTCCACCGCCATCAGCAAGTGCAGTTCCGCCCGGACTCCTACGGGAGCCGGGCTCCACCGCCATCAGCAAGTGCGGCTCCGCCCGGACTCCTACGGGAGCCGGGCTCCACCGCCATCAGCAAGTGCAGCTCCGCCCGGACTCCTACGGGAGCCGAGCTCCACCGCCATCAGCAAGTGCAGCTCCTCCCGGACTCCTACGGGAGCCGAGCTCCACTGTCGACATCAGCGCAGCTCCGTCCGGACTCCCACGGGAGCCGGGCTCCGCTCTCAGTATCAACGGCTGGTAAGCTCAATCCGGACTCCTATCAGAGCCGGATTTCACCCTTAACTTTGTTTGCAGTGCAGCTCTGCCCGGACTCCTACGGGAGCCGGGCTCCACCGCCATCAGCAAGTGCAGCTCCGCCCGGACTCCTACGGGAGCCGAGCTCCACCGCCATCAGCAAGTGCAGCTCCGCCCAGACTCCTACGGGAGCCGAGCTCCACTGTCGACATCAGCGCAGCTCCGCCCCGATTCCCACGGGAGCCGGGCTCCGCTCTCAGTATCAACAGCTGGTAAGCTCAATCCGGACTCCTATCAGAGCCGGATTTTACCCTTAACTTTGTTTGCAGTGCAGCTCCGCCCGGACTCCTACGGGAGCTGAGCTCCACTGTCGACCTCAGCGCAGCTCCGCCCAGACTCCCATGGGAGCCGGGCTCCACTCTCGGTATTAACTGCTGCTCCGCCAGGACTCCTACAGAAACCGGGCTCCGGCCGTTATCGAGCTCCAATCGACAGATCCATGCCTCCTGACAGGCCCCCAAAATGGCCACGACCCTGCTCCACTTCCTGTGGCGGATTCTGTGCGGTACCATCATTCCCTGACAAGCCGCAGTAGCCATAGCCGCCCTGCTCCACTTCCTGTGGCAGACTCCGCACAGCTCCACTATCCCCTGGCAGGCCACAGTGACGGCCACGAACCTGCTCCACCTCCTGCGACGGATACCATGCAATTCTCCTGACGACGGACGCTGCTCCATCCCTCATAACAGATTCCACGTGGCGAGTCGAGGTGATGCCCACGTATCTGCCCCATTATATTTCGCAATCAATTCCCCTGACCATGGGCGGCCCACTATCAGGCGGTTACAAACGTCGCCATCAGTCCGTTGCCTCCCCCGCCTATAAAAGGGGGACTCAGATACGTTATTCTTTAAGCTCTTTTGCCTTATCCCAAAACTCTGCTAAACTCTCCATTCGAGCACTCCATTCTTGTTGAGGCAGAGAACTGACTTGAGCGTCGGAGGGTCTTGCCGGAGCAACCCCACCTCCGGTTTAGACTTCCCTTGCAGGTCCCGGCGGCGACCGCGGCTTCCTCAACTCCAGCTTCTCCGGTGCAGGCGAATTTTTGCACCAACACATAGATTTGATCAAACTTTAATTATTGAGATTGATTTAGAGAAATACTGACCTAATCTAATTCAACACTTGATTAGATTTAATTAAATTCTCTACTTGGTCCGTATGTGTTCCTAACCTTAGGTCTAACCCATTAAAAGGACCTAATCCATGCTAACCCTTTGCTCATCATATTATGTGGTGTCTTAATGATCTTCAATTCTCAATTCTAGATCATTCAAACTTAATTCAAAATTAAGTGTGTGAAACATGTGTTTCAGTTTGTAGAACTATTCTACAAGGGTTTCAAGTGAAGCATACCATATATTTTAACACATGAAAATAAATTTTTATAATATATTTAATAATTAAACATACATAGATATGATCTAAACTTCATTCATACATCTCATGTATCATGATAATTTTTAGATTAATACCAATTACATCATATGTAACATGTAATTCAGATCTAAAATAATTTTATATTTGAATTTTATCCAATTATAATGAATCATAAATTACTTTAGATCTAATCTAAATATATTTATGATCAAAATAATATATAAAAGTCTATTCACTTTTCTTCTTCATGAAACTGAATCACAACGATATCCCTACACGTCATAAGAAAACCCATCGAATAGGTAAAAAAGAGATTAATCTCTTCAATTCTCTTATGATCGGACAGTCTGATGATCTCATCAATCCGAGTACTAGGTTACTAAAATTTAAAATCTAATTTCATATATAATTACATCAACATATAATTATTGACAAAACTATTTTATGTTATGAACATATCCTTGATCTCATCAATTATGTTCTTCATCTAATCCAATTTGATTTGATGTATCATATATATCATATTAAATCTAAAACTTATCTTATACTAATTATAAAACATCAATTTTAAATTTGATATCAAATAAAAAGTAATTGGATGCAAATATGAATGCATAAAGAATTAATTTCTGATAAAATTTATTTTCATGCAGTACTGAATTATGATAAGATTCAGATCTAAATATCCATTAAAATGGATCCAATTTAAATTTGAAATAATCTTCACTTCATAAAAAAAATAATAAAATTAAAATTTTATTAAAATAAATTTAAAATATATTTTTAATTTATATTATTTTTTATCAAAAATTCAGTAATAGCAGAATTCTGTTATAACAGATTTATAACAATCTCAATCAACCATTGATTAGGCACCTCTAATCCAATCAAAATTAGATCAAAAATTTTATATAAATAGATTCAAATGATATTTAATATCATATAAAAAATATTAATTATATTTTATATAAATAATTATAAAAAAATTATTTTATATGCATATATTTCAGGCCTGCTCTGATACCAGTTGAAGGGAAGGGAATAGTTTTCCTTTAGAATGCCCAGGTTGCATCTAAAAATTTTCTTTAATATTTTACTTATTTAAGGATCAAATTTTTACCTAAATTATAGTGAAATCAGGAATCAAATTCTAAATTATCTGATATAAACTTTTACAGAGGCTTGGATATGCAGACCCTCTATTCGCATGCACATTAGACGCTGCAGGAAAGTAGGATGAACTCTAATCCAATTGGCTTCGCATACACAATCAATCAAGAGATGAGATGTGATGATGTGACATCTCACACCAGCAGGTAGGATGCCTAAGAAGGATCCACGTCCAAGGAGAGGAGGTGGCAACAAAGGGAGAGATGTAGAAGATGAAGGACCTCTCTATTCACATGTTTGTCTCTCTCTCTTTTTTTCTTCTCTTAATTTAATGTGTTTGCTATTCTATTCTCTTCTATCATCCATAAGTAGAGATCTTCTCTATTTATAAAAGATTCTCATGACCCAATGAGATGACTCTTTATTCAAATCTAATTTGAATTGGTCCAATACTCATGAAAGAAGGACTCCTACATGAGATATAATTGTCATCACTTATGACATCCACTTTGCACCCACTTTCACACCCATTTGGGACACCCTAAATAAGTACCAAACTAATTTTTGATCATACTTTATGAGTGGATATTCTCAGTGCAAGTAGGAATACTCATATCTCATCCAAAATAGGTCCGATTCTAATTCAATTTGAAGTCGGTTCGAAATAATTTCGAAAGGCTGTCAATCTTGAATTCTTTAAGACTTTTTGTACCAAGTCTAACTTAAATTTTAAATCTATTTAAATTTAATTAATTTAGATCTAATCTAAAATTAATTAGTACTTAAATTTAATCTTTTATATGTTCCATAGATCATAGATAGAAATTATTCATCCTCGAGATTGAATCTGAATCTCATGTGTAGTGCTAGCTAGACATAGTCAGCTCTTCAATTTTGTTTGACCCATAACTCAATTTTCAATCAAGTTAGTTTATATATTCAATCAAGTCAAGTACTTTCAGATTGAATATATAAACATAGATCAATTTTCTCTTACTTTGTCTGACTTGTGTGCGTGACTCCATAGGTTCAAACACTAAGCCGGTAGCACAGGAACCAATTTCTGCACTAATCGAGATACCATCTAGCAATGATTTTTGATATCTAGATAAGTCAAATTATCATAAAAAATTATTTCAGAATCTATACTCATGGTTACCGCATAATTCATTCTTTTGATCTTGGATGCTCTAGGATGGTCTCAGGTTAACTGTCAACCGAGATTGCTTCATCCACATTGTATTTCAACCTTTCAAATCCATCTCATAGATTATCCTAACCAAGGCTTTACTAAATTAAAATACAGTGATACATCAACTCCAATAATTCAGAGGGGTCAATCCTATCTTGATCCATACATAGATTTCGTAAGTACTTGACTGTACCCAGTAGCCTTCCGTCACTACATTAAAAATCCAGATAGTTCAGCACTAAAGCACAGTAAGTTACTTGCAAGTCACTATGGTGATCTCAGGTCTGAAGGATATTTATACTCATATGTTTCGCGAGTAGCTCTTGACAACAGAATGCTCAGCATGTGAGTCACTTATTCAGTGATGATGTACCCTTATATCTCACCTGTATGCCATACCAGTGTCACCACACTCTTTGGTTAAGAGGACAACCAACCCATATGGCACACAATGACCTTCACTCGATAAACGTCATCATCCCGTAATGACGTATCATTTGGTTGCGAACTTGTTTAAGAACTATACGATAAATCCTTTCTTTATCATACACTAGCATAGTTCTAGAGACTTCATCATAGTATAAGAGTTCAAGGAAGATGTCACTTTGTGATGAAAAATATCAGAATAACTATTATTCAATAATCAATAATTCATATACAAGGATAAACTCAATCGTCACAAGATTGGTTTTAGGACACAATTTTCAACAAACTCCACTAAGAAACTTCATGATAAGATTTTTTATTTTCATACTTGAGGGCTATGAAATTTGCTAAAATAGTAGGAGATATAATTAGATAAAAATCTCATCTAAATTGTACATGTCATCATGAGTAGTCTTTTTATATTTTTATATATACATTTGTATCTTCATTATCACTATATAGGATCCTTTTTAAAATTGATCAAACTTCATAGAATGATTGAGAAACCCAAGAATAGTTCTCATATAGGAGATAGTCTCCTATTCTCTTAATTTTGATTTGATCGGAGTTGATTTTATATAGAAGAAAAAATCGCATATGTGATATGGTGGGGATGGCAGTATGTTTATCATGTATATATATCCTGATTAACTTAATCATGCGATTAAGTTATTATCATGGATGGTGAGTTAATCTAGGATTAGATCCTATTAACTCTCCTAAGTTCCTTCTTTAGCATCTCTTAAGAGAAGAAAATAAAGAATGTCTTCACTATGGGTATCTATTATTATTACAGCAATAACGAGCATTAGAGATAAATAACAAGAGTTGTCTTGCAAGTGTGAAGCAATAGCATGATGCAAAAATTGTATCTGCTAATAGTTTGTATATAATACAAACTAGTAAATCATTAAGTGTTTCAGCTTTAAAATTTTTTAGGTGTGTAATACCTTATATAGGTTTCACTTATGAAAAGTATTGCTGGACCTATAAAGCTGAAGTAAGGTGACTACTTATTTTTTGATACTGATGGAAAGTCCATTCATGCTAAGACTGTAGGAACTTATTTATTTAAAAAATAATAGACCATTGTTATATGCCTTAATTTATCAGGTATATTATTTCAATTCGTATATTATAGTAATATGGTTTTGAAATTAATGTAAAGAGTAAAAGTTACTCTCTTTCTGATAAATTTTATGACTATGGTCTTATGTTTCTATCACTCAATAATGTAATTCTTCATGTTGATGAAAACAAAAAATGAATATGTGATGGTCACATATCTCTGGCATTGCCAACTTGACTATTTATGTGAATCAAAGATAAACAAGTAATACAAAAAAGAGTTCTTTGTCTATGTGATTATAAATCATATAGAACTTGTAAATCTTATCTCATGGATAAAATGACCAAGATCTCATTTACTGGACATAGAAAAAAAGCGACTGAGTTATTAGGCCTTGAACATATGGATGCTTGAATACTAATAATATCTCGATCTAGAGATGGACACTTCATATGAGATATGGTATGTTTTTAATATGCTTCATAAATTTTTGATTCGCATTCTAGAGATTTATCTTAGAAATTGCTGTATATGTTTTGAATTAGATATCATCAAAATCTATTACTAGTACTCCATATGAGATATGGAAAAGGAAAAAAGATAGATTACCAGCTTATGTGAAAAGAATTGATGGACATAAGTTTTGTGCTAGATCAAGTTTTGTATAAATTTATAGATTATCCTAAGAGTAGTATGTAATACTATTTCTACCACCCTACTGGACAAAAATTATTGCGTCGGTAGGTATGCCATTTTTTGAAAAAAAAAATTTCTAAAAAGGAGACAGTGGGAGGATAATTGAACTTGAGAAGTTCAAGACCTATGAACTATTCTATCATAACCTATAGGGTGTCCATAAGTTGATCCTTGACTAGATGTGCCCATTGATAAGGCACAACCAAGATACACACCTCCTCACTGAAGGTCAATCTGAGTGTGTAGTATACCACTCAAAATATGGGCTTGTTATTAAGAATGACAATATACCATATATCATTGAGTATGATTTTTTCTTGACCTATTCAAAAATTGTCATGAATAGAGATTCTGATAGTTGGCTTGAAACCATCACATCCGAAATGAACTCCCTATAAATCAACCAAGTATGGATTATAGTTGAGGCACCTATGGGTATGATCCAATAGGTTGATATCAGGGATGTCAATCCAGATTTTTGCTATTGCCACACACCATCTAGAGAATTTGTCTCTATTTGGAGGGCAAATCCATTTATGGATTATAATAGGTATTGAGAAATTGGTACTTTTATTTTTGATGAGATAGTCAAAATATTTGACTTTATTAAATATGGATGAACTGTGTGTGTGAGAAGGCAAGTGGGAGACCCACTAACTTCTTATGTATGTGAATGACATACAACATATTGAGAAAGTAATCTCAATATTGCTTTCGATCAATGACATGCTTATAACAAAAATTTTCATGGAAAAGACTTGGGTGTAGCATCCAATATATTTGGCATCTATAGTGATAGATGTAAGTGGATGTTAGGCTTGTCCTAGTCTAGGTATATAAAATTTATGTTGAAGGGGTTCAACATGAATAGGTATAAAGGTATTTACTTATCCATATATTCAATGTACCAAGCCTGATGTGATTTATGCCTTATGTATAATCATTGATTTTAGACAGATCCATGATAATATTTTTTAAAAACTGTAAAAAATATTCTCAAAGTACTTGAGAAGTATTAGAGGAGCAGTGAATTGAAAAAATTTCAAACAGCAAATTATGTTTGACTCAGTTAATTGCTGTGAGTAAAGATTGCTAAAGAAAGTTACCTGATGAAAGGGTTCATCATTGAGTTGGGTGTGGTCTCACTAGAAACCCATGCACATCTTATGGTACTTTCACTTCATTCATGATTTGATCATATAATGAGTTAATATAAAGAACAGTATATAGGACCAGTTCACTATGCCTTTACACAGCAATAGTGTGATCGCCACTTTGATTATATGGGCATCAAGTACTGGGACGATTGGCTTTAGTGCAAATGGGAGATTGAAAGAATAGTGCCCTACAAGCCAATCGCATGGGGATGCGAAGGGACTTTTCTATGTTATCTTCCTACTCATATGCATGACATTAGTTATTTTATTCATGAGATACTGTGTTTTATCATTTGCTGCACATATTTTTATGATTATGATAAATCCCATAGATTAGGATAATGATTTTAGGGCCATGATGAAATCATGTCAGTGAGACCTAAAATCTTGATAGCCCCAATTTAAAATATTTTCAATTGTTGGATCATCGAGTTAGGGATCGATGATGCCGGTAAGACTGGTACATCCTATGTATTCTCGATGAAGAAGGTGGTTGATCTCATAATTATTTATGTGGTGACACTAATACAAGGATATAGGTGCTCATTAGAGAATGAGTTCACTGAATTGACCTGCAGGAAGAATATCTGATGGAGCTTTACAGTATATCGATAGATGGTTCTCCAGTGGGAGTGGTGCAAGTGATCTTTTGACCTGAGATCACTATGGTACTTATGTACATGGACCCTTACTTTGGTTTATTCCCTAGCACACCACTTTGCGAAGTGTGTAGAATATTCTGGGTATGGTGAAGTGTGCATGGAGGTTGTGAGTGGTCAATAAAGATTCGGTCACTCCTTATAAGAGGAGAGAACATCTTATATGATCTCATAGGATAATGATCCTGAGAGTCTCTGAGCAGAGCAGGGATGAACAATAGAAAAAATTTCTACTGATTCATCAATCGAGTCATCAATATCAGATTGAGATACATATGGATAGATATTTGGGCTTGACATGATTCCATGCCCATGATCTTTTCGAGATGTTGTGTGATCGAAAGATTGAATTGCATGGTAACTCGCCATGAAAGGATAATTTTAGTATTTCTATCAAATTCTAAATCTTTCAGATAGTCATGATACATTGCTAGATGTCAATCTTGACTTGTAAACTTATCAAAATTAAAAGAGTTTAATTTAATAATTAATTAGGAAGAGTCCTAGTTGATTAGGACTCTTGAGCTGACCTAATCTAATCAGAATAGGATTATGTCAAGAGTTTGGATCCACTGCTAGCTAGATTTGAAACCCAATAGGTCACGCACAATAGAAATTTGGTCTTGATCCAATCTATTTAGATTTATTATAAATTCAATGGGTTAATTGAATTGCTAACACATGAATTAATCCAAGTTCCCAATTGGATTCAGTGCAAATGTGTCTGTGCTAACCCTTGACTTGTTGCCTTAACCTAATGTGATTGGGTTTGAACCTATAATTAAATAGGTAGCTTATCTAATTTTTATGAAAGAGTTCTATGTGAATCAACCTCCTCCACATCAAAACCACATGCCAAATAAATGGCACGCCCAAAAATAAATGGCGTTAAGAAGAGGAGTCCTCTTCCACTCTTCTTAAATTCTTTATCAAATATTCCAAGCATTTCTTCATTCCTCGTGTCATGAGATGACTCTTTGGAATTATGGGCACAAAAGAAAAGAAAGAGTCCTTCTCTGGCAAAAAACTTGAATGCCACAAAAAATAAATAGGATGCCACATGTATTCGTTGAATATGGAAGTCCTAATTGTTATGGACTCTTAGTTTCTCACGCATTCTCTTATCCCACAAGCCATATGATGGTGTATTAATTTTTTCAAATATAGGAAGAGTCCTTCTACTAGTCAATCACCTTTTGTTCCATGCCTTAGCTCTTGGATTCCACACAAAAATTTATTTATGGCATGTAATGGATAAGGGATGCCAAGAGTTGCATCCCATGGAGTCGCCCATCTTTCCTATAAAAGGGGGGTGCTACACCCAGGTTCCACATCTAATTTGGGCTGTATATAGGCATGAGAATGAGAAGAAAAAGAGAGAAAAAATCTAGGATAAAGATAAGGGAAAGAGAGAAAGAAAATAGAAAGGAAGAGAGGAAGAAAAAAGGAAAGCATGTGATGCTTGTTCTAAAATCAAATTGTTCATGTGTTGAACATATAATCTGATATTTGTGTGGTGAGATCATTTGAGGAATAGTTTTTAGAGTGATCCTAGTAGAGGTCTCGAAGGTATACAAGTGGTGGTGCAATCTGTTCTTACGAAGGACGATCAGCAGCGAGCTTGCGAAGAAGGCTGCGGCACTATGTCGAATTAGAAAGAACCTTGATCAGTCCTGTGTGGATCACCATTGGAGGGCTTCTGCTTTGGAGCCTTGTGGGGATCTTAAGATTACCAGTTCATGGTCTTCATGATGGTATATGGCTTCTGATCTTTTCTTGTTATACATGCTTATTTAATTTGATTGCAATCATCAAGGAGCTCCTAGGATTTTTGTGTTGCGGTAGTCTAATTTAAATGTTAAACTTATTTTCAACATGTTGAATGTATGTAAAAATTTTTGAAATTTATTTTCCGCTGCATCATAGAAACCCAACACAATCGACCAATGATGGAAGTTATCAACATGATTTTTGGGCGACCAAGAAATCGGGGGGCAACTTTCGAAGAAAAGTTTGCAAAGAAGCAACGACTTGATAATAATGTAATTTCTTTTTCAAAGGATGATATCCAAAGAATACAGATTTTGCATGATGATGCTATTGTTGTCTTGATGATAATAGCAAACTATGATGTAAAAAAAATCTTGATAGATAATGAAAGTTCAAATGATATTTTGTTTTACTCGACTTTCTCTTGAATGCAACTATCGATTGATCAACTTAGAAAAGTCTCGATGCTGTTAGTCGGTTTCACTGAAAATGCAGTCAGTGTGGAAGGAGAAATTACTCTCCACTAATTGCTAGAATAGATCCACAATAAGGCACCATCCTCTTGACATCCACTATTGTCCGAGTTTCTTCGACTTACAATGCCATATTCGAATGATCAAGACTTAATGCGTTGAGAGCGATGGTGTCGATATATCATCTACTGATCTGATTTTTGATAAAAAATGGAGCTGAAAAAATATGTGGGGATCAACAACTAGCCCAATGTTGCTTCATGATTTCTATCGAAAGCAATAAGCCTGAAGACCCTCTATCGGTTGACAAACAGGACTAGAGAGAAAATGAAGAAAGGGGTGAGCCAGCTGAGCAACTGGTTTCGATCTCGTTAAAAGAAGATGACCCTACAAAGACAATTCAAATTGGGTTGCAATTACTTGATCCGGAGTGCAAACAATTGGTGGACTTACTAAGAGCAAATACAGATATTTTTGCTTGATCGACGACCGACATGTCAGGAATTTTTTTGGAAGTGATAACTCATCGGTTAAATATCAACCCCAAAATTAAATCGATGAGGTAAAAGAAACAATCTTTTATCCCTGAAAGATAGAAGGTCATTGATGAAAAAGTTGATAAGCTCCTTGTAGCTGGCTTCATAAGAGAGGCCCACTATTTTGATTGGCTCACCAATGTCGTGATGGTGAGAAAAGTCAATAGAAAATGGCAAATTTGCATTGACTCTACTAACTTAAACGAGGCTTATCCAAAGGATAACTTTTTCTTATCAAAGATTGACCAACTAGTCGATGCAATATCGAAACATTGACTTTTGAGTTTTATGGATGCCTTCGTGAGTTACAATCAGATTTAGATGGCACCCGAAGATGAGAAGCATACTGCCTTCACAACCGATAAAGGCATCTACTGCTACAAAGTGATGCCGTTCGATTTTGAAAAATATCGGAGTGACTTACCAATGGCTGATCAACAAGGTATTCAAGTCACAAATCAGATATAACATGGAAGTCTATGTCAATGATATATTGATAAAAAGTGCTAGAACTTTTGATCATATTCAAAACTTAGAAAAAATCTTCGACACACTTTAACGACATAGGATGAAGCTAAATCTGACCAAGTGTGCATTCGGAGTGACTGTCAAAATTTTTTTGGATTTCTTATATTGCAACGAGAAATTGAGACTAACCTGAAGAAGATAAAGGCCATCATTAACATGAAGCATTCCAGCTCCAAGAAAGAGATACAATAACTCAATAGAAGGATCGTCGCACTTAGTCGATTCATCTCAAAGTTAGTAGAAAGATGTCTACCCTTCTTCAAAATCTTACGATAAATGAAGGACTTCTTATGGTCGGATGAATGCTGACAGTCCTTCTAAGATCTGAAAAAATACCTGACATCTCCTCCACTACTCACAAAACTAAAGATGGGAGAAACACTGTATCTCTACATGGCGACTTCCATAGAGATGGTCAGTTTGGTGCTTATCCTAGAGGACAAAAATTGGACTCAATGGCCAATTTACTATACCAGCAAGGTTCTTCACAATATCGAAATGCGATATTCAAGAGCGGAGAAGATGATCTATGCTTTGATTATATCGACGCAATGACTTCGACTATACTTTCAGGCACATTTGATAATCGTCTTGACTGACCAGTCCTTGAAGGTGATTCTATACTGACCTGATACCTCCGATCAGATGGCGAAGTGGACAATTAAACTCAGTGAGTTTGATATTCAATATCGTCCATGACCATTAATGAAGGCATAAGTTTTAGTCGACTTTATCATCGAATGCACTGTTCTTGATGATAAACCTGAGGACAAACCTGATGACAAGTCGAAACAAGTTGAGAGTTCTGAGGCCAAATTTGCATCGATATGGGTGCGACATGTTAATGAAGCATCCAACGCTCAAGAAAGTGGAGCCGGCATCATCCTCATCAATTCGAAGGGATCATGATTGAATATATCCTTCGGTTTAATTTCAATGCATCAAACAATCAAGTCGAATATGAAGCCCTCTTAGCTGGCTTGAAAATTGTCAAAGAGCTCGACATAGACAACCTGAAGATTTTTATCGATTCACAACTGATCACCAGACAAGTCAAGGATGAATTTGAAGTTTGAGACTCGACTATAATGAAGTACCTTCAGAAGGTGAAAGATCTCACACCAGCCTTTAAATATTCGAGATCTCTCACATTTCGAGAACGGAGAATGCTCGGGCTGATGCACTTTCTCGACTCACAATTATCTTATCTAACTTACTCGATCGAGCATTCATCAAATATCTTGAATAATCGAGTATCGATAAGATCGATGAAATATTGTAAATAAATGATGAACCTATTAGATGTGTGCCCTAGATGCTAGATTGGCTGACACAATTCTGTACAAATCTAAGGACAAATTTATAATTTTGACTATAAATCAATAAATAGGTTATTCTTCTATCACATTGTATACATTGTGTCTGTGATACATCCTTTGAGTTAGTAAGAATGTCAATTTATATTTTTAAGAGTTGAAAATTTAAGGCATGAATTTACATAACTAACTCATAAACAGCTCCTGACCATAGGATCATCACGAGGATGGTGATCGATCCGGAAGGTTGGTGTATGATCGTTTCCTTAAGATAGATGTATCTTGAGTCACGGTGTGGAGACACCAAAGCGAGAGTACAGATATTCGCTGAGAATGAGAGTACTGAGCGTGACCACATCGAGCAGTCATAAGGAAGTCTACCTTCTTATCGATGACTAGCTCAATGCTGCAACTGTGTGTCTAGTTCTTTGACCTGAGGTGCATCGACAGTTCACCTTGAGTGTGTTATAGTTTGACTACACTATAACTCGATCTTCTAGCCATTCAAAATTTTGAGATGTATGTTGGTTGTAGCATATTCATTGTAGGAACCAGATTGCACCAAGATGAGATTATCAACCTCGGTAGATGAGAGTAGTCCTATGATGATCGAAAGATCGAGTCTTTAAGTCTGTGGCCATGGCAGAGTGAAATAATGAAAAAAAGTTTTTTATTAAGGTTTCACATTGGACTTGATCGATCGATTAACTCATATGACTGATGTTGGGTTTGACGAGTTCACCTTAACCCTAATTCAATCGAGACTCATGATAGAGGAACTCAATCACACAGGTAGCTGCACTGAGAGGTTCATCTTCAGTTCTGATGGGTTGCCACCATATACTGGTAGGTGTCACTGATGGATTCTGAGAGTAATTAGAATGATCTTGATGATCGATCATTTTAATTGTATGAATCAGAAGAGTTCTGGTCCATCAAAAGGAGTTTCGATGATGTTGATGATGAGATCACGACATGTCTCATTATCATATGAAATTGAACCTAACTGGGTCATACTAACAAGGGTTAGGATCTAGATATCATCAATTGATTTAGATTAGATCCAATTAGGTTCAAGGAAATCATGCTAGCACACGATTAAGCCTAATTTTTTTCTCATATAATCTTTTCTATCTTGACTGAGCCAAATATGATTTGACTCACCTAGAGAATCTTGAGAAGATTTGTTTAAATGAAGCTTGTCTAGCTCACAAAAGATTTATCTTAATTCATGAGATGAATTTAAGATAAGCACTTGCTAATTCCTGTTACCTGCCAATTTTATTTTAGGATATCAGTCAAAAGTTGACATATGGGTCTTAAATTGAAGGCCACTTAGCAAGAGCTCATTGAAAGATTTTTGTAGAGTGTCCACATGCCAAATCAACATCAAATTAGGTGCCATAATCAAATTATGGCATGAGCCCATTTGGATAAAGAGGGCACCCCAAGTGGATAAGGATGGAAGTTGATTTGATCAACATGGACTCTTTGGCGCCAACATGATTGTGTTTATCCAATGTTGGTGCCAACTCTAGGAGAGAGAGTGGGGGTTTTTATCTGATGTGATTAGATGACATCACTCCATCAATCAAAATTTTTTTGAATTAAATAAAATTTTTTGATTGATCGAATGATGTGGCACTGCACAGCGTAGCAGGGTCTATATAAACCCTATCTGCGCCTAAGGTTTTAAGTGATTATGCCAAACCCATCAAAGCTGCCACCTCCTTTTCTCTTCTCTACATTCTATCTGAAGTCCTCCCTCCCCTCTTCATGCCCAAGGAGTTGGGCATCCATCTGGTACAAGATCAAGGTGTGGTGACACCTTGAACAGGAAGGCTGCAGGAGCTCTTCGACAAGCTGCTGCTCCAACTTCAGGAAAACTTTTGAAGATCTTCCTAATCAGATTTAGTTTTAATTTTTAGAATAGAGATTTGCAAAGAGAAGATAATCTAGGTCCTACCTGAGTGGAAACTGGTAGAGGCCAGACGATTGCGTGGCTAAATCAGAACCTCAGGCTTGCTGCGATCATGTACAGGGTAATCAGATTACCCTTGAGGTATTTCATATTTCCTTATATTTTTAGATTTATTTTAGAATTAATATTAGATAATAAAATTATATCTAGAGATTTAGATTTAAAATAAATATAGGATAAAATTTTTTAAAATTATTTGACTCCAGATTTGATGAAATCTGGAAGATCCTATAAGGAAAAAGGCAGTTTTTCTTTCAACTGGTATTAGAGCCAGGTTGATGGTTCAGTTTCAGATCTAATTTAGATCTGATTTTAATTTTAATTTATCTAATATTAAAAGATTTTAGATATCACATCAGATATGATATGATCTAAAATTAAAATATTTAAAATTAAATCTGACAAGATTTAACATGCGTGAGATGCATGACTAGACTAGGAATAGTTTGATCTATGAATAGTCTTGTAAGTTTATATTTTAATGAGATTAAAATATAATTTAGATCTAATTTATTTTTTAATTTTGATGATATAAATATTATATATTCAGATCAAAAATAGAAAATAAAAATTTGAATAATACATAAGATTGATCTGTTGTATGCCTAGACTAGTTATAGAATTATTCTAGTAACTGTCTAGAATAAATTTTATGTTGAATAGTTCAATTTAAATTTTATTTTTCAGATGTTACATGTGATGTATTAAATCTGAAAGTATATTAATTAGATTAATTTTTGATACATGAGATGTATGCAAAGCATGTATTAGTTAGATCTTAAATTGTATATGTGATATGTAAATTTAGATCTAACTAGTTTTGTAATTAAATTTATATTTTTGATTAAGGTGTTCCTCATGGCCGTCCGGTCATAAGAACAAAGTAGGGTTTAAAGATCCTCTCTTCTCATTCAATGGGTGTTCTTATGATGTGTAGGGGTGCTGCGCTTTCATTCTTAATCAGAAATCAAACTTACTTTTCTGCAAAACCCTAGATCCTGAAACCCTAGGTTTATTTTATATATTTTGTTTATGAACCCAAGACTTAATTAATGAATTAAGCTTATGAAATTAAATTAGGTCTAAAATTGAGAATTTCAGATCTAAGTTATTTTCATAAAATTGAGTTTGGATTTGGGTAGCTCAATTAGGTCTAACGGTTGATCAAACCGAATCAATGGTTGGTTAGGTGGGATCATGAAAGCTAATAATTGACCAGCCTAATAGGATTATGTCTGGGTCAAGGTTGAATCACATTTAGATGTGACTCGATCAAGTTAAGACCTAATTTGGCTCAGTGGTTAGAGCCTGGATTGTAGGCT
Organism: Elaeis guineensis; assembly: GCF_000442705.2. Taxonomy (NCBI): domain Eukaryota; kingdom Viridiplantae; phylum Streptophyta; class Magnoliopsida; order Arecales; family Arecaceae; genus Elaeis; species Elaeis guineensis. Next base: position 91,185,733 of record NC_026004.2, on the reverse strand, counting down.
AACCCAATTAGTTCTGGTTTGACTATTTGGTGTTTAAGGTAAGTTGGGCAGATGCGACTGACTGATTTTTAATTAGGAGCTACTCGACTCGAATACGTTCTTGTCAAGTTAATGGCATATCTCTCCCACCGGTCTCACTTACCTAGCCATATGTGTCGATCCAGTTCTGATTTGAGGTGGCTAATAATTCGAGCTAACCCATGCCACTAGGTTAGTCATAATTATTATGACTATGTTAAGTCAAGTTTAATGAGATCTAAATCAAATCTTCCTAAGAAAATATTAAGTCTAAGATCTTCCACCATTGTGGATGTACGGGCCCTTTCCGAGGTTGATTATTCTCGGCTGGATACAGTGGCTCAGTTGCACCAGAAAGATGCAACCATGTCCATTAGACATTGGATGCTATAAATTAGAGGATGGGTTGGGCTCAATATTCTAGATATGGTGAGGGACCCAATCAGGAATCTAGTTCGTACAAATGGTGGGTTTGACTTAACTAAAGATTGGAGTAATATTTCGAACATGGTGAGCTTCATGAATTAGAGACCAAGTTTTGGGTGCACCATGATTAGAGAATTATTGGACAAAAGTTGTCCACTCATCGACTGACCCATCACCAATAACTATTAGGTGAGGTGATGAGCTAGTCGGTGAGACCACACTACTCATTAAAAATCACTAATCACGAAGATTTTCATATCTCTACCTAGAGAGTGTAGGGATCTGAGAAAATAGTGGGAGCCTAATTGGTTTAAAAATAAAATTTTTAAATAAATTGGTTAAGTCTGATTACAAAATCTAACTAAAAATTTTTGACTCTCTACAAGAAACATGTCTGTGTCCAATCCCCTGACCAAAATACTAGACACCCATAGATTGACTGGACCTAATTTCAAGGACTGGATGAAAAACTACAGAATTATTCTGGGTTTCGAAAAACTGACTCATATTTTGGATCAGGACCCACCTACCATGCCAGCACATCCGACTGCTGAACAAAGAGCGTCTCTGAAAAAATAGACGGATGATGATAACAAAGCAAGGTACTACATGTTGGGTGCAATGTCTGATGACTTGCAGTGCCAACATGAGAATATTTTGACTACCCACCAAATGTTGGCTCACCTACAAGAGTTGTTTGGTGAACAAAGTCGCACAGCCAAGTATCAAATCTGTCAAAGACTTTTTAAGGCTAAAATGCATGATGGGCAGTCAGTCCAAGATCATTGTTTGACAATGATCAAGAATCTTGAGGAGCTTGAGAAGCTCGATATCACTTAGATAAAGATTTTTAGATTGATGTGATCCTTCAGTCTTTGTTCGATGCATATGGTCAGTTCATCATGAACTTCCATATGCATAAGATGCAGTCTACCTTGGCTGAGTTAAGTAATATGTTGGTTACGGCTGAGCTTTCTTTGAAAGGTTCAAAAGGCTCAGTCCTTACTGTGGAGCGGACTTCTTCCAAGAGAAAGTCCTTTAAAAAGAAAAAAAAGTTTGTGAAGAAGCAGAAGGTGGATGAGAAAAGGAAGAAGATGGAACCGAAGAAGAAGACTGCTGAATAGGAAAAATATTTCCACTGCAATTCAGATGGCCATTGGAAATGAAACTGTCCTCAATACCTGGCCACCCTGAAGAACAAGAAGGATGGTCCTTCTGGAGGTATGCTCGTTATAGAATCTAATCTTATAGTTTACTCTGCATCCAGTTGGGTACTTGACTCTGCTTCTAGTGCTCATTTGTGCACTTCTATGCAGGGTCTTGAGGAGAGCAGGAGGCTGAGGGATGGGGATATGATCCTACGCGTCGGGAACGGAGCAAGAGTTGCTGCTGTGGCCATGAAAATCTATCCTCTGTGATTACCGTTAGGATTAGATTTAGTTCTTAGAGACTGTTATTATGTGCCTGCAGCAAGCAGAAATTTGATTTCTGTTTCATGTCTAATACAAGAAGACTATGTGATTAGCTTTCATAAGGATCATTGTAATATATTTTATGAAAATAATAAAGTTGCACATGGTTTTCTTATTAACGATCTCTATCAGCTACATATTGATGTATCTTTATTTAATATCGAGCAAAATATGAATGCCATAGGAATTAAAAGGCCTAGAGATAGTCTAAATGATAGGTATCTATGGCACCTAAGGCTAAGTCATATAGCGGAAGACAGGGTTAACAAATTGAAAAAATTCAAACTGTTGAGCTGTAGACTTTCGAGTCATATCCAGTTTGTAAATCATGCCTTCAAGGCAAAATGACCAAGCTCCCTTTTGTGGGACATGGGGAAAGGGCCACAGACCTACTTGTCCTAGTACATATGGATGTGTGTGGCCCATTTGATGTGCCGGCTAGAGGCAACTATGTCTACTTCATTACCTTTATCGATGATATGTCTAGATACGGATATGTGTTTCTAATGAAACACAGTCTGAAGCCTTTGCAAATTTCAAAAAAATCAAGCATGAGGTAGAAAAACAAACAGGAAAGTCCATTAAGGCTCTTCGATCAGATTGAGGAGATGAATACCTTAGTCAGGAGTTCCTAGACTATCTTAAGGATAATAGCATAGTCTCTCAATGGACTCCACCTGAAACGCCACAACTCAATGGGGTTTTAGAATGGAAGAATCGGACCCTATTAGATATGGTCCATTCCATGATGAGCTTCACGAACCTCCCTGAGTTTCTTTGGGGACATTGTCTCATGATAGCAATATATGTATTGAATAGGGTTCCCTCTAAAACTGTTCCTATCACACCGTATGAGATATGGCATGGTAAGAAACCAAGTCTGAGTCATCTCAGAATTTTGGGTTGTCCGACTCATGTCAAGAGATAGCAGGCGGATAAGTTAAAGTTCAGATCTTTTAGAGCTCGGTTCATAGGATATCCTAAAGAGTCATTAGGATACTATTTCTATATTCTGGAAGATCATAATGTAATTATGAATCGACATGCTATTTTTTTTTAAAAACAGTTTATTCAAGATGATGGCATTGAAAGAATAATTAAGCTCAAAGAGAATGTCTCCCAAGAGCAACGAGCTAAAGAACCTAAGGAACCAAATCAATCAAAATCAATCCTAACACAACCTCTTTCACCTCATAAATCGACTAGGATTTTTCATCCTCCTGAAAGGTACTTAGGTACCATACAAGAGGATATAGAAAAAATGTTCCTCATAAAAAATGGGGGTCATGGCGATGATCCCAAGACCTATGATGAGACGATATCAGATATCGACTCCAAAAAATAGTTAGAGGCAATGAGATCAGAAATTGACTCGATGCACTCAAATCAAGTCTGGACCTTGGTAGATCCACCTGAAGGTATTGTACCTATTGGGTGTAAATAGATCTTCAAGAGAAAGATAGGTACAGATGGGAATGTAGAGACATTCAAGACTAGGCTCATAGCAAAAGATTATAGTCAATGCGAAGGTATTGACTATCAGGATACCTTCTTGCCCGTAGCCATGCTAAAATCCATCCGCACATTGCTTGCTGTTGCAGCCTATTTTGATTATGAAACATGACAGATGGATGTAAAAATGACATTCTTAAATGGACATCTTGAGAAAGATATCTATATGAAACAGCCACTTGGTTTCACATCCAGTGATGATGATCACAAGGTCTGCAAGCTGCAAAGGTCCATTTATGGACTTAAGCAAGCATCTCAGAGCTGGAATACTCATTTCAATGATGTGATCAAAATATTTGATTTCATTAAGAATGAAGAGGAACCATGTGTATTTAAAAAGATCAGTGGGAGCGCAGTTGTCTTCCTCGTATTGTACGTAGATGACATCCTCCTAATTGGGAATGACATTACCATGTTGACCTCAGTTAAAGTATAGTTGTCTAAGGAGTTCTCTATGAAAGATCTAGGAGAGACATCCTTTATACTGGGTATTAAGGTCTATAGAGATAGACCAAATAGGATGCTGAGACTTTCACAAAAGATGTACATAGAGGAGGTGCTAAAAAAGTTTAGCATGAAAAACTCCAAAAGAGGTTTAGTACCTTTTAGATATGGCATTCATCTCTCTAAGAAGATGTGCCCTAGCATACCTGAGGAGATTGAACGCATGAGCAAAATCCCTTATGCTTCGGAAATAGGGAGCCTCATGTATGTTATGCTATGTACACGACCTGATATAGCCCATGCTGTGAGTGTCACAAGCAGATATCAGTCGAATCCAGGTGAAGAGCACTGGACTTTTGTGAAATGTATCCTTAAGTACTTGAGAAGAACTAAGGATATGTTTCTAGTCTTTGAGAATAGAGAACTCCAGATTCAGGGATATACAGACTCAGACTTTATGTCTGATATAGATGATCGAAAGTCGACATCTGAGAGTCTGTTCATTTGTAATGGTGGTGTAGTTAGCTGGAAGAGTTTCAAGCAGATGGTGATTACTGATTCCACCATGGAGGCAGAGTATATTGCTGCATCAGAAGCTACGAAGGAGGTATTCTGGTACAAGAAGTTTGTCGCGGAGCTTGGAGTGATGTTATCGGATTCCATCCCTCTTTACTGCGACAATAATGGCACCATAGCCCTAGCTAAGGAGCTAAAGTCTCACCAGAAGTCCAAGCACATCGAGCGGTGATTCTATCTGATCCATGATTACCTCGAAAAAAGTTATGTCGAGGTTAAGAGAGTCGACTCCACAGACAATGTGGCAGACCCGCTGACAAAGCCATTAGGCCAGCAAAAGATCGAAGCCCACCTTAAGAAGATGGGACTTAGATATGTAGCCAATTAGCATTAGGTCAAGTGAGAGTTTGTTAGATGTGTGTCCTAGATGCCAGATTGGCTGATATAATTCTGTACAAATTTGAGGGCAAATTTATAATTTTGACTATAAATCAATAAATAGATTATTCTTCTATCACATTGTGTACATTGTGTCTGTGATACATCCTTTGAGTTAGTAGGAATGTCAATTCATATTTTCAAGAGTTGAAAATTTAAGGCATGAATTTACATAACTAACTCATAAACAGCTCCTGACCATAGGATCATCACGAGGATGGTGATCAATCCAGAAGGTTGGTGTACGATCACTTTCTTAGGATAGATATGTCTTGAATCTATGGTGTGGAGATATCGAAGTGAGAGTACAGGTATTTGTTGAGAATGAGAGTACTGAGCGTGACCATCTCGAGCAATCATAAGTCTACCTTCTCGTCGATGACTAGCTCGATGCTGCAGCTGTGTGTCTAGTTCTTTGACCTGAGGTGCATCAACAGTTCACCTTGAGTGTGTTATAGTTTGACTACACCATAACTCCATCTTCTAGCCATTCAGAACCCTGAGGTGTATGTTGGCTGTAGTATATTCATTGTAGGAATCAAATTTTACCAAGATGGGATCTATCAACCTCGGTAGATGAGAGAAGTAGTCCTATGATGATCGAAAGATCGAGTCTTTAAGCCCATGGTCATGGCAGAGTGAAATAATGAAAAAAAAAAATTTATTAAGGTTTCACATCAGACTTGATCGATCAATTAATTCAAATGACTGATGTTGGGTTTGACGAGTTCACCTTAACCCTAATTCAGTCGGGACTCATGATAGAGGAACTCAATTACACAGGTAGCTGTATCGAGAGGTTCGTCTTCAGTTCTGATGGGTTGCCACCATATACTACTAGGTATCACTGATGGATTCTGAGAGCAATTAGAATGATCTTGATGATCGATCATTCTAATTGTATGAATCAGAAGAGTTCTAGTCCATCGAAAGGAGTTTCGATGATGTCGATGATGAGATCATGACATGTCTCATTACCATATGAAATTGAATCTAACTGGGTCATACTAACAAGGGTTAGGATCTGGATGTTATCAATTGATTTGGATTAGATCCAATTAGGTTCAAGGAAATCGTGCTAGCACACGATTGAGCCTAATTTTCTCCTCTTGTAATCTTTTCCATCTCGACTGAGCCAAATATGATTTGACTCACCCAAAGAATCTTGAGAAAATTTTTCTCAGTCTAAATGAAGCTTGTCTAGCTTAGAAAATGCTTGTCTTAATTCATGAGATGAATTTAAGACAAGCACCTGCTAATTCCTGTCACCTACCAATTTTATTTTAGGATATCAGTCAAAAATTGACATATGGGTCTTAAATTGAAGGTCACTTAGCAAGAGCTTATTGGAGAATTTTTGTGGAGTGTCCACATGCCAAATCAACATCAAATTAGGTGCCATAATCAAATTATGGCATGAGCCCAATTGGATAAAGAGGGTGCCCCAAGTGGATAAGGATGGAAGTTGATTTGATCAACATGGACTCTTTGGCGCCAACATGATTGTGTTTATTCAATGTTGGTGCAAACTCTAGGAGAGAGGGTGGAGATTCTTATCTGATATGATCAGATGATATCACTCTATCAATAAAATTTTTTTTGGATTAAATAAAATTTTTTGATTGGTCGAATGATGTGGCACTGCGCAGTGCAGCAGGGTCTATATAAACCCTGTCTGCGCCTAGGGTTTTAAGTGATTATGCCAAACCCATCAAAGCTGCCACCCCCTTTCCTCTTCTCCATATCCCATCTAAAGTTCTCCCTCCCCTCTTCACACCCAAGGAGTTGGGCATCCATTTGGTGCAAGATCAAGGTGTGGTGATGCCTTGAACAGGAAGGCTGCAGGAGTTCTTCGACAAGCTGCTGCTCCAACTTCAGGAAGACTTTTGAAGATCTTCCTAATCAGATTTAGTTTTGATTTTTGGAGTAGAGATTTATGAGGAGAAGATGATCTAGGTTCTGCTTGAGTGGATACTGGTAGAGGCCAGGCGATTGCGTGGCTAAATCAGAACCTCAGGCTTGCTGCGATCATCTACAGGGTAATTAGATTACCCTTGAGGTATTTCATATTTCCTCATACTTTTAGATTTATTTTAGAATTAATATCAAATAATAAAATTAGATCTAGAGATTTAGATCTAAAATAAATATAGGATAATTTTTTTTAAATTATTTCGTCCCAGATTTGATGAAATCTGAAAGATCCTACTAGGAAAAAGGTAGTTTTTCCTTCAGAACCAAGTTAGATGGATCCGATCATCCAATATTTAACTGATGAAACTTTACTCAGAGATCCTTCGAAAGCCAAATGACTAAGGTGGATGGCCTCACAATATGTCTTGATGAATGGATAACTCTATAAGAGATCGTTCTCCCTTCCACTGCTGAAATACTTGAGGCCTACAGATACTGACTATGCTCTTCAAGAAGTCCACAAATGGATTTGTGAAAATCACTTGGAGGGTAAATCGTTCGCTTATAAAGTTCTATGACAGGGATATTATTGGCCCACCATGAAGAAAGATGTAACTGAGCTTGTTTGAAAGTGTGAACTATGTCAGAAATATGCCAACATACAGCATCAATCGGCTAGCCGTTGACATTGATCATTGCACCATGGCCATTTGCACAATGGGAAATCAACATACTCGGCCCTTTTCCTCCGACATCTGGTCATATAAAATTTTTGATGATCATCATAGATTACTTCACCAAATGGATGGAAGCCGAATCCCTGACGTAGATCATCGAAAGCAAGATGAAAGATTTCATTTAGAAGTCAATCATATCCAGATTTGGATTGCCGCATGCCATCATCACTAATAACGATCAAAAATTCGACAATCAGAATTTCAAAAAGTTTGGTGCAAAGCTGCATATTATGCACAAATTTACTTTAGTCAGCAATCCACAGTCTAATAGTGAGGTGGAGGTGACAAATTGAATAATTCTACATAATCTCAAGATCAGACTGAATGAAGTCAAAGATCTCTAGATGAAAGAATTATATTCGATCTTATGGACATATTGAACAACTCTTCATATCCCAATGAGAGAATCGCCGTTCAACTTAGCTTATGGAACGGAAGTAGTGATCCCAATGGAGATCAGATTGTCATCAATGAGAGTCGAACAGTATGTAGAGCCAAGTAACTCTGAATGTCGAAGAGCCAATTTTGATTTGCTTTCAGAGGTTCGGCAACAAGCTCAAATTCGGATGGCCACATACCGACAAAAAGTAGCTTGGTATTACAATACAAAGGTCAAATCGAAGATCTTCCATCTAGGAGATTTGAACTTAAGGAAAGTAGAAGTTTCAAAACTTTTGGATTAAGAAAAATTATCTTCAAACTGGGAAGAATCGTACAGGATGATTGAGACACTCCACTCGGGTGCATACCGACTAAAAACTCTCAATAGAACAACTATTCTTCCGACTTGAAATGTCGATAATATGAAAATGTATTATCAGTAAAGTTATTCACATATACAACACCCTTGAAATAGAATGATCAAATTTTGACTTTTCTTCAATATTTAACTATCTACAAAAATGATATCAGACTGATGAACCATCGGCTAATGCATATCGACTCAATTTTGATTGAACGACTGTAAATACTGACTCATGTCAAACGACTACACATGTCGACTTAGCTATGGCTAAGTGGAATAGTATACTGATTCGACCATGGTTGAATAGAATAATAAACTGACTCGACTTCGATCAGTCAAAGGATATTTGGCTAATCCTCATTTATCAAATACTTAAAAAAAATCTATGCCTAAAGTTTAGTCGATTGATATCTGGCTACACTTAGAAAAATTTGCACCTAAAGTTCAGTTGGGAAGTGTGACAAGTGGTATATTTTTATATTTATTGAAGATATTTTTGGTAATTTATGGTGCTAACATCTTCTTAAAAACTTTAATTTCATGAATTTATTAAATTTTCTTAAAAAATAGGTAATTTTTTAAAAAATATGAAATTAGATATATTTATAAAAAAATAGATGTTAATTTAATTGAGTAATTTAAGCACCAAAATAATGAGAAATTTTTTAAAAATTTAATGCATATTTTTTCTTATTTTTTAGGCAAAAAATCGAAGAAAAAATCGAGCCAAAATACCTTAAAAAATAAAAAATATTACCTCCGGTGCATGGTGGATCGATCGGTCCACAGAGCCAGGACGCGATCCACAAAAAACTTCACACGGTCCATAGGTGCGGCTCACAGTGAGAGAAGGATTTTGGGCATGATCCAATGATTAAAATTCATCCCGACCCAGATCCGACGATCAACATCCATTGCTGGTTTATAAGAGGACTCTTTTGCACGATCCGATGGTTCAGAAGTGATCCATCAAGAGATCCAATGGCTGAGGATGCTTCCGACTTTGAATAGGAGATCAAAAGTGCTGATCGATAGCCCAGATCTCATCTGAAGCATGATCGGACGGTCAGAATCGAATCCGACCCTGATAAGGAGTAAAAGGCTGATTTTTGGACAGATCTGAGTAGTCCAATCCAGATCCGATGGTCAGAAATATTCCAAAGGAGATTAATATGATTTCTAAGGATTTTAGGATTCCTTTTCCTATCAAAAAATTATGAAAAATCTATCTATAAATAGAAGATCCGAGAATAAGCTTTGGGAGCAGAAAAATTAAGTAGAAATATAAAAAAAAATAGAGAAAAAATTAAATAGCTTTAGGGACCTAAGAAAAAGAAGGAGAAAAGTCAGTTCACTCTACGGAGTACGACGGAAGATGGAGAGATCATCAATCATCTTTTCGATGAGGCTTGACTGATCAACTTTAGATTTTTGTTACAGTTTTATTTTTATTTTATTTTATTATTTTTTTTAAATTTTTTATACTTAAATTTTAATTTTAATTAATACAAAATTTATTTTTCTGCACTTTAAATTTCTGTCTTTTATTTTTTGCACATAGATGCTAGAATCTAATTAGTAGATCTTAGTACCAATTTATTTTTATACTTTTTAAATTTTTGTTATATATTTTTATTGTAAGTAGATGCTAGGATCTAGTTAGTAGATCTTAGTACCAAATTTATTTTTTATACTTTTAATTTTTATTTTTTGACTTAAATTATTTTTTTCAAAATTTTATTTTCTTTTTATAAAATCAAAGATTTCAAATCAAAATCCTACCTTCTCTGTGGATTTGATCTGACTCACTACTTTCTACATATTTTTAATTTTGATTGAAGTCAAAATTTGATTGATAATCACGGTGTCCTAACGACAGCATCGCGATCCTATCAAATTTTTGGCACCGTTGTCGGGAAAGGCACCAATTTTAATGTTTGATTTCTTTGATTTTCTTGTGACTATTACTTACTAACTTTTTTATCTTTTTGCAAAAAAAAATTCAAAAATTCAAAAAAAAAAGGAGAGATAGAAAGCTTTCAAGTTGGTGAGATCAATCCTAACCCTAGCCTTAACTATTTTTTTTAGTATTAATTACTATTTTTTTAACCTAAAATTTATCCACATAAACCTAATAAAAATTGTATGACAAGAGTAGAAACTTAATTTTTAGGAGCATTCATCATTGTAGATTTATTTTTGGTGATCGCTGGAGACAAGGTAAGCATTCAAGTTTTATTAGTTTCATGCATGTAATTTAGTTGCATAGAACCCCTTGTTTGAAATTGGTTGTACATATTCATCTCAAATCAATTTAAGAGTAACACCCATAACAAGATAAGGTGGAGATTTCATCATCCTTTCTTGGCCCAAAAACAACCAACCAGCATCCCACATTAACCCTAGCCTAACTAAAATCAAGTAGACATTGGCCCCTAGTATTAATCGAGTTTAGTTTTGAGTATTATGGTCAAGTCAAGTGCAAAGTAAGTTCGGACTCACTTCTGAAACTGGTGTCTAAGGCTAGAGGTTATAAAAGCTCAGCCTAAATGGATTTATGGTTATTTAATTGGTTCCGTTAGCTTACCTGGCTAATTCAATTGGTGTCTAAGGCAAGCAACAGGGGGACCCTCACGATCCCACCTCTTACCTGGCTAGTTGAAGGAAGTGAGAACAAACCCAATTTGCATTTAAGCTAAGCTACTCTACATCGAACTGTTAGGTCTAAGAAACCCATAGGTGTCTTGGTTTAATTGTTTGCTAACTTGATTACAATTAACACTTAACCATAACTAATTCTTCTCATCTTACATCTTTAAGTCTAAGACTTTTCTTAAGGATCTCACCTTTAAAATTTTTTTCTTTCTTTCTTTTCTCTTGTTTTTCTCTTCCTTCTTAAAAAAAAAAAATCTGAACAACACACATAATAGGGTTTGCACTAATACATACACGGTATAATTTTTTCTAACCTAGTTGAACCCAATCCTGGAATTGAACGACTGATCCATGCTGAACATGATAATCAAATGGCTAGAAATTCTAAGAACCACCTAGACAGATGAAGAAATATTTTATTCTTTCCACCTATAATCCATCGATGTTCCCATCATTCTATGGGATCAAATATTCTAAATCTAGTCGTGAGGTCGATTTGAACCTGCTAGTCCAAAAATTAGATAAGATCGACCTTCTTATAGATAAATGCCTAGCCTTAGATCTACAATCTTCTGTGCAATACACACAACCTTCTAATTATCAAGAGATTTGTTCTATCTGTGCTAGCCTAGCCCATCATGTTAGTGAATGTCCTATGGCTGCATAATTTTTTACCTTTCATCCAAGAACAAGTTCAAGCTGCCCAAGGTTACTCCAAACCTGTTAATGATCCATTCTCTAACATATATAATTCAGGCTGGAAGAACCATCCTAATTTTTCTTGGAGATCCCAATAGACTCAGGCTCAGACCCAAATTTTTCTGTGCAGAACTTTCAGAATGGGCTCTAATATCAAAATTATGCCTATAATAGTGGTCAGCCTAGTCAGCTTACTCAGCCATCCTATTACAATCAGCCATCATACCCACCTCCTCAATAGATCTCTCTAGCCAACGATAGGTTTAGCCAACTTCAACAAATGATTATGATCCAACAGTAATCCCTCGCTAGGCTAGAAGCACAAATAGGTCAATTAACTGAATCTTCTATGAGGGGAAAACTAGATCAATTGCCAAACGAACCAATACCAAATTTTGAAAATGACCCACCCATCCACCAATCACCTGGACCTAGTCATCAATCCAATATCCCATCTAAGAATCCTCAATTTGAAAATACCAAAGTAATTACTGAACTTAGAAGTGGTAGGATTCTTAAGGACCCATACCAAGACCAGGTGAGTGAGGCTAGTACTGATGCTAGCCAAAATATAAATTTTGAAGAAGAGGTTAGTATTGAGACTAACCCAATAGAAGAATCTGAGTCCAAAATTGTTACTGATCTAAGTGATAAAGAGAAGAGAGTGGATGAGTTACCCAAGATATATTCATCAAAAGTTTCATTTTCTTCAGCCCTAGAAGTCGGTTCTTCTTCTTTAGAATCACCATCTCCTCCAGAATTGAAATCATCCTCAATTGCACTTGAGAATACATGTTTAGAATTAAATGGCATCCTTCCAGTATCCATTGCATCGAACTCAACTCCTAAACTAAAAACTCAATTCATGAGCATTTTAAAAGAACAAATAGGAGAAATTCTCAACAAACAAGGATCTGAAAATTATCTTACTATAATTAAAAATGAGGATGTGAAATACTTTTTGAAGATTGATAATAAAATACTAAAATTTATCATAGGCCATCTTCATAATATTGGCAATCTAAAATCATTAGATTTATCAATCTAATATTTGATACGGGATAGATGAGAGAATTAAAATGGTCTGGCTGAAGACGGTAAACTTAGCACTTCCTGAGAGGCAATCCAGTTTTTAAGTTTTTAATTTTTGCTTTTGCCTTTATCTTCTTTTGCATTTTGTTTAGGATAATCGAGTCTTGCTTAATGTCTTTTGTAGGGATCTAAAAATAATCTTGGATAAGTTGGCGGGAGAATCAGTTTTGAAAAGATTTATGGATCAGGTGATGTCTCTCTTTTTCTTTTTCTTTATATGCACCATTCATTTTTCCTACTCCATTGAGGATAATGTTGATTAAGTTGGGGGGGAGAATAAAAAAAAAATTTAAATCCTCAAGTAAGTTAGTATTTGGTATTTAAGCATCTGATTACACTTAAGAATCAAGTTAAACCAAGCATTTTTAAAAGAAAATTGATGCACAGATCAGGGAGTTTGTGAGATATTAAGGGATCAAGTATTAAAAAAACTCAATAAAGAGTTAAGTTTAGAACTTAAATAGTTTTCTTTAAACATTTCTAAATCTTTCTACCAGCATCAAAGAAGAGTTTACTTCTTATGGGCTTATATAAAGTAACTATACATTTCTTCATATATTTAAAAAAAATAAAAAAAAAAGTTTTCAAGTACTTCATGTCGAGTAATCGGGCCTCTTTGTCTGAGCAAGCATTGAATTTTGCATCAAAAGATATGAAGGGCAAAGAAGCTTTGTTGCAAAGCTAGTTTTAACTCGTAACCTATTTGATTCGAGTAAGTAGGTTCGAGGGATATTTTATACCTAGTACCCTAAAGCCATCTGGTTTGAGAGTCATTGACTGAAAACTCACTACATGGGTCAAACAGAAAGCTTAAGAGGTTAAGACACTCAATAGCAGTACAATATTAAAAAAAAAATCAATAAATGAAAGACGGAAGTAACAATATACTTGTCCATGTGAAGGTGAATGATTTGGAGATAAAGGTAGCGATAATTTGAAAAAATTCAGAAAAAGTTTAGTGTTCTTAGTTTAACTCTCATATTGACTAGTATTAATACCTCAATAACATACCTCATTTACACTCTACTGAATATCAGTGGTCTTTTTGAAAATTATTTGATAAAATTTGAGATTTTAAGTTAAACGGTACTTGATTCTAAATTCTTTCTTTACTCGAGGACGAGCAAAGTTCAAGTTAGAGAGTATGATAAGTGGTATATTTTTATATTTATTGAAAGTATTTTTGATAATTTATGATGCTAACATCTTCTTAAAAATTTTAATTTCATAAATTTATGGATTTTTTTAAAAAAATAAGTGATTTTAAAAAATATAAAATTTGATATATTTATAAAAAAATAAATGTTAATTTAATTGAGTAATTTAAGCATCAAAATGATGAGAAATTTTTTAAAAATTTAATGTATATTTTTTTTTATTTTTTAGATAAAAATTGAAGCAAAAATCAAGCCAAAATATCCTAAAAAATAAAAAATATTATCTCCAGTGCACAGTGGACTAGTCGGTCGGTCCACAGAGCCAGGGCGCTGTCCCCAGAAAACTTCATGCGGTCCACAGGCGTGGCTCACAGCGAGAGAATGATTCTGGATGCGATCCAGCGACTGAAATTCATCCCGATCCAGATCCAATGGTCGGCATCCATTGCCAGTTTATAAGAGGACTCTTTTGCACGATCCGACGGTTCAGAAGCGATCCATCAAGAGATCCAATGGCTGAGGATGCTTTCGACTTTGAATAGGAGATCAAAAGCACTGATCGATGGCTCAGATCTCATCTGAAGTGTGATCGAATAGTCAGAATCAAATCTGACCCTGATAAGGAGTAAAAGGTTGATTTTTGGGCAGATATGAGCGGTCCAATCTAGATTCGACGGTCAGGAATATTCTTAAGGAGATTAATATGATTTTTAAGAGTTTTAAGACTTCTTTTTCTATCAAAAAATTATAAAAAATTTATCTATAAATAGGAGGTCTGAGAATAAGCTTTGGAAGCAAAAAAATTGAGTAGAAAGTATAGAAAAAAAGAGAGAAAAAATTAAATAGCTTTAGAGATCCAAAAAAAAGAAGGAGAAAAGTCGGTTCATTTTATAGAGTATGACGGAAGATGGAGAGGTCATCAACCATCTTTCCGATGAGGCTTGACTGATCAACTTTAGATCTTTGTTACAGTTTTATTTTTATTTTATTTTATTATTTTTTTTAAATTTTTTATACTTGAATTTTAATTTCAATTAATGTAAAATTTATTTTCCTGCATTTTAAATTTTTTTTTTATTTTTTACACGTAGATGCTAGGATCTAATTAGTAGATCTTAGTATCAATTTATTTTTATACTTTTTAAATTTTTATTATTTAATTTTATTGCAAGTAGATGCTAGGATCTAGTTGGTAGATCTTAGTATTCGATTTATTTTTCATACTTTTAATTTTTATTTTCCAACTTAAATTACTTTCTCTAAAATTTTATTTTTTTTTTGTAAAATCAAAGATTTCAAATCAAAATTCTGCCTTCTCTATGGATTCAACCTGACTCACTACTTTTTACATATTTTTAATTTTTATTGAAGTCAGAATTTGATTGATAATCACGGTGTCTTAACGATAGCATCACGATCCTATCACTGACTAACAGTTAAATTTTATGACTTTAATTATCGATCATCATTCAGCACTCTAACTGATATTCGACTATTTATTTAGCATTCGATTATCCAACTGATATTCGACTATATCGACAATAATGAACATCACATTCAAAAAAGTGACATACAAGAAGTTTGATACTTAGAAAATTTTCAATATTTGGAAAGCTTTTCTTTTCATTCATGAGCAAAGGATTACAAAATTAGACCCAAAGTTCGATTACCAAAGGCAAGTTGGACTATCATCCAATTACAAGAAAGAAAGAAAAAGATATCTACACCAGTCACTAGTCGGTTTCTTCCTCGACTATGTCGGTAGCTGCCGCAGCTCCGATTTCATGGCCTTCAACAGTAGCCGACTCTATCTTGATCGACTCTAGTACGGTTACAGCTGGGGCCGACTCTATCGTAATCAGTGCAACTTTTTCAATCGGAGCCATTATATGATCGACTAGCTTCTCTCCCAACGCACCAGTTGGGATGATTATGTTACTCAAATCTATGTCAGGATAAAGCTTTCCGACCACATCCCTCCCATCCTTATAACCTACCTAGTAAGTTGTGTTGCCACCATCGAGGATTTCATTTTTGAAACCTTTGGACTCCTTATAATCCTCGATAGCCTGCTCTCGCACCCGACTAAGAGCTTCCTTGGCCGATTGTGCTTCCTCCTCAGCAGACCAATGCCAACCTCACTTCGGTGGCCCGATGCTTCTTCCATTCTTCCTCTAATTCTTTGGTGTAGCTGTCACATTCTTTACAGAGCTGATTAACTTTATGTTTCTTCTTTTTAATCTGAAACTCCTGGGACTTGATGGTCTGTTGTGCCAATTCTAACTCAGCACAGGCCAACTATAACTCACCCCCGTCGACTCTAGCTCGACTCTTACCGACTCCAATTTTGCCTTCATGCGAGAGTTCTTCTCTTGATACTTCTTCTCTCGCTCAGTCGCTGACTGGAGCCATTCAGTGGCCGCAGCTTTCTCGGCATTGGTAGCTGCAACTTTATCCATCCACATATGGTGAAAGTCAATAATTTTTTGATATTTGCTCTTCAATGTCTGCATGTCATGTGCCAGCTGAAAAGAAAAGAAGATAAGTCAGATAAAGCAAATAGAAGAAAAATAATCAAAAATAATGTATCGACTTATACTGAGCATCATCAGATAAAAAGATGAAAATATCTCGGACACTATCTGATCCTTCTTGCTTTTCCTATCAGTTAGAAGAAGTGCAGCTTTGATGAGTCATTTGACTACCAAGGCCAACTCATCTGTAGGAATCCAGACGTCGAAAAGCATTGTGAAAACCATCGACGACCCATCATCAGTCGACAAAGCTGGTTTCTTTCCTCGCTCTCCAGTGGATGGCCACTCGCTTAAGGCTACCATTCATTCAGGGTTGAGGGTGCCTGAGATAGTGTCGGCCCTGTTGAGGATGCCCGAGTTACCATCGGCATCCCTGTGGCCGATCCTGGTTCAGGCACAAGAATTTCTCGAGACTCCATCAGCTCTACACTGGCCAGCATTGTTCTGGCTGGTGGTAGTTCAACAACCACGACAGGTGGAGGCGCTTTGACTGGTGGAAGTACCGTCGGAGCCAACAGCATGATGATGGGTTCGATTTTTAGAATGAGTGTTGGTCTCCCTCACTGTCGTCGACTGTGTGTCGACCTGACTTTTCTTTGGTGCTCGGGATGGCCCTGCACTAGCCACATCTCTCTTTTTGACAACATATTGTCGGACATCAGCTGCTGAGACTTGCATGCTGGTCGCATAGCTGCAATCAAAAGATGAAATGACTCATTTACAAAGTTCGAAGCTAGATGGAAATTAAAAATGAAAGACTGACTAAGCTATATGTAGGAAAGTCACCGAACTAAGTCTGGCATCATAGAGAGCTTGTTCCATTAACAACTCCCACTGCGCAGAAACTTTCATATCTTTCAGTCGGAGAATGTCTTTCTAATCGATGACTTCGACCCGACTATGCTCATTAGGACTTGTCCTTGGATTTCTTCAAGGGAAAGGAAAGCCCTAAGGTAGAGAAGAAGAAATAAAGAAAAATTGATTTTTTTCATCCGTGAATGGATGAAGGAAGGCTAGAAATGAAGGACAGACCTTTTCTCGGGTTGAAGAACCACCAACCCTTGGGTGAGGACGAAGAACGAAAAAAGCATAAAAAAGAGAAGGCCGATGGTTGGTCGGGATCATGTGGCATAATAAAGCAAAACTAATGATTAACTGAATGGAGTTCGGGACTAACTAGGCAGGACAAAGACTGTAATAATCAAGAAGATTTCGAACAAACTCTGGAATCGAAAAATGAAGATCAGCTCGAAGATCCTCCACATAAATTGCCATATGGCCCAGTGGAGGAGAACTCATCTGACCATCTGGATTAGACACAAAAAGTCAAAATTGCTCTGGGATATGATATTATCAACATTGGATCCAGATAAAGAAAAAGCTTTCATGTCCGGATCTGAAGGAGAATTATCAATTGGATCATCCGATCGACTATCTCGAGAGGGCTCATCTACTATAACCTTTTTCTTACCCTTCCTACTGCTATTGGCCATCAAAAATGGTAGGAAAAGAGATTAAAGAGGACTAGAAAAGGAAAAGGAGAAAGAGAAACCTAACCTGAAGCTAATGGATGCCCTGGAGACCATGAAGACATAGAGAAAAAGACTCCTAGACCCTTGAAGCTCTTGACATCCAAAGAAAAGCCCTTGATTGCGGAAAAATGACAAGCAAAGGAACAAAAAATTCAAATAAAAGTGACATTATATATATAGAATCCATTAACAATCGGGATGAATTTGTTCATATCAAGATTGCCTCAAATTTTGACACGTGGCTACATCAAAACCAACCATTGGTCGGATGGTTCGATGCACCTACCACCTGATCGAGCCACATCATCTCATTCGCATGAATAGTGAAGAGCCAATAATGACTAGACACATGGTGGTAATTGATTGGTCAAAATCAAATCGACTGGATCGTCTGGCTGTCTAACCATCTTCTCGAATCGATATCCCAATGATGGTCTCACGACCATCGAAATGACAAAACGACTATAAGCCTTTTGATTTTCAAAGGAATCATTAATGTCTGCAGCTAAATCGGAGCTCGAGATAACACGTGACAACTTCCTTAATCTAACATGTCAATCCATGTGTCAAGCCACCTTGGACTTGGGAGTGGGGGGCAATAGTTGGGGTAATTGAATCTACTCTCTCCGATTCACAGTCGGCAAATCCAATTCACATTCAGCCAACCAACCATATGTCGGCGACTGGTAATGGACATCAATGCCACACCGTAGAATGAGTTCTGGATCGACTATAATATGTCATCCGACTCTCAATCGGTGTAACAAGTGGAATGTTCAACTATCAATCGGTTACACCGACACATAGTCGGAGATTCTCGATCAACTTCCATCTAGGATCAAGTTAACTATGATGATCGTTGGCTAGTCGGTATGCCAGAATAACCAAATGATGGTTAGCCGATATACTATATGTACCGACATATAATCGGCATAGTGGAAACCACTAGTGTGGAAGGTGCATAACGGCTATATACACAATTATCAATGGGCCCTAACTATCCATCCCACGATCACATAATTTCAAAATAAGTGGGATCCATATGCCTAACCGTTATAAATAATTACCAACAACTCATCTATAAAAGGGAGGTAAATGAACAGCATTGGTAAGATGCTTTTGGATTGAGACTCTGCTACTTTGAATATTTTATCTATTGTTCACTACTCCTTACTGACTTAAGCATCGGAGAATCTCTGTCGGACATAATTTTGGTCAGTAGACTTCTTTTGTAGGTTGCTCTTCATCGGAGCTAGGTGCAATAAGGGATTGGTCACAACAATTTGTTAGAGATTTATACAAGGCAAAGTGGCAAATTGACACTCCCCTCTATAGAGATACAGAAAATGGTCATGTATAGAAATTTAGAGTTGAGCAACATTTTTCTTTTAGACCTGCTATGTTGACTTATCATTGACCTCCCGATTCTATAAGAATGGGATATATAGCACATATCTTTATTTTTGGCTTTAAAGTCAATATGTTCACCAGAAATGAGTCAGAGATTTGATTAAAAAGGAAGACATTATGATTAAACATATTGAAACTAATGCAATACTGGTAAATCCATTAAGCAAAATAATTAAATTCATTGTATTTGTTGAACATGTGGGAAACATGAGTTTATTAGAATATTTTGATATAGTTGGTTAATGGAAGCATTGTTTTGTTAAACACTATATGAATATAGATTTTTTTATTTTTTATTATATTCATAATAAAGCATCATATTTATATTTGTACGCATATGGTTGTTTGTAAATACTATTTGAATGAAAGTCTTAGGCATAAAGATGTGACCTAAGAATGAGGGTATTGCTTACATGATTATTGATATTGTTGGTATCATAATTCATTTTGAGACATAAAGGATTCACCTTAAAATTTAATGATAAAATTATAATATAAGCTTAAAATTATTGTAGCTTTCATCGAAAAGCATAAAAAGGTTTGATTTGAAACCATAAAGTGGACCAATAATAAGCTTTATATGTTTGTGATCATATAGGTACAAAATTCACACTACATATGCTACATCACTGAAATCCACATCGATAAGATTACTAACATTTGTAACCATAGAGGAGTCATTGTATCAATAAATGATATGAAGACTACCATGATTCAATGTTAGTGGTTTTAGCAAACTGGATTTTGACTAAAGATATTATTTTATTTAAGACATTTGCATGTATAGCCATATGAGGTGCTCATAGTCAAGAAGTCATTTTTGAACTATATATATATATATATATATATATATATATATATATATATATATATATATATATATATATATATATATATATATATATATATATTCTTGAAATAAAAAAGAGATCTTAATCAATGTTGTTGAAGTGGAAGAATATTGGAATTTCTCACGAGATGGGCTTCTATTGATTATGGATTGATTTTTTACTTTAATTTATTACAGAATATAGACTAACTTGTTATTTGAATGAATGGTTAAAGAGTTTATAATTATCTGTAATCATATTGTTATTTTGGATCATATTATCTTAGTTATTTATGTGGTGTAGCAGATATTGGTATATGCTTGATTTAGTTAATGGCTCTATAATAGATAGATCCATTAGCATTACTAATTGTGCTAGATCCCTACTCCACTCCTATATATATCTACATTCCTAGGACTGATCTATCTCATTGAGGAGATCGGTATAAAGTGGAGACGAAAAGGAAGATATATCCTATTGTTATTTTCTTCTTTCACACGATGCTATTACAGCAATCATCAATAGCTGCTCAAGGCTCTCAAGATATGATTGGATTTTATTTTTGATTTCTTTGAATGATTTTATATTCTAATCTTCTACATAATGTCCATGGAAAAATTAATTCTAACATTTGTATCAGAACCTAGATTTTGTAGGAGATTAAAATCAAAATAAAGAATCCAAATTTTTGATTCAATTAAAAAAATAAACAAATAACTAAATTAAAGGGAAGAAGAAGAAGAAGGATGGATGTTTCTGTGGCCATGCCCTCTTCTCTTCTTCTTCTCGTTATGGCAGGATTGAGCTCCGACGGCCACTAAGACGAGCCAACGGTGAGTCTGGCCAAGTCCCCATCTAGATCCAAGACAAAAAAAAGAGGCAAGGGATGGCAATTCCACCACCATGCCCTCCTCCACCTCTCATTCAGTGGCTGGATGGTGTCACTAACAGCCCTTTAAGACAAATCGATGGCCATCTGGGTGGGCAGTGGTGATCCCAAGTGGTCAGTGGTGCCAAACATGGGTCCTCCTCCCTCCTCCCATCTTTTTTTTGAAGGAATAAAAAAAAAGGTGCCACCAAGGCTCGATGTTGGTGGCCGCCTGGCATCAGCATCAAGGTCTAATGGCCAGCAAGCTGCAGTTTGTCGTCCAATATGGACACCGGCAATTAGTCTATTTTTTTGGATTGAAAAAAAATGAACTATCGAATCTCATCTTTGTTGATGGTTTGACTCCTTAATCGTTGGCAATCAAAAGTAGTGGGCAGAGAGAGGCCGATGGTCGATTGATTAAGGCTTACCTTTAGCCATCGGACTATGATGGGATGGGGAGGGGTGCCAATTTTGGCCCCATTCTCCCCCACCCAATCAGGAGGAAGAAGAAAGTGGCTAATGGGTTTTCAGGTTTTGGGTTTCAACCCAAAATAGGAAGAAGAAAGTGGTTAATTTAAACCATATGAGATATTTGCATTTTAGTCCCTAAAGAATATATTATTTGATTTTAGTGCTCAAAAAATTACATTCTAGTCCCTATGCTAAAATTTATTATATAAATATGCCTATGCTATTGTTTATCCCTGATGAAGTTCATTATCTGGTAACAATCCTCAAAAATTTATTGTTAGTCCTTAAGAAAACTTTATTATATATTGAAGTGTCTGGATTATTGTTTAGTCCTTGCTCTAAAGTTTATTACATAATGATGATTTGATAATTATATCATGATCTCTGCAATACAATTTAATTGCAAAAAGATCCTTAAGTATGCTATTGCAAATTTTATGCTCTTATATTTGGTTTGACTAATGATATATTTTGTATTGATCTCTGATTTAGAGGATTGTAGGTTCCAATGGGTGGTGACCACTAAAGTAGCTCATTCATTGAAATTTGTAGGATTTCTCTATTTGATATTTCAAGGATTAGATATATTAATTTTTTAATAAATTATTTGCTATGGGTGCATTAAGTTGAATAAATGGATTCATAGACATAGCTAGTTGATCCCTGATTTAAAGATTTGTGGATTTTATTGGATAGTGACCACCAAAGTGCCACATTCATTAGTGTTTGCAAGATCTTCTGTATGATATTTTAAAGGGATTAAGAAGCATTATAAAATTATCGCATACGATATCTCCCAAAGGGAGCTTATCTAATATATATATATATATATATATATATATATATATATATATATATATATATATATATATATATATATATATATATATATATATATATATATATATGTATGTATGTATGTATGTATGTATGATGTATGTATGTATGTATGTATGTATTAAAATGCAAGCATCTACAGGTTGGCAGTACCTCCATCCATCACTTGTCATTCGCTCCATTTGACATGTGTATTTTAAAGAAAAATTGGAGTTTGTTTGATCCAATACATTGATGGCTGATGCGAGGTGAACGACACTAATTGGGAAAGGCACCATCTTCTTAGAAAAAAATAAAAAAAAAATATAATGGACTTCATGGAGAGAGAAAGAGAAGAACATGTTAGATGTATATCCTAAAAGTCAATCAAATTGATATATATATTTATTATAGGACCTAATTTTATATTTGATATCTATGAAATTGGATTATTTATTCCATTCATATTGTGTATGTGTCCATAAATTATCTAAAAAATTAATAAGATGATGATACATATTCTCAAAAGTTGAGAATGTATGACATGTGTCATTGGTGATTAATTCCTAAATACTCTTGATCGATAGATCATCATGGAGACGATAATTGATCTAGATAGATTGATGCACAGATCATTTTTTTTTAAGATAGATGAGTCTGGAGTCTACAGTGTAGAGATATTGGAGCGAAAGTATAGATTGTTCTTAGAGAATGAGGATACTGAGCATGATCAATACGAGAAGTTATTTAGATGTCTACTCACTCATTAATAACTTGCTCAATACTACAGTATGTGACTGGTCCTTTTACTTGTGGTGCTTTGGCTATTCACAATGAGGTTGCTATGGTTTAATTATACATACACTTAGTCTCCTAGCCATATGGATCCTTATTGTGCATGTTGGTTGTAGTAGATTCATTGTAGGAATATGATGTGCAACTATATAAAATCAATCACCCGTGGTAGATAAAAAAGTTAGTCCTATGTGATTTATAAGATCGAGTTTGGATGATCTTGATTGGGATAGAGTGAATGATGGAAAAGAGTTTTTATAGTTTTCATATCAAGAACTTGAGTCAAATAAATTTGACATATGATAGACAATGGGATTTAACAAAAAATTTTATAACATCTATCTTGTCGAAACTCATGATAGAAGGATATATCACATGATAACTACATCTAAAAATTTATCTATTTTATTCTGCTGGAATGCCACTACATGCTGCTAGACATCATTAGTGGATTGTGAGACTTATGAGAATTAGTTTGATGATCAATAATTTTTATTGCATAAGTTGAAATTATTTCAATCCATTGAAAAGACTTTCAATCCATTGAAAAGACTTTCAATGATGTTATTAATGGAGATCACAATATTTCTCACTACCAGATATAATAGACCTATGGGTCACACACGAAGAGGTTGTGTCTATTCAGATGGTTGGATTTAATTTGACATGTCAAAGAGTTGACATAATCAAATCCAAATACAATTAGACTCCTTATGAGATAAGGATGTTAATTTGGTTAAAGCCCATTCCTTGTAAGATAAGGATTTTGACTTGATCAAAGTGGGTCACTTGGCTTTATTCATAAAAGTGATTAATAGACAGAAGGACTCTTCTTCCCATGTGTTGGCACCACACTTCCTCATGCTGATTTTTTAGTTCACGCCAAAAGTAAAAGATGCCCAAGAGAGAGAGTCCTTCTCTCTCAAGACTCCTCTCATCCCATGAGTTGGCACCCCATGTTTTCTCATGCAAAAAAAGGAAGAGCCCTCTTTGAGGACTCTAAGAGAATGCTTTGGATTGGAATCCATGCCTAAAAAAATAACTCATGCCCCTTGTGGAGAGATAAGATCTCATGCTAAAAATTCCTACTCTAGCGTGTCTCCTCTTCTTATATGCCCAAAAATGTTTTGGGTGCCCTAACCTTTGGATGCCCCCTAATTTTCTAACATGAAGAGTTCACGCTAAGAAGAGGATTTGAAAGCGTGCCCCTCTCTCTTATGCTCTAATCCTCACACCCTATCTCTCTCTTTCCTTATCTTAGGCCCCTCCTATATTGGACATGCCCAAGATCTTGGATGTCCAATGGTTGGATGTCCATCTCATGCCCAATTGGTTGGGGTGCCAGATTCAATCAACGTGGAAGGAGTTCCACACCCATGGAGAGGCACAAGGAAGAAGAGAAGAAAATCAAAAAAGGCTGAGGAGTTAGATTTCTGTGAAAAGAAAATCAAGAAAGAATCTAGATGTTGGGAATTGTGTCTTAAAACCAATCGTGTGACAATTGAGTTCACCCTTGTATATAAATTATTGATTATTAAATAATAGTTATTCTGATATTTTTCATTACAAAGTGATATCTTCCTTGAACTCTTGTACTGTGATGAAATCCCTAGAACTATGCTACCGTACGATAAAGAGAGGATTTATCGTATGGTTCTTAAACAAGTTCACGACCAAATAATACGTCGTTACAGGATGATGACGTTTATCGAGTGAAGATTGTTGTGTACCATATGGGTTGGTTGTCCTCTTAACCAAGGAGTGTGGTAATACTGGTATGGCATACAGGTGAGATGTAAGGGTACATCATCACTAAATAAGTGACTCACCTGTTGAGCATTTTACTGTCAAGAGCTGCTTACGAAACACATGGGTATAAATATCCTTTAGACCTGAGATCACCATAGTGACTTGCAAGCAACTCACTGTACTTTGGTGTCGAACTACCTAGATTTTTAATGTAGTGACGGAAGACTACTGGGTACAGTCAAGTACTTGCGAAGTCTGTGTGTGGATCAAGATGGGATTGACCTCTCCGAATTATTGAAGTTGATATATCGCTATATTTCAATTTAGTAAAGTTTTGGCCAAAGTAATCCATGAGATAAATTTGAATGGTTGAAATACAATATGGATGAAGCAATCTCGGTTGATAGTTAACCTGAGACCATCCTAGAGCATCCAGGATCAAAAGGATGAATTATGCGGTAACCATGAGTATGGATTATGAAATATTCTTTTATGATAATTTGACCTATCTGGATGTCAAAAACCATTGCTAGATGGTATCTCGATTAGTACAGAAATTGATTCCTGTGCTACCGGCTTAGTGTTTGAACCTATAGAGTTACGTACATAAGTTAGACAAAGTAGGAAGGAATTGACCTATGTTTATATATCTAATCTGGAAGTACTTGACTTGATTGAACATATAAGCTAACTTGATTTAAAATTGAGTTATGGGTCAAACGAGATTGAAGAGTTGACTATGTCTAGCTAGCATTACATATGAGGTTCAGGTTCAATCTCGGAGATGAATAATTTCTATTTATGATCCATGAAACATATGAAAGATTGAATTTAAGTACTAATTAATTTTAGATTAGATCTGAATTAATTAAATTTAAATAGATCTAAAATCTAAGTTAGACTTGGTACAAAAATCCTAAAGAGTTTAGGATTGACAGTCTTTCGAAATTATTTCGAACCAGCTTCGAATCGAATTTGAATCGAATCTGTTTTGGATAAGATATGAGTATTCTTACTTGCACTGGGAATATCCACTCATGAAGTATAACCAAAAATTAATTTGATGCTTATTTGAAGCATCTCAAGTGGGTATGGGAGTGGGTGCAAAGTGGATATCATAAATGATGGCAATCTCATATAGGAGTCCTTCTTTCATGAGTATTGGATCAATTCAAATCAAATTTGAATAAAGAGTCCTCCTCTCATTGGATCATGAGAATCATCAATGAATAGAGAAGGTCTCTACCTATGAATGAGAGAAGAGAATAGAATAGCAAACAAATCAAATTGAGAGAAGAGAGAAAGAGAGAGAGACAGGCATGTGAAGAGAGAGGTCCTTCATCTTCTACATCTCTCCCTTTGTTGCCGCCTCCTCTCCTTGGATGTGGATCCTTCTTGGGCATCCTATCTGTTGGTGTGAGGTGTCACATCATCACATCTCATCCCTCAATTGAATGAGTTGTGAAGTCAATTGGATTGGAGTTCATCCTGCTTTCCTGCGGCGTCTGACGTGTATACGAAGTAGAGGGTCTCCATATCCAGGCCTCCACGAAAGTTTATATCAGATAATTTAGGATTTGATCTCTGGTTCTATTATAATTTAGGTAAATATTTGATCTTTAAATAAGTAGAATATTAGAAAAAAATTTTAGATGCAACCTGGGTATTCTGGAGGAAACTGTTTCCTTCCCAACAACTGGTATCAGAGCAGACCTGAAATATATACATGTAAAATAAAATTTTTTATGATTATTTATATGATATATAATTAATATTTTTTGTGATACATTAAATCTCATTTAAGTCTATTTATATAATATTTTTAATTTAATTTTGATTGGATTAAAGGTGCCTAATCAATGGTTGATTGAGGTTGTTATAAATCTGTTATAACAGAATTCTGTTGTTGCTGAATTTTTGATGAAAAATAATATGAATTAAAAATTTATTTTAATAAAATTTTAATAAAATTTTAATTTTATTATTTTTTTATGAAGTGAGAATTATCTCAGATTTAAATTGGATCTATTTAGATGGATATTTAGATCTGAATCCTATCATAATTCAGCACTGCACGAAAATAGATTTTACCAGAAATTAATTCCTTATGCATTCATATTTGCATCTAATTATTTTTTTATTTGATATCAAATCTAAAATTGATATTTTATAATCAATATAAGATAAGTTTTAGATTTGATATGATGTATATGATACATCAAATCTAATTGGATTAGATGAAGAACATAATTGATGAGATCAAAGATATGTTCAAGACATAAAATAGTTTTGTCAATAATTGCATGTTGATATAATTATATATGAAATTAGATTTTAGATCTTAGTAGCCTAGTACTCGAATTGATGAGATCACTAGATTGTTTGGTCATAAGAGATTGAAGAGATTAATCTCTCTTTTGCCTATTCGATGGGTTCTCTTATGACGTGTAGGGGTGTCGTTGTGATCTAATTTCATGAAAAAAAATGAATAGATTTTTATGTATTATTTTGATCATAAATATATTTAGATTAGATCTAAAGTGATTTATGATTCATTATAATAGGATAAAATTCAGATATAAAATTATTTTAGTCTGAATTACATGTTACATATGATGTACTTAGTATTGATCTAAAAGTTGTTATGATATATGAGATGTATGAATAAAGTTTAGATCATACCTATGTATGTTTAATTGTTAAATATATTATAAAAATTTATTTTCATGTATTGAAACATATGGTATGCTTCACTTGAAACCCTTGTAGAATAGTTCTACAAACTGAAACACACGTTTCACATACTTAATTTTGAATTAAGTTTGAATGATCTAGAATTAAGAATTGAAGATCATTAAGACACCACATAATATGATGAGCAAAGGGTTAGCATGAATCAGGTCCTTTTAATGGGTTAGACCTAGGGTTAGGAATACATATGAACCAAGTAGAGAATTGATTAAATCTAATCAAGTGTTGAATTAGATTAGGTCAGTATTTCTCTAAATCAATCTCAATAGTTAAAGTTTGATCAAGTCCATGTATTTGACCCTAATAAATAGACCATGATTATGGCTCCGTGGTTGAGCCCGAATCTTCTGATGTGCCAAATCGAAACTAATTAATCAATTGGTGTCTAAGATAAGTTTGGCAGATTTGATCAAATAATTTTTAATTGGGAGCTATTCACCTATATGCGTCTATGATTAGTTTAGGGCAGATCCCTCCCGCTAATCTCACTTACCTGTCAACATAGTAGACTATATTTTGATTAGGTTACTAGTCGATTTGTGCAGACCCATGCTATTAAGATGAATCAGTATGACTGATTTAGGTATCTTTAGACCAGCTTGTGTTTAATCCTTTACATGACTTGGTGAAGTCAGTGGAAGGATTTGCAGCTTGTAGGTCGACTTCTTCTCTTATTCTCAGATCAATGAAATCAAATCTTCTAAATTATTAGGTCCATAAAGTGATAAAGTTATGAGATAACTTGGTCATTGTCTCCCATTAAGGTGTGTGATAATGAGTCTAATATTCCAAATAGGCATTGGAGGTGCCACACGCCTGGTGTCTATTATATATTAAAATTATCATTCATCATATGACCATCATGATGTACCTTCAAATCAATGCTCAGGTTGGTCGAGCCATACTCGGGCTTGGACATCCGTTTGTTGGATGCACTTGATTTGTCATGTTAATGGTTGGATCTAACCATGATTTTCAGTGAAGGCGCCACATGCCTGCTGAAGGGATGTCTGGGGCAAAACCCAATGCTAGAAGTTATTTGGAGAAATAATTGGTTATGAACCTACTCATGGATGCACTAGGGTTGGTCGAGCCACACTTGGGCCCGAATGTAGTCCGTGTAGATTCTAGTACCCGCTAAGAAATTAATGTAATTTTTTGAGTTGGAGGTAGAGACTACCAATTCATAAAAAAATAATGAGAGGACCTTTAGACTAAAATCCATATCTTCAGGATTAAAAAAATAATTCATATACTAATAGGCTAATATTTTTTCCTTTCAGTTATGGCCAACACACTATCCCTTCATTCGCTGTTGGACAGCGACAAGCTCACCAGACTCAACTTCGATAGCTGGTATCGAAAGTTGAAGATCGTGTTGGAGCATGAGAGGATTTTGTATGTCCTTACGAATCAGGCACCTGAAGAACTTACAGCCAATGCTCCTCGTGCTATGAGAGATACATATATGAAGTGGCTCAATGATCGTATGACTGTGCGTTGCGTGATGAGGGCAGCTATGAATGATGAACTTAATCATAAGTTCGAGGATGTGCAGCCTGAGGAGATGATTCAAATATTGAATGAGTCCTTCGATACCCCTGAGGATGTGAAGAGACATAAAACCTCCTGCACAGTGTTCAATGCTCGTATGCGAGAGGGAGCTTTAGTCACCAATCATGTATTATACATGATTGAGCAGATGAACGTTTTAGCAAACTTGGCTTTTCATTGTATGAACAGTTAGGCAAGGATGCTATCCTCAATTCGCTACCAAAATTTTACCTATCCTTTCTCAGTCATTATAGAATGACAAAGCCTGTAGTAAACTATCATAGTTTGCTAGGGTTATTGCAAACTTTTGAGAAGGATCACCAGCTCCAAAAGGAGCCAGTGAATTTAGTGGGAGGTTCATCTACAGGGTGTCGATCCTTTAGAAGAGAAAAAAAGAAAAAGATGTAAAAATCTCGTGCCTTCAATCCCAAACAGATCAAATCATCAAAAGTTGACAAGAGCCAGGTAAAGTGCTTCTTCTGTAAAAGGTTGGGTCATTGAAAAAAGAATTGTCCTACTTATATAGCCACCTTTGACCCAAACAGGCCTAAGAACAAGAAACAGAGGCAAGTGGTTGCTTCACAAGATATTTATATGATAACACCTTATAATTTTTCTGTTTGTGATACTACTACCTGGGTATTGGATACTGAAAGTCCTATTAATATATGCAATTCATTGCAGGACTGTAGGTAAGTAGAAAATTTTGAGAGAGCGAGCGGTTCCTTAATGTTGGAGATAGAAGTCTTGTTCCAGTTCTGATCTTGAGAACTTTGCAGCTTGTCTTCGAGTCCAGTAGTGTCATGTTAGATGATTGTCATTATTGTCCATCCTTTATGATGAATGTCATCTCTATAGGCCTTTTGGCCAAACTTGGTTATAAGTTTATAATAAAGGATAATTTTTGTGATATCATTATGAATGATACTACAATTATACGTAGATAATTAAAACATAGCATATATATAATATCACGGCCTGTTAGTATAATGTACACACCTAATAAACATCCCAAAATAGATAATGTCAGCAAATTCTATCTTTGGCATTATAGGCTTGGTCATGTGAACAAGAATAGGATTGACAGGTTGATCAAGAAATGTGTCTTTGAGATAGATGATTGTGAATCATTGCCTATCTATGAATCTTGTCTACTTGGTAAGATGACTAAGTCACCTTTTAAAGGAAAAGGTGAAAGAGCCAGTGATGTCCTAAATCTAATATATACTGATGTATGTGGGCCTATGAACATAAGTGCTAGAGAAGAATACTACTACTTTATTACGTTTACAGATGACCTATCGAGGTATGTGTATGTCTATCTTATGAAGCATAAGTCAGAATTATTTAAAATATTCAAACGATTTCATGCTGAAATAGAGAAACAAACTGAAAAGAGTGTTAAGATCCTTCAGTCAGATCGAGGAGGTGAATACTTCACCAGTGAGTTTCTGACATATCCGGAAGAGAATGGAATTCTCTCACAACAGACCCCTCCTGGAACACCATAGCATAATAGTGTGTCCAAGAGGAAGAATCGAATCTTATTAGACATGGTCCGATCCATGATGTGCTTTTTCAATCTGTCAATATCCTTTTGGGGATATGCTCTAGAGACTGCCTACTATATTTTGAATAAGATGCCCAGCAAGTCCGTCGATAAAACTCTATATGAGATATGGACTGGGCGTAAGCCAGTGCTCTCACATCTTAGGGTCTGGGGGTGTTCAGCTTATGTCAAGCATTTAAAGACAGATAAGCTTGGACCGAAGTTCGATAGATGCTTGTTCGTAGGGTATCCAAAGAAAACTAAAGGGTACTACTTCTACCTCACTGCAGAACAAAAGGTGTTTGTCAGCAGTTGGGCTATCTTTTTGAAAAAGGAGTTCTTTGGTGAAGAAGCTAATGCCCGTAAAATTGAACTTGATGAAGTTCATGAGGTGAAAGGACCAACACATATAGAATTGGGTTCGATTGGTGAATCAAATTCGGAGCCAGTAGAGGCACCATTAAGGAGATCCGATAGAGTACCGCATCAGTCAGACAGATACTATGATTTTCTGATCTGAGATGGTGATCCTACTGAACTTGATGAGAACGATGAGGATCGGATCACCTATATGGAGGCCATGCAAAGGCCCGACTCTTAAAAATGGCTTGAGGCCATGAAGTCCGAGATGGAGTCCATGGAGATCAGTAGTGTCTGGACACTAGTTGATCTATCCGAAGGGATAAAACCCATAGGGTGTAAATAGATTTTCAAGAAAAAAAGAGGAGCAGACAGGAAGGTAAAGACCTATAAAGCCCGTCTAGTTGCTAAGGGTTACCATCAGTGTTATGGTATTGACTATGACGAGACGTTCTCTCCTGTGGCAATACTCAAGTCCATCCAGATTATGCTTGCTGTCGCTGCATACTTAGATTATGAGATCTGGCAAATAGATGTCAAAATTGCTTTTCTTAATGGAGAGCTGGAAAAAGAGGTGTATATGATACAACCTGAAGGGTTCACATCCACAAACGATTCGAAAGTGTGCAAGCTGAAAAGATCAATTTATGAACTTAAGCAGGCATAAAGGAGTTGGAACATGTGTTTTGATAAAGTAATCAAAATATATGGCTTCATTAGGAACGAAGAAGAGCCTTGCATCTATAAATGAGCTTTCAATTTTGTGATCATTTTTCTTGTGCTTTATGTGGATAATATACTGTTACTAGAAAATGACATTCCGACTTTGCAGAGTGTGAAACTATGGTTGTCATCACAGTTCTCTATGAAGGACTTGGGAGAAGCATCCTACATCTTAGGGATGAAGATCTATAGGGATAGATCTAGAAAGTTGCTTGGATTGTCCCAATCCACGTATATTGATACCTTGCTGAAGCGATTTAATATGGATAATTTCAAGAAAGGCTATCTTCTGATAGGCCATGGAATTACTCTTTCCAAGAAGGATTGTTCGATAACTCCTGAGGAGAGAGAGCGCATGAGTAGAATACCATATGCTTCGACTGTGGGATCTATCATGTACGCTATAACATGTACGAAGTCGGATGTGGCATATTCACTAGGGGTAGTGAGTAGGTACCAGTCAGATTTGGGTGAGAAGCATTGGAAGATTGCAAAAGTAATTCTTAAATATTTGAGAAATACTAAAGGCCAATGGCTTATTTATGGAGACTCTAATCTGAAACTTATGGGATATACTGATTTTAATTTTCAGTCAGATTGTGATGACAGCAGAAGCATGTCGGACTATGTATTTACCTTGAATGAAGGAGCTATTTGCTGGAAAAGTTTCAAGCAACATACTGTGGCCGATTCTGTATGCGAAGTGGAATACATTGCTGCATCGGATGCTGCAAAGAAGGTGGTGTGGTTGCGAAAGTTCATTATCGAGCTAGGAGTTATACCTTCCATTGATGGTCCTGTCCTACTGTATTGTGACAGCTCTAGTGCCATAGCTCAGGCGAAAGAACCTAAGTCGCACCATCGCACTAAATATGTTCTGCACCGCTATCACCTAGTGGGAGATCGTGAACCGAGGTGACGTCGAGCTTCAGAAGATCGATAAAAAGGAGAACCTAGCTGACCCCTTCACTAAAGCTTTCAGGATCAAAGAGTTCGATGACTTCAAATGGAAGATGGGTATAAGATAATGCCTCGATTGGCTTTAGTCTAAGTGGGAGTTATTAGGAATTGTGTTCTAAAACCAATCATGTGATAATTGAGTTCATTCTTTTATATGAATTATTGATTATTGAATAATAGTTATTCTGATATTTTTCAACACAAAGTGACATCTTCCTTGAACTCTTGTACTGTGATGAAGTTTCTAGAACTATGTTAGTGTACGATAAAAAAAAGATTTATCGTATAATTCTTAAATAAGTTCACGATCAAATGATACATCATTATGGGATGATGACGTTTATCAAATGAAGATCGTTGTGTACCATATGGGTTGGTTATCCTCTTAACCAAGGAGTATGGTGACACTGATATGGCATACAGGTGAGATGTAAGGGTACATCGTCACTGAACAAGTGACTCACCTATTGAGCATTCTGCTGTCAAGAGCTACTTGAAAAATATATGGGTATAAATATCCTTCAGACCTGAGATCACCATAGTGACTTACAAGCAACTCATTGTGTTTTGGTGCCGAACTACTTGGATTTTTAATGCAGTGACGGAAGGCTACTGGGTACAATCAAGTACTTGCGAAGTCTGTGTGTGGATCAAGATGGGATTGATCCCTCTGAATTATTGGAGTTGATGTATCGCTATATCTTAATTTAGTAAAGCCTTGACTAGGGTAATCCATCAGATGGATTTAAAAGATTGAAATATAATATGGATGAAGCAATCTCGGTTGATAGTTAACCTGAGACCATCCAAGAGCATCCAGGGTCAAAAGGATGAATTATGCGGTAACCATGAGTATGGGTTCTGAAATATTCTTTTGTAATAATTCAACCTATCTGGATGTCAGAAACTATTGCTAGATGGTGTCTTGATTAGTGCAAAAATCGGTTCTTGTACTACCGACTTAGTATTTAAACCTATGGAGTCACGCACACAAGTCAAACAAAGTAGGAAGGAATTGATCTTTGTTTATATGTCCAATCTGAAAGTATTTGACTTGATTGAATATATAAGCTAACTTAATTGAGAATTGAGTTATGGGTCAAATGGGATTGAAGAGTTGATTATGTCTAGCTAGCACTACACATGAGGTTCAGGTTCAATCCTAGGGATGAACAATTTCTATCAATGATCCATGAAACATATGAAAGATTGAATTTAAGTATTAATTAATTTTAAATTAGATCTGAATTAATTAAACTTAAATAGATCAAAAACTCAAGTTAGACTTGGTATAAAAATTTTAAAGAGTTTAAGATTGACAGCCTTTCGAAATTATTTCGAACTGGCTTCGAATCAGATTTGAATCAGACCTATTTTGGATAAGATATGAGTATTCCTACTTGCACTGAGAATACCCACTCATTAAGCATGATCAAAAATTAGTTTGGTGCTTATTTGGGGCATCCCAAGTGGGTGTAGGAGTGGGTGCAAAGTGGATATCATAAGTGATGGCAATTATATCTCATATAGGAGTCCTTCTTTCATGAGTATTGGACCAATTCAAATTAGATTTGAATAAAGAGTCCTCCTCTCATTGGATCATTAGAATCATCTATAAATAAAGAGGGTCTCTGCCTATGAATGAGAGAAGAGAATAGAATAGCAAACAAATCAAATTGAGAGAAAAGAGAAAGAGAGAGAGACAGGCATGTGAAGAGAGAGGTCCTTCATTTTCTACATCTCTCCCTTTGTTGCCGCCTCCTCTCCTTGGGTATGGATCCTTCTTGGGCATCCTATCTGCTAGTGTGAGGTGTCACATCATCACATCTTATCGCTCGATTGATTGAGTTGTGAAGCCAATTGGATTGGAGTTCATCCTGCTTTTCTGCGGCATCTGACGTGCATGCGAAGT
This sequence comes from Elaeis guineensis, assembly GCF_000442705.2. NCBI lineage: Eukaryota > Viridiplantae > Streptophyta > Magnoliopsida > Arecales > Arecaceae > Elaeis > Elaeis guineensis. Next base: position 91,151,091 of record NC_026004.2, on the reverse strand, counting down.
AGAGGATCTGCATATCCCGGCCTCCGTGAAGGTTTATATCAGATAATTTGAGATTTGATCTCTGGTTCTGTTGCAATTCAGGTAAGAATTTGATCTTTAAACAAGTAGAATATTAAAAAAAAAATTTAGATGCACCTAGATATTCTGGAGGGAAACTATTTTCTTCTCAATATAAGAAAGATTCTTGATATATTCCTATATGAAGTGTGATCTGCGAAAAAGAAAGGCTAAAATTCTTGAGAAGGATTTTCAGCAAAGAGAGAAAAAGAAATCCATCATTAAGGAGGATCTCTATAAGGAAGTTAGCATCCTGATGAGATCGGATACTTTGATCAGACAACGACTTCATATGGATACTTATAGATATCGGATACTTTTGCCACTTCAAAAGAACCATGAAGATATCTATGATCATCAGATTGTAGTAAAAAGCTAACCACACAAAGGTGAAGATCTAATCTTTCTTTCTTTTTAATCTTAATCTTAACAATTATGAGAGATCTAGGGTTGATTCGAGATAAGATCTGGCATTGATTAATCTAAAATTATTTTTATTCCACTGCATGATTAGTTATAAATTTTATTTTATTCTTCTGTTGCGTATATCAATCAACCCTTAATTTCTAATAATGGTATCAGAGCCGCCCTTATATGTTTTAAGATTAGATTACTGATTTGAATATTATGGGTCATTTAACGAGATTTGAAGAATAAAAATTTTGATCTTGTTAGCTTATTTGATCAGTCAATATTGATAGTCGATAAGATCGAAAAGTTATAATGATGAGATCATATGATATCTATTCAAATTCATGTTAAATGATCAGCCTAATACTCAAATCTGAAATTTTTTTTTTCATGTATGAGATACATATGGTGATGATTATAGGATTGCGGCTCTGTTATGATCTCTGTGATGTATCATGTTTGTGGACCCTATGTGTGTAAAAAGTTATTTATTTTTGGGTGCCTATGAGCATCATCAGATTTATACAATTTGGAGACCTACGTGTCTTATATGATCAAAGATTATAATTAATTAATTTTTTATGGTACATATTTTATGGGTTGTATTATGTGATTGGTTGCACGTCAATGGTTGATCAATTACAAGCCTAAAGCACATAACAAGCATGGGTCGAGTCGAGCAATTCGTTGAGGCTGGATCAAGATATTGATCATGATGAGATCGAGGATGTGCTTTGAATCAATTCAAAGAGTTGAAGATAATCAAACCAATTTACATGCTTATGCATGTACCTCTGACCCATAGACCTCAATTCGGCTTAATGGCTCGAGCTCAAATCCCTTAGATCCATGATCATCACCAATTTCATTATTTATATTTATATTTTGTTGATTTTTATTTACCTTATATGTAAGTAATCAATTTATGATCTAAATTAAAACTTCTCAAAATATATTAAGTTGAGCAATTTTCCATCATTGCAGATGAATGGGCATCCTACTGGTATTGACTTTTTTGGCTAGTCACAGTGGTTTAGTTGCATCGAAAAGATGCAAGTATTCTATTAGTATGAGATGCTACGAGATAAAGATGGTGTTGGATCCAATAACTGTCAGGTAAGGAAATCAATGATGGCTTTGCCTATGCATTGAACGGTAGGTCTGACTTAACTAAGAAATGAGGTCAATAACTGTCAGATGAGGCCAATATGACTTAAAGACCGAAGATAATTGCAACATGCTTAAGAAGCATTGGATAAAAATTATCCACTTGTTGATTTGTGTATCATCAATAATTATTAGATGAGATGGTACTCAAATTGGTGGAACCGTAGTACCTACTTAAATTTCTAGTCGCGAAAGATTTTGTTTCTTTATCCGAGGAGTGTAAGAGATTTGAAAAAATAATGGAAGATACATTTATTTTTAAAAAATATTAAAATAAATATTTCAAAATAAATATAAAAATTTAACTAGAATCTTTACTCTCTGCAAGAATAAAATTTCAGCTTTTAATCCTCTCGCTTGCATTCTTAAAACCATTGGTCCAACCATATCTAATTATAAAGACTGGCTCAGGAGCCTAAAATAGTTTTAAGTTCCAAGAAGTTAAGCTAAGCTCTCAACCAAGATATCCCCATGTTACCAAACTGTCTGATGGTTAACCAAAGGGTAGTCTATCTATAGTCATTATTTGACAATAATCAAGGATTTAGAGGAGTTTGAGTAAAGAGTGGATTCTATGATCCTCCCTCGAGTACTTAGTTTCCTGAAAAGAATAGATATTTTGAAACTTCACTTACAGCTGAAGGTCAATATGTGATACATAAGGAATTGCAAGTAGATTTGATCCTATAATTCCTTCCTAATTCATATGGGTAGTTTATAGTATACTACCATGAATTGTCCCCTAAGTAGTTGCTGTAAATACCTTCGTGTACTTTTCGAAGAGTATAGTCGGCTTCAGAAGGTCAAAGACACTTGAGCAGGGGTAGGGACACTGACCTTCTGTAGAGTTGATCGTCGATAATCATATATTGAGTCACCAGCCTCTTCATTCGATGCACCTCGATAAGATCAGCCGATAAGATTTCGTTAGTTAAGTAGTTGATGAACAGATCGATCTAGCTCGAATCATGACCAACTTGGACTGGATAAACCTCCTCTTCGGAGTCAATGCTTGGATTCTTAAGGTGCTCAATGAAGATCCTTCCTAGTTTGCCGCATCCAGAGATAGCAAGTCAAGACAAAGAATCAGCTCGGACATTCTCCAAGTAGAGGATATGGAAGATCTCAAAATAGTCAAAATATGCTTGTAAAGATTTGAGCTTTTATAGATACCTAATAAGGATAAGGTCTTGGGCCATATACTCTCCTCAGAATTGTCTGATGACGACCAGCTATGAGTCGGTGAATGCCCTTAGGTCTGGCTATCAGAGCTTCGTACTAAGCTTGATTATTTGAAATCTTAAAATCAAATCGAAGAGCATACTCGGTCAACATCTCATCAATGTTGGTCAGAACGAGGCCTGCATCACATCCTTAGGCATTCGAAGCTCCATCCACACATAGGATCCACGCAGGCTCTATAGTCTCTTCTCAGGGTTAAGACACAGTTTGGTTATCATCAGTTGGAGTGCAGTCAACAATGAAGCCAGCAAGTATTTGAGCTTTCATCAAGGATCGTGGAACATAGTGCGGGGAAAATTCAGTGCAGGGGTAAAATGGTAATTTTAAATTTTTTTCAAAATCACTATTTTACAGTGAAAATTATTAATTAATCTAATTAATTAATAAAAATTTATCCTATACTAAAATTTAAATATGATATATAGCATGCATGTATTTAAATTTAAAATTCGAATTTGAACAGTAAAGACTTTACTGTAATGTGTTCAGAACATAATACCTTTGTGCGAGTAGTAGATCACCGCAATCTGATCACCGTCGAGAGAGTCTGATCATTGCGATGCAGCCACACAGCGTATCTAGCCTCTGTGGATCATCCACACGAAGCTTCCAGTCTGATCGACTCCTCACGAGTGCTAGCTCGTTGTAGAGCCCTTTCGACGGCCGATGCTGATCGAACTCCTTCGATCGATGTCTGTCAATTCTTTGAATACTCTAGATCATCAGCAGATGTGTTTGAGAGGATGTTGAAGATCTTCTTAAAATTTAGTGGGCTCACGACACTCGTAGCTCACCTTCTCACTTCCCAAACTCCAAGCTGAAACCCTGAAGAACTCACTGAAACCCTGCGCACACTTTTTCTTTCTTTTCTTTTTTTTTTCTCTCAGAAGGATATAGACCTTCACCTTCCACACAAGGATTCCTCATGCCTAGATTTTCTCTCCAAAATTTTTCTTGCACACGCCCCACTCTTCTCCTCCTTTTAAAACAACAACCAAGGTCTTATCCACGTGAGAGGATAAAGATGAGTAATTGCACATTTGAATTCAAATTAAATTTTGAATTCAAATGGAAACTAATTTATCCCTATCCACTAAAGGCGTGAGAAGAGGAGGGCGTGGCTTAATTTATGCATGAGTGATTTCATGAGAAACATTTTCTTGTGTAATAAATAGGATGTTAAAAGAGGATAAGGTCAAGGCGCTAAAATTGGTTGCTCATTCAAATTCAAACTTTGTTTTGAATTTGAATGGCCAACCAATCATCCTTATCCACTCATTTGGCGCATTAAAGTAGGGCGTGAGGAGGGCTTTGTGTGAGAAAAAATTCATGAGAACTTCCTTCTCGTGAATTCAAATGGGCGCAGTGGAAGAGAGGTGGCACAGGGAGAATGGGTCAAGGTGGTTTCATTATTTAAACCAACCTAATTGAACCAAATAAGTTAGGCCCAATTAGACTAATTTAAACCCAACTAAATTAGGCTTAATTAAGATCAATAAAATCTTAATCAAATCAAGAATTGATTAAGCCCAACCTCTGATCAAATCAGGGACTAAACCATCTCGACGATTAGGTCAACTCTTAACCTAATCGGGTCAAACCCAACTGAATCCAATTCAATTGGACTTGATCCAAAAATAATTACTCAATCAAATTGAGTTAATTAGTGATCAAATCACTAATTAAATCTCTCATAAACATTGAGTCCAAATTTGATGGATAATCGGGCATCAAAATTTATCGATATGTAACCCTGATCGAAGAGTCCCAAACCAGTGGGACTCTTGACCTCAGTACCCAAAATGTGTGGGACTCATGATCAGAGAATCCTGATTCTCTATCACAGAGTCCCAGACAAATAGGACTCATAGTCCAAGAGCATTAAGACTCTTCATCAGCCATCAGATCAGATAGGAACCTCAAATGTGTGTGACCCCACAGGTTTGAACCTAAGCCGGTAGCACAGGAACCAATTCCTATACTAATCGAAGTGACCATCTAGCAATGGTACCTGATGATCGGATAGGTCGAATAGTCACAATCGCAACACTCAAAACCTACGTGAATATGGTTACTGTATAATTCATCCTTTTGACCTCTGTGTTTAGGATGACTCAGGGTTAAACTGTCAACCCTGATTAGATCATCCGAATCGTGCTCAACTCAAACAGTCCTGTGACTCCTCACAAAGACTATCCTGGCCAAGGTTTTGCTAAATTGAAACATGACTGTACACAGCTCCTAAACTGGAGTGGTCAATCCCATCTTGACACACGCACTGACAAGTCAAGTACTTGACTACACCCAGCAGCCTTCCGTCACTGAATTAGAATTCAGGTAGTCCAGTGCCTAAGTACAGTGAGTTGCTTGCAAGTCACCGTGGCGGTCTCAAGTCGGAGGAACATTTATACCCATATTCCATCAGAGCAAATCTTGACAGCAGAAATAGCTCTGGAGTCGGTCATGTTCAGTGCAGATGTATCCTTACATTTCACCTGTACGCCATACCAGTGTCTCCACACTCATTGGTTAAGACGACAACCAACCTATATGGCACACAATGACCTATGCTTGATAAACATTATCGTCCTTGGTAGCAACGTATCATTTGGTCACGAACAGATTTAAAGACTAAACGATAAATCCTCCTTTGTCGAGTCTAAATAGTCCTAAGGACTTCACCACAACATAGGAGTTCATTAGAAGATGAAATATTTTGTGATGAAAAAATATCAAAATAATTTTTATTAATTCATAATTCATGTACATATACAAAAGGAGCACAACCATCAACAGACTGACGATTGGCTTTGGGACACTATTCCCAACAATCTCCCACTTGGCTTAAGCCAATCGGTGCAGTATCTAATACCCATCTTTGACTTGTAGTCGTCGAACTCCTTCACCGTAATGACTTTAGTGAATGGGTCGGCCAGGTTCTCCTTTCCGTCGATCTTCAGAAGGTCAACGTCACCTCGATCCATAATTTTTTGGATGAGATGGTAGCGGCGCAGAATATGCTTCATCCGCTGGTGTGCCTTGGGTTCCTTCGCCTGAGCAATGGCTCCAGAGCTATCACAGTAAAGCAAAACTGAACCAACAAGGAAGGGTGCTACTCTGAGCTCGATGATGAATTTTCTCAGCCACACCGTTTCTTTGGCAGCATCTGATGTAGCGACATACTCTACCTCGCAAACTGAATCAGTCACTGTGTGTTGCTTGAAACTCTTCCAATAGATAGCCCCACCATTAAGGGTAAAAATAAATCCCGACACACTTTTGTTGTCATCATGATCAGACTGAAAACTAGAGTCTGTAAACCCTATAAGTCTCAAGTCCGATTCACCATAAACAAGCCACTGGTCCTTAGTATTTCTTAAATACTTCAGGATGATTTTAACAACCTTCCAGTGATTCTTCCCTGGATCAGATTGGTATCTACTCACTACCCCTAGTGAGTATGCCACATCTGATCGTGTACATGTCATGGCGTACATGATAGATCCCACTGTCGAAGCATATGGAATCCTACCCATATGCTCTCTCTCTTGAGGTGTTGTCGGACAATCCCTTTTCGAGAGAGAAATTCCATGGCCTATCGGTAGATAGCCTTTCTTGGAATTCTCCATGCTGAACCTCTTCAGCATAGTATCTATGTACGTAGACTGAGATAAACCAAGCAACCTTTTAGATCTATCTATATAGATCCTCATCCCTAGGATGTAGGAAGCTTCTCCTAAATCCTTCATGGAGAACTGTGACGACAGCCAAATCTTTATTCCCTATAATGCAGGGACATCATTCCCGATTAAGAGAATATCATCCACATACAATACAAGAAATACCACTACTGGACCATTAGCCCACTTATAAATGCAGGGCTCTTCTCCGTTCTTAACGAAGCCATACGTCTTGATCGTCCTATCAAAATGTATGTTTCAACTCCGGGATGCCTGCTTAAGTCCATAAATAGACCTCTGTAGTCTGCACACCTTAGACTCATCAGTGGATGTGAATCCTTCAGGTTGTATCATATACACCTCTTCATCCAGCTCTCTGTTTAGGAAAGCTGTCTTCACATCCATCTGCCAGATTTCATAGTCCAGATGGACAGCTATCGCAAGCATAATCCGAATGGATTTGAGCATTGCCACAGGAGAAAATGTCTCATCATAGTCTATACCATAATGTTGACGATATCCCTTGGCAACCAGACGGGCTTTATAGGTTTCTACCTTTCTGTCTGCACCCCTCTTCCTCTTGAAGACCCACTTACACCCTATGGATTTTACTCCTTCGGGTGGGTCAACCAATGTCCACACATCGTTGACCTTCATGGACTCCATTTCGAATTTCATGGCCTCTAGCCATTTTTCAGAGTCGGGTCTCTGCATTGCATCCATGTAGGTGATCAGATCCTCATCGTTTTCATCAAGTTCGATAGGATCATCGTCTCAGACCAAGAAACCATAGTATCTGTCCGGTTGATGTGGTACTCTACTAGATCACCTTAAGGGTGCTTGATCAATGGGCTCTGGATCTGATCTAATCAAATCCGGTTCAGCAACTTGCGTCGGATTTTTTACCTGTCAAATTTCATCAAGTTCGACCTTAGAGGCAACAGTCCCTTCACCAAAAAACTCCTTTTCCAAAAAGATTGCCTTAAGGCTGACAAACACCTTTTGCTCATCAGTCAGGTAGAAATAATACCCTTTGATCTCTTTTGGGTATCCTATAAAATTACACTTGTCAGACCTAGGTCCTAGCTTGTCCGTAATTAAACGTTTAATATAAGTCCGACACCCCCAAACCCTAAGGTGCGAGAGTACTGGCTTACGTCCTATCCATATCTCATATGGCGTTTTGGTTACAGACTTACTTGAAACTCTATTTAGAAGGTAACAAGCCGATTCGAGTGTATATCCCCAGAGGAAGATCGAAAGACCAGCAAACCCCATCATGGATCGAACCATGTCCAACAAGGTCCGATTCCTCCTTTCAGATACACCATTATGCTGTGGTGTTCCAGGAGGAGTCCATTGAGAGAAAATCTCATTCTCCCCAAGATATGTCAGAAACTCATTGAAAAGGTATTCACCTCCTCGATCAGATCGAAGAGTTTTAATACACTTTCCAGTTTATTTTTCTACCTCATTTCGAAATAGTTTGAACATTTCAAACGACTCCGACTTATGCTTCATTAAATAGACATATCCATACCTCGATAGGTCGTCTGTGAAGGTTATGAAGTAGAAATATCCACCTCTTACACTTGAGCTCATGGGTCCATATACATCAGAATGTACCAGACTCTATGAAGGTTATGAAGTAGAAATATCCACCTCTTACACTTGAGCTCATGGGTCCATATACATCAGAATGTACCAGACCCAAGTGTTCACTGGCTCGCTCACCTTTTCTAGTAAAAGGTGACTTGGTCATTTTACCAAGAAGACAGGACTCACAGGTTGGAAGTGATTCACAATCACCTAATTCAAGAATTCCTTCTTGAGCCAACCTATTTATCCTGTTCTTATTGATATGACCTAGCCTATAGTGCCAAAGGTAGACTTCTGATATATTATCTATTCTAGGATGTTTACCAGAGGTTTGAACCACATTAACAGGTTGTGATAGAAAGTAAATTCCATTATTAAGTTGTCCAACAAACATTATAACACCATTCAAAATGATATTGCAAATGTTTCCTTTTATTAAAAATTGATAACCGTACATGGCCAAAAGGCCTACAGAAATAATATTTAATAAAAAGCTTGGACAATAGTGACATTCACTCAGAATTATATTTTGAGAATTGATTACAAGGTTCATGATTCCTAATGCTAGAACTGAAACTTTGCTTCCATCTCCAACGTTCAGGAACCTCTCGCCTTCATCAAATCTCCTACTGACCTGCAGACCCTGCATCGAATTGTAAATATGATAAGGGCTTCCGATATCCAATACCCAGGCAGTAGTATCACAAATGAAAAAGTTGTAAGGTATTATCATATAAGTACCTTGCATCTTCTTTAGCCTGTTCGGGTCCAGTGAGGCAATGTATAGAGGACAGCTCCTCTTCCAGTGCCCCTGCTTCTTGCAAAAGAAGCACTCCGCCTGGCTCTGGTCGGGCTTGCGCTTCTTGGTCTGACCCTGTGCAGACGTCTCGGCATGCAGCTGCACCTTCTTGTTCTTCTTCTTCTTGTTCTTCTTCTCTTTCTTAAAGGGTCGACGACCAGAAGAAGACCCTCCCACAACATTCACCGACTCCTTATGGAGTTGGTGGTCTTTCTCAAAGTTCTGCAGCAACCCCAACAAGCCGTGATAGTTTACTGCAGGCTTTGTCATTCGAAAATGAGTAAGGAAGGGAAGGAAGGACTTGGGCAGAGAATTAAGGATCGCATCCTTACCGAGCTGCTCGTGCAGGAGAAAACCTAGTTTACTTAGGTGCTCAATCATTTCGATCATGTACAGTACATGATCAGTGACTGAGGCTCCATCCCTCATCCGAACATTAAAAATGGCACAACTAGTTTTGTGCCTTTCAACGTCGTCAGGCATGCCAAAAGAGTCGTTCAACATTTGAAGCATCTCCTGTGGCTGGGCGTTCTCGAACCTGCGGCTGAACTCATCATTCATTGCCGCCAGCATTATGCACCGGACAGTGGTGCGATCGTTGAGCCACTTCTGGTAAGTGTCTCGGACCGTCCCTCTAGCATTCAGGGCTGTCTCCTCAGGTGCCGGATCCGTTACTACATAAAGGATCTGCTCATGCTCAAGGATGATTTTTAATTTTCGATACCAGCTATCGAAATTAGGTCCCATGAGCTTGTCATTATCTAATAATGACCGGAGCGACAGGGTAGTGGCCATAGCTGCATAAAGGAAAATCAAACCTATATTAGTACATAAATTATTAATACTAAAGACTTGAACTTTAGTCTAAAGTTTCTTCCAGTATTTTTACGAATTGATAGCCTCAACCTCCAATTCGAGGAATTACTTTAATTCCTTAGTGGGTACTAGAATCCACACAGACTACACACGAGCCCAACTTTGGTTGGTCAACCCATGCGCATCTATGGGTAGGTTCATAACCAGTTGTTTCTCTAAACAACTTCTAGTAATTAATTTTGCCCCAGAACCTAATCAATAGGCTTTGGCCTCTACTGAAAAAATCTTGTTAGGTCCAACCATTAACATGATTTGATTTGGTGAATTAGACCAATAAATGATCAAGCCCGACTTTGGTCGGCCAACCTAATCACCATCAGAAAGACTCAAACCAAATTATCATACTATGAATGATAATTCCATTAGTCAATAAGCACCAAGCCTTTGGGCCTCCAATGATTATTAAACTAATGGACTCATTATCACTCACTTAATGGGAGGCTATGACTTAGTTATCAATATAACTTAATCATTTTTAGGACCTAATAATTTTTGAAGATTTTATTAAAGAATAAATGAGAAGAAAATATCCAGCCAATTTCAATCCTCCCACTGACTTCACCAAGTCAGATTAAAAAGGATTTACTTAAAGCGGGCATTAGGAGCACCTAAATCAGTCAAACTGATTTACCTAATGACATGGGTGAGCCCTAATCACCAAGTGATCTAATCAAAACCTAATTCACCAGGTTGGTCAGGTAAGTGAGATCAGTGGTGGGGATAAGCCATTAACTTGTCAAAGATCGAATCACTGCGAGTAGCTCCCACTTAAAAACCACTGGTCAAACTGTCAAACTTACCTTAGACACCAACCGGTTCATTAGTTTTAATTTGATCAACTTAGTAAATAGGGTTCCACCGTGTAGCCATGAATTAAGTCCATCTTGGTCTAGTTAAAGACATGGACCCATTCAACTACAACTATTGGAGTTGAATCTAGAGTATCCTTGACCTAATCTAATTCAATTTTTTATTAGATTTGATCAATTACTCTAATTTAGTCCATTTCTTTAAGCTAACCTTAGGTCTAACCCAATTATGGACCTAATCCATCTAACCCATTGACCCACAAGTTTATGCAATTGTCTTAGATCTTAATTCACAATTCTAGACCTACTAGACAACACTTAATTCTTTTAATTAAGTATTTGGACTGATGGGTCAGGGTTTGGCATTTCAAAAATAATTTTCAAATTTGAAAAGTTTTATTTTCTGTTCACCAAATATGCTGACTCATTTCACAAATATATCAGCATATTTCATAAATAGCAATCCTATTGCTAATTACATAACAGAAAATAACTCAATCAAAATAAATTATGAATATTTCTTTCGCTACTTCATCTGTATGGGATATAATCGCATTGGCACCCCTACCGCCATAGAAGACCCCATCGAATGGGAAGAGAGGGCCTTTAAACCCTACTTTTCTCCTATGACCGGACGGCCATGGCAACCAATCCAATTCGATTACTTGCTACTTGGATCAAGTATATCTAAATATACCAATTTTAAAATTTAAATTTTAAATTTTAAATTTTGAATTTCAAATTTTAAATAAATTTTAAATTTCAAATTTTAAATTTTTAAATTTCAAATTTTGAATTTTAAATTTTGAATTTCAAATTTGAAATTTCAACCAAATTTTAAATTTTAAATTTCATATTTTGAATTTTAAATTTTTTGAATTTTTGAATTTTGAATTTTGAATTTTGAATTTCAAATTTCAAATTTCAAATTTTGAATTTTAAAATTTTAAATTTTGAATTTCGAACAACTTTCAAAATTTAAATTTTAAATTTTGAATTTTAAATTTTAAATTTAAACTTTTAGATTATAACTTAATCTATGTATGCAAATATATATATCATATCTAAGAACCTGCTCTGATACCATTTGTGGAGAAAATTCAGTGCAGGGGTAAAATGATAATTTTAAAACTTTTTCAAAATCATTATTTTATAGTAAAAATTATTAATTAATCTAATTAATTAATAAAAATTTATCCTACACTAAAATTTAAATATGATATATAGCATGCATGCATTTAAATTTGAAATTCAAATTTGAACAGTAAACACTTTACTGTAATGTGTTCAGAACACAATACCTTTGTGCGGGTAGTAGATCGTCGCAATCTGATCACCGTCGGAAGAGTCTGATCATCACGATGCAGCCATATAGTGTGTCTGACCTCTGTGGATCATCCACACGAAGCTTCCGGTCTGATCGACTCCTCACGAGTGCTAGCTCATTGTAGAGCCCTTTCGATGGTCGATGCTGATCGAACTTCTTCGATCGATGTCTGTCGATTTTTCATACTCTGGATCATCAGTAGACATGCTTGAGAGGATGTTAAAGATCTTCCTAAAATTTGGTGGGCTCACGACACTCGTAGCTCACCTTCTCACTTCTCGAACTCCAGGCTGAAACCCTGAAGAACTCACTAAAACCCTGCGCACACTTTTTCTTTCTTTTCTTTCTTTTTCTCTCGGAAGGATATAGACCTTCACCTTACACACAACGATTCCTCACACCCAGATTTTCTCTCCAAAATTTTTCTTGCACACGCCCCACTCTTCTCCTCCTTTTAAAACAACAACCAAGGTCTTATCCACGTGAGAAGATAAAGATGAGTAATTGCACATTTGAATTCAAATGGAAACTAATTTATCCCTATCCACTAAGGACATGAGAAGAAGAGGGCATGGCTTAATTTGTGCATGAGTGATTTCATGAGAAATATTTTCTCGTGTAATAAATAGGGCGTTAAAAGAGGATAAGGTCAAGGCGCTATGATTGGTTGCTCATTCAAATTCAAACTTTGTTTTGAATTTGAATGGCCAACCAATCATCCTTATCCACTCATTTGGTGCATTAAAGTAGGGTGTGAGGAGGGCTTTGCATGAGAAAAAATTCATGAGAACTTCCTTCTCGTGAATTTAAATGAGCGCAGTGGAAGTGAGGTGGCGCAGGGAGAATGGGTCAAGGTGGTTTCATTATTTAAACCAACCTAATTGAACCAAATAAGTTAGGCCCAATTAGACTAATTTAAACCCAACTAAATTAGGCTTAATTAAGCTCAATAAAATCTTAATCAAATCAAGAATTGATTAAGCCCAACCCCTGATCAAATCAGGGACCAAACCATCTCGACGATTATGTCAACTCTTAACCTAATCGGGTCAAACCCAACTGAATCTAATTCAATTGGACTTGATCCAAAAATAATTACTCAATCAAATTGAGTTAATTAATGATCAAATCATTAATTAAATCTCTCTTAAATATTGAGTCCAAATCCGATGGGTAATCGGGCATCAAAATTTATCGATATGTAACCCTGATCAAAGAGTCCCAAACCAGTGAGACTCTTGACCCCGATACCCAAAATGTGTGGGACTCATGATCAGAGTATCTTGATTCTTGATCACAGAGTCTCAGACATGTAGGACTCATAGTCCATGAGCATTAGGACTCTTCATCAGTCATCAGATCAGATAGGAACCTCTAATGTGCATGACCCCGCAGGTTCGAACCTAAGCCGGTAGCACCGGAGCCAATTTCTGTACTAATTGAAGTGACCATCTAGCAATGGTACCCGATGACTGGATAGATCGAATAGTCACAATCGCAATACTTAAAACCTACGTGAATATGGTTACTGTATAATTCATCCTTTTGACCTCTGTGTTTAGGATGACTCAGGGTTAAACTGTCAACCCTGATTAGATCATCCGAATCGTGCTCAACTCAAACAGTCCTGTGACTCCTCACAAAGACTACCCTGGCCAAGATTTTGCTAAATTGAAACATGACTGTACACAGCTCCTAAACTAGAGTGGCCAATCCCATCTTGACACACGCACCGACAAGTCAAGTACTTGACTACACCCAGCAGCCTTCCATCACTGAATTAAAAATTCAGGTAGTCCAGTGCCTAAGTGCAGTGAGTTGCTTGCAAGTCATCATGGCGGTCTCAGGTTGGAGGAACATTTATACCCATATTCCATCGGAGCAAATTTTGACAGCAGAAATAGCTCCGGAGTCGGTCACATTCAGTGCAAATGTATCCTTACATCTCACCTGTATGCCATACCAATGTCTCCACACTCATTGGTTAAGAGGATAACCAACCTATATGACACACAATGACCTATGCTTGATAAATATTGTCGTCCTTGGTAGCAACGTATCATTTGGTCGCGAACAGATTTAAGGACTAAACGACAAATCCTCCTTTGTCGAGTCTAAATAGTCCTAAGGACTTCACCACAACATAGGAGTTCATTAGAAGATGAAATATTTTATGATAAAAAAATACTAAAATAATTTTTATTAATTCATAATTCATGTACATATACAAAAGGAGCACAACCGTCAACAGACTGACGATTGGCTTTGGGACACTATTCCCAACACATAGGAGAGATCGAACTCACTAAGCTTGATCGCCCATTTAGCCATTCTCTCCGAAATGTCTAATCATTGAAGTAGAGTTCTCAAGGGGAGGTCGATCAAGATTCTTATCAAATGGGCCTGAAAGTATGATCGCAATCGATGAATAGTCGTAATGATTGTGAAGATGACCTCCTTGATCCAAGAATACCTTGTTTCAGCCTCATGTAGTATCTGGCTTATGTAGTAGATGGGTTTCTGCACCTTGTCTTCTTCTCAAACTAGTTTTGAGCTGATAGCTTCAGAAGTCACGGCTAGGTACATGAGTAGTTCATCATCGATGTTTGGCTTCGTCAGAAGTGAAGGAGAGCTCAAGTATTGCTTCAAGTCGTCGAAAGTCTTCTGGCACTCTTCCATCCAGGTGAAGTCTTTCAACCATCTGAGGATCTTGAAGAAGAGTAGGCATCGTTCTGTGGATTTGGAAAAAATCGGCTCAAAAACATCATACATCCCATTAATTTTTGAATATCCCATCAAGAAGTTAAAGGCTTCATATCGAGAACCGCCTTGATCTTCTCGGGGTTGGCCTCGATGCCCCGCCTTGTCACTACAAAGTCAAAAAAACTTTTTTGATGTGACACCAAAGGTGCACTTTATCAAGTTCAGTTTCATGTCAAGTTCGCTTTGTCAAGTTCAGTTTTGATGGCCTCCATATTTTGATCGATATAATTCTTGAAGACTTTATTGACCAGTCTCTAATGTATAGCTTTGACATTTTTGAGACTGAAGAGCATGACTTTGTAACAGTACAAGCCCCTATTGGTAATGAACACCATCTTCTCTTCATCTTCGAACACCATCCGAATCTAATTATAGCTGAAGAAGATGTCCATGAAGTTGAGTAGCTGATAGCTTGACATAGTTGAAAGATTAGTGCCCTACAAGCCAATTGCATGAATGATGCGATAGGACTATTCTGAGTTATCTTTCTGCTTATTTGTATGACAATGATTATTTTATATATTTTTGAGATATTGTATTTCATCATTTACCGTATCATATTCATGATTATGACAAACCCCATAGATTAGGATAATGATTTTAGGGCCATAATGAGATCATCCCAGTGAAACCTAAAATCTTGATAGCTCCGATCTAAAATATTTTCAATCGAAAGATCATCAAGTTGGAGATCGATGATACCAGTAAGACTGATACATCTTATGTATGCTCGATGGAGAGGGTGATTGATCTCACAATCACTTGTGTGGTGATACTAATACAAGGATATAGGTGCTCATTAGAGAATGAGTTCACTGAATTAATCCATAGAAAGAACATTTGATGGAGCCTTACAGCATGTCAATAGATGCACTACAAGAAAAGCAAGTTTTTGTGATGAATTTATTTACGATAAAAATATTTTCATCATAAATAAGTATATTAACAATGAAAAATAATTTTCATCATTAATAATTAAATATTTATGATGTAAATAATTTTTCATCATAAATAACTCCATATTTATGATAAAAAAAATTTTATCATAAATATCAGTTATTTATGATAAAAATAATCATCATAAAGAATAAAATATTTATTTTTAATTTAATATTTTTAAATATTTATGATGAAAATATTTTTATCATAAATAATCTTAGTCTTTGTGATGAAAAAAATATCATCATAAATACCAATTATTTATGATAAAAATAATAATCATAAATAATAAAATATTTATTTTAATTTAATATTTTTAAATATTCATGATGAAAATATTTTTATCATAAATAATCTTAGTATGTGTAATAAATATTGATTTTTTATCATAAATATTAATTATTTATGATGAATATTTTTTATTACTAATATTTAAAAGAAAATAAAAAATTTTAAAAACTCAAAAATTATAGATTATTTATGATAAAAATATTATGTCATAAATATGGAAGTATTGATGATGAAAAATATATTTTCATTACAGTTAGTAAATTATTTATGATAAAAATTATTCATCGCTAATATATAAAAAATTCAAACATATTAAAATTTCAAAAACCACAGATTATTAGTAACTAAAATATTATGTCATAAAAATATGATTATTTATGATAAAATATATTTTTCATTACTAATACTCACCTATTTATGATGAAAATTTTTCATCACTAATATATGAAAATTATCAAAAAATTTTAAAAATCACAAACTATAGATTATTAGCGATGAAAATTTTACGTCGCATATAGTTTAATTATTTACGATGAAAAATTATTTCCATCACAAATAATTATGTTTTAAAAATTTAAAAATAAAAGATAATTGATGATGGATTATATTCATCATAAATAATCAACTATTTATGACTTAAAAAAATATTCATCGCTAATAAAATATTTTTTATAATAATTTTTTTAATCATAAATAATTAAAAAATAAAAAAGTAAAATAAATTACAAACTATTTGGGACAAAAGATACTCGTCGCAAATAGTTCAATTATTAACGATGAAAACATATTTTCCATCGCCAATATACATATTTTAAAAATTTAAAAATAAAAGATAATTTGTGATAGAAACTATTTATCATAAATAATGAACTATTTATGATGATAAATTATTTTATGGTCGTAAATCATCAATTATTTATGATATAAATTTTTTACTGCTAATATTTAAAAAAATAAAAAAATTTAAATTTTAAAAAACTAAACTATTAGCGATGGATATGGAGCTTTCCATCATTAAAAGGTTTTTTAATGATAAAAAATTTCATCGCTAATGTTTTAAAAATTTTGAAAATTTAAAAAAGCTTTCATATTGAAGGATATATATTATTATAATAAATTTTTCTATGTTTATAAAAAATTATAAGATAATTTTAAAAAATAATATGTGTAAAATAAAATTATGTAGAATATTAAGATATGTGTATATAAAAGGCACGTGAAAAGTTATGGCCTATGAAGATTATGTTGTCACAAATGTTGGGACATGGGAAGGTTGAAGAGTGGTCCTAGAATAAAGATGATGGTAAATCTAGAGGGTGGTAGAGTTGCACCCTTGGGTATCTGCATTATTATATATATACATCATGGTAAATCTGAGTCTGTCTCAGACCCAGAGATAGCAGCATGCAGGAGGAGAAGGAGTACACTCACAGGTTGGCAATTAGATTTTGATTCTTTTATGTATCTTGTTACAGTATTGCTCAATTATCCTCTATAATTTTTGTCCTCTTTAAGTATCTATATAGAGTACGTTGCATACAAGCAAATGGTATTGAACATGTTAATGGGATGCATAAGGCCTCATTGGCTAAGTTTTCTGTGCTTTTTCCATGATAGCCCATTGGGTACCAGAGTTAATGCTTCCTGCATGATCCAATCTACATCTGGTCGGAACTGCTACTCCTTTTTCTTTAGTAAAATCACTTTGAACCTAAAATCACTTTGAAAAAGATATGCATATATATATATATATATATATATATATATATATATATATATATATATATATATATATATATATATATATATATATATATATATGCATATATACATATACACACATATATATACATATTTATATATACACACATATATACATATATTATTGCATTATTGTGGCTAAGAGATGAATGAAAAATAAATAAAAAAAAATAATACGGGGAACAAGACTTGGTCAAAAAAAAAAATTTAAATAAAAAATTATTTTTTATTGATTATTAGCGATGAAAAAAAATTTTCATCACTAATTATGTAATTAGCGATGAAATTATATATTTTCATCGTAAATAATATTTTTTCGAGGGGTGAATTTTTTCAGCAAAATTTTTTTTTTGGTAGGAACTATTAGCGATGAAAAATATTTTCGTTGCTAATAATCTTATTAGCGATGAAAATTTCTGTTTCGTCATAAATATTTTTTTTGTTCAGATTATTTACGATAAAAATTTATTATTAGCGACTGAAAGTTGCGTCGCTAATACCCCGCGTCCCATCAACTCCCATCAGAAACCCATTTTTCTTCCTCATTCCTTCCTTTCCGGCAGTCTGGCTTCTTCTCCCCCTCCCGCGAGCTTCCTCGCCCCCCCCCCACGGTACTCCAGCTTGTTCTCCCCCTCCGGCAAGCTTCCTCCCCCCTCCCGACGTCCCACGTGCCGTGCCTCCGATTTCCTCCACCATCCCGATTTCCTCCGTCGCTGCCGCCACCATCGAGGTGAGTCGACTTCATCTTTTTATGGGGGGGTGGGTTCGGGCCGGGGATGGGGATGGGGAACAGCTAGGGGCTGGTGTGCCGGGACGATGCACTTGGGTCGGGACGGTTGGCCGCGGCCACATTCTGCCTGCATGCCAGGCTAGCAGGCCGGGGAGGGGCCGCGGCCTGGGCCGGCGAGTCAGAGCTGGAGCCGGCGACGTCGACTCTTCATTTTTTTTTAGGGTGGGTTCGGGCCGAGGATGGGGATGGTGACGGGGACGGAGAACGGCACGGGGCTGGCATGCCGGGGATGGTGCACCTGGGCCAGGACGGTGGGGCCGGGGAGGAGCCGGGGTCGGCAAGTCGGAGCCGGAGCCGACGACGGTGAGTCGGGATGGGGTTGGGTCGCCGCTGTGCTGGGGCCTGCGGGCCGGGCCGACGACGGTGGGCCGAGGAGGGGCTGGGGATGGGGTCGGTGAGCTAGAGCTGGAGCCGGCAACGGTAAGCCTGGGTGCGGCTGTGCCAGGGACGGTGGGCCGGGCACACGTGGCCTGTGGGCTACGGGGCCTGTGGGCCGAGCATGCATGGGTTGGGGTGGGTCAGGCCTGGGTTGGGGTGGGTCGGGCCTGGATAGGGCTGGTTGGGTCGGGTCCGGTCAGGCTGGCGTGGGTCGGGTGGAGCCGGGTTGGGTCGGGCTAGGGTCGGGGATGGCAGAGCCGGGGCGGGACGGGTCGAGCTGGGTCGGATCGGGCTGGGGCTGGTCGGGTGGAGCCGGATCGGGTCGGATCGGGCCAGGATGGGGTGGGTCGGGAATGGTAGGGTCCGGGCTGGGTCGGTTCTGATTCGGGTCGGGATGGGGCAGGTCGGGATGGGTCGGGTCGGGCTGGGGCGAGTCGGGTGGAGCCGGATCGGGTCGGGTAGAGCCGGGGTGGGTCGGGTCCGGTCCGATCCGCATTGGGCCAGGCTAGGGCAGGTGGGGTCGGGATGGGGCGGGCCAGGTCAGATCTTCATGAAGATGAAATATGATGCTGAAATTATTATAATTATTACATATTATTTTTTAGTGTTACTGCTGAAGTTAGTTAATTATTTGTTCACTAACATAATGCACATTGCTGTTACTTATTATAATTAAATTATTTTATGTGCTATTTTATATGCTACTGAAATTATAAATAAAAAAGATATTTTTATTTTAGAGAAAACTCTATGAAAATTTTTGATCAAGAAATTTCAATACGAAGTTATTCCTTTTTGATAAATTAGAAATCAATCTTCGAATGCACGTTCAAAGATGGTACTTAAATTATATTAAGTCGTAGATTTCTGTTCAATTTTCGATCTTCATTGAGATCGAAACTTGGATGTTCCGTATTCAGGCATTTTGGAAAAATAATAATATTATTGTTGTTAATGGTTGATATTTCATTTCATTATGTGGTATTCAGTAGTTATTTGTCCATTATTCTCCGGGTATATAGTGGATAGGGTGCATGAGCACCATATCTACATCATATGCTTGAAGAACTATGGGGAGATGCTGTCAAAATTTTCATAAAAATAAGATAAAATATCTACTAATAATAATAATGAGATTATTATTTTTTTGAAAGGGATAGGGCCACACCTGTTAGTAATAATTTGAAAATGATAGGATCATGCATTTTTACTTCAAAAAGAGATAGGGCCACACATTTTCTGTGTTAATGTTCAATCTGCATGTCTTTTTTAATATGTGTTATTTTGCATGTTCAGTCTGCATATCTGGATCTGGGTCAGGATTTTGGCTGGAATTTGAAATGCGATTCAGTCCGAAATTTGGATCGGGATCCTGAATACCATAAAATTTTTTTTTGTTGTTAATAATTTTGTGTTTATTGTTAGATGAATATCAACAAAAGTTGGATGAATGCTAGAAGTATTTTTTTACCTGAATATCGAAAAGAAGTTCGAGATTTCATTGACTTTGCACGGCATAAGGCTGACAGTGCTAGTCGAGTAAAGTATCCATGTAAGAGATGTGTCAATATGGTATATCGTCACATAATATTTGTTGAGGTGCATTTGCTACAATATGGTATAAATAAGAAGTATACTTGTTGGACATGGCATGGAGAGGGTGATCCGAATGAGGTGGCACACGATGATGACGATACTGAAGATGATAGTGATGCTGATGGACCTGTCGAATATAGTGGTATAGAAGAATTATTAGATGATTTATATCAAGGTACTTGTTTGAATGTATGCATGAATACTGCTGCATCTAAAAGCAATTCTGATCATAAACATAATATCCAACTTGAGGTAGAATGGACCTTTGAACAGTTTGCAAAGCTTGTAAGAAATGCACAAGAGCCATCTTATCCAAATTATATAAAATTTTTCAAGTTAGAGTTTTTGATAAAATTACTTCATATTAAAATCGTGAACCGATGAAGTTAAAAGTCATTTGATCAAATTTTAACATTGATTAAAGCATCTCTGCCCGATGGAGAGAGACCATTAAAATCATATTCTGAAGCAAAAATATACATGTAGAAAATGAGACTTGACTATACTCCTATACATGCCTGCAAAAATGACTGCATATTATTTTATAAGGATAATGAACAAGCAACTGAATGTCCAAATTACGGTAAGCCTAGATACAAAATCGATAATAGGAAAGAAAAGAAGATATCTCAAAAGATTTTGAGATATTTTCTATTAATTTTAAGACTTCAAAGATTGTATATGTCCACAAAGACAGTTAAAGAAATGAGATGGCATTATGAGTAGCAGGTTCTGGAGGAGAACATACTTAGCCATCCGGCTAACTCTTTAGTGTGGAAGACTTCGATGCAAAGCATCTGCACTTTGCGAGTGACCTGCGTAATATCAGACTTGGTCTAGCGACAAATGAATTTAATTTCTTTAGCAATATGAGTACCTCTTTCAGTATGTGGCCTGTGATGCTAGTTGTATATAATGTGTCAACTTGGAAGTGTATGAAAGAACTATTTATTTTATGTCATTGTTGATTTCGAGTTCAAAAGTACCAGATAATGAAATTGATGTATATTTATAACCTTTAATTGATGATCTGAAGGAGTTATGAGAAAATAGGGTACAGACATATGATTCTGTGAGTCAAAGTAATTTTAAGTTGCATGCTTCAATTTTATGAACTTTAAATAATTTTTCAGCATATGAAAACTTATCTGGATGTAGCACCAAAGGATATCTTGCATGTCTAATATGCAATAGGGATGCATCCTCCTTACATTTAAAGCATGGACAGAAAATATGTTTCATGGGTCAACGATGGTTTCTTCTTACTAATCATTCTTGGAAGATCCATTATTACCAATTCTTTGATGGAAGTTTGATCGATGTTCGCCACTTAAGGAGTTAAGTGGAGCAAAAATTTTAGAACAACTTGAAGTCATTGAAAATCTCTAATTTGAAAAAATATCGGGTACTCGCAAGCAGAAGCGTACTGAAGCTGAGCTGAATTGGACGAAACGAAGCATCTTTTTCGAACTACCATATTAGAAGCAGCTATAACTTCATCATAATCTAGATGTAATACATATTGAAAAGAATATTTATGATAATATCATTGATACTATATTGAATATTTCAAAAAAAATAAAAGATGGTATAAAAGCTCATCTTGATTTGCAGAAAATGAGAATTCAGTCAGAGATGCATTTAGTTCATCAAGGTGAGAGATTTTTTATGCCACCCGCATGTCATTTGCTATTTGGAGAGGAAAAGAAGAATTTCTGTGGATGGTTCAAAACTGTAAAATTTTCTGATGCATACGTTTCAAACGTATCGCAGTGTGTTGGAAACAACGACGGTAATATCTTTGATATTTAAAATCATGACTTCTATGTGATGATGTAATGTTTGCTTCTTATGGTCATGCGTGGCTATTTGGATGGTGATGTTCAAACTGTATTAATTGAGCTGGGAGTGTTCTTTCGAGAACTATGTTGTCGAAAATTGAAGATTAACTTGCTTGAAAAATCAGAGAAAGATATCATACTCATTCTTTGTAAGTTAGAAAAAAAAATTTTCACCATCATTTTTTGATGTTATGGTGCATCTGGCTATCCATCTTTCAAATGAAGCTCTTTTGACCGGACCGATACATTATCGATGGATGTATCCTATTGAAAGATAAAAAAATTATACCTATTTTATCATATCAATTATAAGATATAAATATATTTTTAAAATTTAAATTTATTTTTATTTATAAATTTTTGTGCACCTTAAAAAAGTATATGCGCAATAAAGCAAGACCTGAAGGGTCTATAACAGAAACATATGTAGCTACCGAGTGTCTCATATTCTGCTCGATGTATCCTGATAATATCAAAATAAGATTCAATCATGTAGATCGTAATGCAGACCATGAATAGGGTGATAATGAGCTGATGTTGTCTATATTTAAATAAACGGTTCGACCTATTGGGCAAGAAAATATGAATTTATGGACGTGAATGAGCTATCCAAGGCACATTTTTATGTTCTAAATAATTATGAAAAAATTAAAGATTTTATTGAGTAAGTATCATCTTATGATACTGTTTAATAATCAAAAAAAAATTTTATATCGGTGTAAAATTAAAAATTATAATTTCTTACAGTAAGTACAAGAGTATACTATGTAGAGAGAATAATACAGATGCTGATGATCGACATAGGAGAAAATTTGCAAAATAATTTGATGATCTTGTAAGTTGCATTAGTGATATGTTATTTATTTACTTATAAATATTATTATTTCAATCAAAATAATTTTTTATCTTATGATTCAGGTGAAACATAAGTATTTCAATAAAGAAGCAGGTGCAATCGATGAGTTGCACGATTTAGCATATGGTCTCGATCGAAGGGTTAATCACTACACATTCTGTATCATTGGAGGAATGATATTTCACACAAGGGAGCTTGAGATGCAACGACAGATCCAGAATAGTGAAATTGCTACAACATGATATGAAGGAGAAGAAAAGATTGATTATTATGGTGTACTGGTAGATATCATAGAACTGAAGTATGGATCCAGTAATTCTGTATTTTTTTTCAGTGTGAATGATAGGATATTAGTAATAAAAAGATCAAAATTCATATCGATTCATAATTTATTAGTGTAAATTTTGCACGAATATGGTACCAAAATGAGTCGTATATATTAGCAACTCAAGCGAAATAAGTAATATATTTGAAGGATCTAAAGTATCGAGGTAATTGGCATGTCGTACAAAAAATAACACCTAGAGGCGTATATGACATACCAACCCGATTAGAGAGGGATGAAAATTCGGATTTACATGAAGAAAAAGCTTTTCAACAAGAAGAACAAATATTAGTCGAGTTTTTGGTTGATGAAGAACTTGTAACGGCACCTTTGAATAGGGCTGATCTCCCATCCAATGAAGTTGAAGCTGATTTTGTATTTAATCTGGATGAGTCAAAGGATGACGATCAGTTCATAAATGATGATAAGATAGAAGATGATCCATATATCGATTACTGTGATTCGGACGAGGATCTACACATCGAAGAAGATACGAATATTGATGAGTAGATCTTTATTCTTCATTTAATTTTATATTGCAATAATGATATACGATATAATTGTATCCATTAGAATGTTATTTGATTTTTATTATTATTATTTAATATTATATTTATTTACATCTTAATTTCTGTAGATATGGTACTAGGAGACAGACAATGATGGTCACGTTCATAGTTACCTACAGATAGCTCGGAGGTTGAGGCACCTTCATCGATCTCTATTGCCTCACCGACTCCAGTGTCAGAGGGTACTGCACTGGCAAGTCCCAGTGAGGTGGGTCCCAGTGGTATTAATTATTACACTTTATATATAATAAAATTTGATTCTTTAATTTGGATCATACTAATGATTTATTTATTATTATTTCAGATCAGTCTACATCGATGGTCAGACAAGGATGAGGTCCATTGAAGAACCTCACTTTAGAGCGTTCGAGATACGAGCATCCGAGACAGCATCTCTGGATCAAGTTATCGACCGAATACACCGGACACATTAGAGGATGGTGTGAGCCATGACAGACCGAGCTGAGCATCATATGCCGCAGCTATGCCCCTATGATGCTCTTCGATTGGCATCACGTTGTCCTGGCTTAGAGAGAGATTTTCTACACCTACTTATAAGTAA
The DNA here is from genome assembly GCF_000442705.2 of Elaeis guineensis. Taxonomy (NCBI): domain Eukaryota; kingdom Viridiplantae; phylum Streptophyta; class Magnoliopsida; order Arecales; family Arecaceae; genus Elaeis; species Elaeis guineensis. The sequence continues at coordinate 91,126,453 of NC_026004.2, read as the reverse complement.
AATAAATTATATTGTGAATATTTAATTTGCATAGTATTTTTCTAATATTTGTTATTCACAGGGTGTATTTGACATCGTCAATTTTGAGGATGATCGTGTGAGGTGAGCGGTTGACATCCATCTATCCTTGCATTTCAGGGATTATCGCCATCACATGCATCAGCATTGGTACTGAGTGGTGCAGGCTCATGGGCAAAAGGCAATGCGAGGCAATGCGACTGCAGTCCTATGACAGCATCACCATCGATGATTGGACTACCATATGCCGACGTTACGAGGATCCGACATATCAGGTTACGCATCTAAATTTTTTTAAAAACTTTAATGACTTAATTATTTATTCTTAAATTAAATTTATTATCTACTAATTTTACTACTAATTTTACAAAGACGATGTGTCCAAAATGCGGCGAACTGGGCGAGACAGATCGTGCCGCATTATGGGGGTTCGAGATCTTTTGCTCGCTACATGGAGTACATGGTAGATATTTTTTAAATTTTTAATTAGGATATATTTTTTTAATTATTTAAAATTATTTTAATTAATTCTCAAATTACAGAGAGATGTTGAGAGTGACGAGCTTCCTGATCGGATCGATATCTACCAGTGGATGATGGGGAGCCAGGAGCTCTTTGTAAGTTCTTTCAATTATTTTTTTCATTCAAAATTTAATTTTTATTAAAATATTAAAATTATTCTAATTTATATTTTCAGGATCGTATGACCAACATGAGATCCCAGCCTACCTTTGAGGGCTCGACCGCACCCACAGATGATGAGATCTGTGATCGGATGCTCGGTACGAGATCCTATTATGTTAGGGCTCTAGGACATGGGATCACTACTCCCTCATCCTCACGATCATCTAGGACTGAGATCCATTCTGCATGTCAGGCTCGACTGATGGAGATGTAGAGGCAGGCTATCGAGGATCGATAGCAGGCTGTCGAGGATCGACAGCGAGCTCAGGAGTTAGCTGCACGCATCGATGACTATCAGCACTTTCAAATCCAGATGATGGAGCAGATGATGCAGATGGAGCAGATGATACAGTTGATGAGGCAGCAGCAGGCGAATCTGAGCTCCATCGTCGGTCCGAGCTCCGTCGAGCGCTCTCTATCCCCAGCTCATTCTCCAAAAGTCGATATTTGATGGCTTATTGATGTACTTTTTTTTTATTTCAAATATCTTATAATTTTAATTTAATATAATAAAATAATAAAATTTATTTATCATTTTATAATATAAATTTTTTATTTTAATTTTTTTAATTTATAAAAAATATTATACATATAAATTTAAAATATATATTCATAAATTTTTTAAAAAAATATAACTAAATTATTAGTGATGAAATTATTTCTGACAAAATATTCATCACCAAAAATATTTTACTAACATAATTTAATTGATCAATAAATATATAACTAACAGTGATGAATACTTTTTCATCACAAATAATTATTAGTGATGTAAATTTTCATAAAAAATTATCTTATTTGTGATAAAAATTTTCATCGCTAATATTATTTAATTTTATTTATTTATTATTAAATTAATAGTGATGAATTATTTTCGTTGCAAAAAATATTTTTTACGATGTAAATTTTTTATCGCTAAAACTTTTAAAAATAATAGCAATGAAAATAATTTTATCACTATTAATTTTTTATTTATCACTGATGATTTTTTTCGTATCAAATATCTTTTTTTAGATTAAATTTTTTCGATCTCTTTTTTAACGATAAAAAATATTCATCGTAAATATCTTTTATTAGCGATGAATTTTTTTTTTCATCGTAAAATATTATCAATAATGGAATTATTTGCGATGAAAAATTAGCGACTAAAATTTCGTCGCTAATATGTATTAGCGACGAAAATTGCTTATTAGTAATGAAAAGTTTTCATCACTAATAACATATTTTGTTGTAGTGATGGTTCTCTGGTGGGAGTAGTGTAGGTGATCATTTGACCTAAGATCACCATGGTATCTTGTATATATGGATCTCTACTTTAGTTCATTCCCTAGCATACCACTTTGAGACATATGTGGGATGTTCTAGGTTTAGTGAAGTGTGCATGAAAGTTGTAAGTGGTCAACATAGAATCGGTCACTCCTTGTAAGAGGAGAGGACATCCTATATGGTCTCATAAGGTGATGACTTAGAAAATTTTTGGCCAGAGCAGGGATGAATAGTAGAAAAGAGTTTCTACTGGTTCATCAATCGAGTCATCATCAGATTGAAATACATATGGATAGGTATTTAGACTTGACATAATTTTATGCCCATTATTTGTTTGAGATATTGTGTGATCGAAGGATTGAATTGCATGGTAACTCACTATGGAAGGATAATTTTAATATTACACCAAATTTTACATCTTCTAGGTAGTCATGATACATTACTAGATGTCAATCTTAACTTGTAGGTCTTAATAAATTTAAGAAGTTTAATTCAGTAAATTAATTAGAAGAGTTCTAATTAATTGATGGATTTGGGTTTAATGTATCTTGGACCTAATTCAATTAGGTGCACATGAACTTGACCTACTGCTGGCTAGATGTGGAACCCAATGGGTTATACACAAAAAAAAAAAATTTGACCTTGGACTTTTGATTAGGTCTTGTTCAATCTAATTGAATTAGATTTGGTTGAAATCCTAAATGGGTTTAGGTCAAACATGCTAGCATGTGTTTAAACTCAAATCCCCAACCTATTTGGATTCAAATTGACATTGGGCTTTAATTGGTTAAAGACCTAATCTAAATGGACTTCTAATCACTTTTGACTGAGTCCATGACTCCTTAATTGATTGGCAACCAAGTGTTGGTTGCATTGGGTTTTGAATGGTTCGAACCCATCTTGAATTGGGTCCTTGGCTCCTTGATTTATGGGTGTCCAAGTGTTGGACAGAAGGGAGGTTTTAATGCCATGAAAAAGGAGTCAACACCTGTTGGTATTCCTTCTCCATGCTACATGGAAGGTGTTCATGCCCTTCTCTCTTGCATGAAAAGTTGTTTCACGCATCCCTCCATTCTCTCTCGCCTTCTTAGAATTCTCCATGGATTAATTGGGATTTAATTGATAGAAGTAATGACACCATGAAATGGCATGTGATTTATGGAGTCCATGACTCATGGGTTTTCATCCATGCCCATTTGAATTTCTAAAGTGTTTCACGCACCAAAGGAGGAGTTAAGACTCTTGGGGATTAATGTGGATGTTCACTGGGGATCATTAGATGGCGCCCCTTTGGATTAACTCCATTTAATGAGGTTTGAATGCCTCCTTTTTATCCCACTTAAAAGGAGCACACGCCTCTTTGGTATTTGCGTGGATGTGCTTGGGTTCACATGGAGAAGACTTAACGCCATATGATGGCACCAAGAGTTAGGATTCAACGCCTATTAACCCCTTGGTTGTTTTAAAAGGATTGGAGTTTTCTTTGAAGGCGACACTTGATGTCCTTTCGTCCCTGCATGAAAGTGTTCACGCTAGAATAATTCCTTGCCCCCTGATGCCCACGTGAAAAAGGGTTCGCGCCCTATATGTTTGGCGTTAAGATGAGAAGTTTAAGGGACAGTGGGACTCTCCCAAATCTCGTGCCAAAAGAGGCCTTCATGGCTCAAGTTTGGACGCCCAAAGGGTTGGGTGTTGTAGGGTGCTTAGACTCCTATCATGGCTCTTATTTGAGTTATGACATGAGTTCATAAGAGGCAGAAAAAAAGCCAAGGGATGTGTGGGTCTAATTGATCAAATAATCAGATCCAAAGGGTTAGATCTGAGTGATCAAAAATCAGATCTAAAGGGTTGGATTTGAGTGATCAAAATAATCAGATCCAAAGATTGGATCTAAGAGCTTGAATTTCAGACCTAAGATATGTGTTCCTAAGGTCCAATTGTTGGACATAAAGAGAGTCGAAAATGAGAGGATCTAAATTACCAAGAGTTGGTGATGCGAAATAAGGAGATAAGTCACCAAGAGTTGGTGATGCAAAAAAGAGCTGCTATCGAAGTTCTTTTGAATTAAATTCAAAGAATCTGGATTGAGGAGAGTCCTTGATCGAGACCTATATGAATTATCGTTAGAGGGCACACGCTTGAATGCCTCAAAGATGCTAATTATCGGGATATTCGAATCTGCATGTTTGGTATCATATTTCTAACCTAATTATATATGCCATGTGATTTATTGAATGTATCAAAATGATTTTGGGTTTGGGATTCGGATCATATATTTTCAATTATTATTGCATGTTAAAAAAAATTTTAAAATTCAATTCTGTTGCGCATCTGAATCCCAACAGTAGTATCAGAGCTATCCTTAATTGATTCAATCAAATGGCGTGTTATTGTTGTGATATAGATTACATCCAATTTATGATATATCATAATCAAAATTTTGAATGATGTTTCATTACTAATTTGTAGCATTTCTTATGAAAAAATAATAGTTATCTTGTCCATGATTGAAACCCTAGTCTGAAGTTTCAATGGCTTCATGACTTGTGTGATAAGTTTGGGCTAGATCAGATGATCTGAAATTACCATGAGATTTCTGCCTTGTGCATATGATGCATGAGGCGAAGGGTTGTGGCATGTGATGCACACACCCTAGACCCATGAGTCGGCCACCACGGATCGGGCGTTGGCCATGATTGGGTCTCCCATCATGGTTCTTGACCTAGTCCCATGGGTGGCTAAAAATCTCAATTATGGAAGGGATGCTTCAGACTTGGATTAGAATTTATGATTAAATTTATAATTTTAATTAGGTTAGAAATTATGTTCAATTGTCATTGACCTAATTCGATTAGAACTTAAGTTATAGTTGACTAATTCTTTTCAAACCTAATTATAATTAGGGTTTATTTAAGAATTGGTTAACTCAACTCAAAAAGATGATATGTGGTTAATTTATAATTGAAATTAAGTCAAAAATTGAATCCAAATCAAAAATCCTAGATGGATCTTGTATCCATATTTTAAACATCTTGATTGACATATGCATGAATGATATCACAGTAAGAATAACATGGTTATTTATTTTCATACTTTCTATAAATGTTATACATTGCATGACGGATGGTCATGAAATAGTAACATCCATGTGATGGATGTGTTTGTGAATACTCTGTATTGGCTGATTGTATAAATATATCTGTAATAGCTGCAATTGGGGCTGAGTGCCCCTGATGCATTATATTTTTTAGTTGTACCTTTCTATTCCTTCCTTTGTATGTTTCTAACTGTTGATTGGGACATTTACATGTTGATGTAAAAGTAAGGATAAAAAATTTTATTTGTAAATACATAGAAATTATTTTTTTATGTTTATAAATAAAGAAGGAAGATGAAACATTCATGAAAGCCTTCATGGAGATGAAAGCTACACTACCAGGCAGCTTCAGAGTGTAGGCGCATGTAGATTCACCATGAAATGGTTCTGTCTATAATGCACCTAAGGTTAAATCTATAATCCATCCTTGTACATCGGGTGGATTACACTAGAAAAGTCCATAACCATCCGATTTCTTATTATATATCTTTTATGCTGGTAATTACATAATATAAATTGCATGTGATGTATTTGTATATGTTATGGATATGCTTGAGATCAAAATTCTTCATAAATAATATTAAGTCATAATGATGAAGTGTTAAAAATACTATCCATGCCTTCCTTCATGCTAAGTCAGTATTATGTCAAGAACCATAGTAGGTTTGTTGTGCAATCATAAGGCTTGCTATGGAGACTAATGTGATATTGTCTTAGTGCATTATGATACTTATAAAATTTAGCTCATGCTAAGTCAATAGAGTATGTCAAAAACTGTAGTGAATTTGTTGTGCAACCACAAGACTTGCTATAGGATTTGATGTGATGTTGACTTAGTGATGCTTATGGTATGTTTGAAAATATTGCTTTGTTGTATAACCACAAGGACAGCATTATTCAAATATGACTATATGGAAATGAAGAGTACGATTCAACTAAAATACTGTAGTTTATTATGCAACCACAAGGCTACAAGTATTTTAGAGGCAAAAATTATATTGAAAGTTACATGAGATACAATTGGAAAGAGTTCCTATCTTTGAACTCCTTAAAGATTTGTTATGCAACCACAAGGTTTTGAAAGAAGAATTAGGATCTCAACCCTACTAAGAAATCTGACAATAGGATTTTTCATTTTTCATACTGGAGGGCTATGGAATTCACCAAATTAATAGGAGACACAATTAATTCAAAGATCTCGTCTAAATTGTGCATGTCATCATGAGTAGTCCATTTATATTTTATTCTAATATATATTTAGTTGCATCTTCATTGTCACTGCATGGTATATTTAATGCCAATATATTGATCGAATCGAACCACATTGATTGGTTGAGGACCTGAGAATAGCACTAACCTAGGAGAAAGTCTCCTATATCCTTCATTCTCCCAATCCCGCTTTGTTCAAGGATGATACTATAAAGAAGAAAAAACTGCATATGAGATATGACAGGAAGACAGTACGACTGTCCAGTGTATCCTGATTGACTTGATCATGTAATTAAGTCAGTTGGGTTCTTGTATTTGATCCTACTAATATTCTCTTATTCTTTCTTTCTAGATAGCATTATCGAGGAGAACAAGGCGGAGAATGTCTCCACCAAAGGTACCTATTTTATTGTAACAATATTGTGTATTGAAAATAAAATTGTAAGAGCTATCTTGCAACTGTGAAGTAGTAGCAGAATGCAAATATTGCATTTGCTAAAGATTTATATATCATATATACCAATTTATCATTAAGTACTTCAATTTCAATTCTTAAGTATTAGATACCTTCTGTGGTTCCCATTTATGCAAGTCATTACAAGGACTGTAAGAAATATAAAGCTGAATAAAGGTGACCTAATCTCCATGTACTGGTTATGGGGATAGGGCGAGTGAGCTATTGAGCCTTGTGCATATAGATGCTTGAAAGGCTAATAACAACTCAGACACGAGATGGATACTCCATATGTGATATGGGGTGATCCATCATATGCTTCACAGACCTTTCAATCTTATTCTGGGGATATGCCCTAGAAACTATTGTATATGATAGGTGCAGATTTATAGATTATCCTAAAAAGAGTATGTGATACTACTTCACCATCCTACTGAATAAAATGTTTGTTAGTAGGCATGCCACTGACAGTGGCAGGATAATTGAACTTGAGAAATTCAAGACCTATAAACTATCTCACATCAACTTGTGGAGAGTACACAAGTTGTTCCTCGATCAGATGTGCCCATTGTTAAGGCACAACTTCGATATACACCTCCTCTCTGAAGGTCAATCAGAGTATGTAATATACCACTCAGATATGGATTTATCATTGAGAATGATAATCCCATGATCTATTTAGAAATAGTCATGAGTATAAACTCTGACAGATGACTTGGAACCATGAAATCTGAGATGGACTCTCTGTATATCAACCAAATATGGACTTTGGTTGATGCACCTGTGGGTATGATCCATAGATAGCCAACAGAAATATCCATCCAGATTTTGCTTGCTATTGCTATATATCAGCTAGAGAGATTTATCTCAAGTGGGAAAGCAAATTTAGTAAGCAAACATCGAGGAGTTGGTATGCTTATTTTTTATGAGATAGTTAAATTGTTTGACTTTATCAAAATATGGATGAACCATTTGGGTGTAAGAAGATAAATGGGAGTCCCATTGACTTCTTGGTTCAGTATATGAATAACATACTACTCATTGAGAAGTAGTCCTAATGTTGCAATCGATCAAGACCTGCTTATCACAAAAGTTTTCGATAAAAGACTTGGGTGAAGAATCTGATATACTTGGTATAAAGATCAATGAGATAGATCAAAGTAGGTGCTAGGCTTATCCTAGTCTAGGTACATTAATTTCATATTGAAGGAGTTCAACATAAATGGGTGTAAAAAAGTTTACTTATCCATATATTCTATGTACCAAGCCAGATGCATTAGTTTTCAGGTAGATCCAGGAAAGGATCATTAGAAAACCATAAAATGCATTCTCGACTACTTGAGAAGTACTGGAGGAGCAGTAAATTGAAAAATTCCAAACAGCAAAGTGTAGTTGACTCAATGAATTGCTATAAGTAAAGATTGCTAAGAAAAGTCGCCTAATGAAAGGGTTCATCATTGAGTTGGATATGGTCTCACCAGAAACCCACTCACACTCTAAGGCACTTTCATCTCATTTATGATATGACCATAAGTGAGTTGTTACAAAGAATTGCATAATGGACCTGTCACTAAGTCTTGACATAGCAGCAGTATGATTGCCACATTAATTGTATGGACATCATGTACAAAGACGATTGGCTTTAGTGCAAGTGAGAGATTGAAAGATTAGTACTCTACAAGTCAATCGCATGAATGATGCGATGGGACCATTCTGAGTTATCTTCCAGCTCATTTGCAATGATATTGATTCTTTTATATATTTTTGAGTTATTATGTTTCGTCATTTCTGTATCATATTCATGATTATAATGAATTCTATAGATTAGGACAACAATTTTAAGGCCATGATGAGATCATGCCAGTAAGATCTAAAATCTTGATAGCCCTTGTCTAAAATATTTTCAGTCATAGAATCATCGAGTCAAAGATCGATGATGTCGATAAGACTGGTACATCCTATATATGCTTGACGGAGAGAGTGATTGATCTCACAATCACTTATGTGATAATACTAATACAAAGATATAGATGCTCATTGGAGAATGAGTTCACTGAACTAATCCGTAGAGAGAACATTTGATGGAGCCTTACAGCATATCAACAGATGGTTCTCCAGTGAAAATGGTGCAGGTGATCTTTTGACCTGAGATTATCATGGTACCTTGTGTATATCGATCCCTACTTTGGTTCATTCTCTAGCATACCATTTTGAGACATGTGTGAGATGTTCTGGATTTGGTGAAGTGTGAATGAAAGTTGTAAGTGATCAACAAGGAATCGATCACTCTTTGTAAGAAGAGAAAACATCCTACGTGGTCTCATAAGGTGATGACTTAGAAAATCTCTGGATAGAATAGGGATGAACGGTAGAAAAGAGTTTCTATTGGTTCATCAATCGAGTCACCATTAGATTGGGATACATATGGATAGGTATTTGAATTTGACATGATTCCATATCCATAGCCTGTCTGGGATGTTATATGATCGAAAGATTGAATTGCATGATAACTTATCATAGAAGGATAATTTTGGTATTCCATCAAATTTCACATCTTCTGAGTAGTCATGACACGTTGCTAGACATCAATTTTGACTTGTAGTTTTCAGTGAATTAAAGGAGTTTAATTCAGCAAATTAATTAGAAAGTTTTAATTAATTAATAAACTTGGGTTCAATGTATCTTGGACCTAATTCAATTAGGTGCACATAAACTCGACCTATTGCTGGCTAGATGTAGAACCCAACAGGTCACACAAAAAAAAAAATTGGTTTTGAACTTTTGATTAGATCTTATTCAACCTAATTGAATTGGATTTGGTTGAAATCCTAAATGGGTTTAGGTCAAATGTGCTAGCACGTGTTTAAACCCAAATCCCTAACCTATTTGGATTCAAATTGACATTAGGCTTTAATTGGTTAGAGACCTAATCTAAATAGACTTCTAATCACTTTTGATTAAGTCCATGGCTCCTTAATTGATTGGGAACCAAGTGTTGGTTGCATTGGGTTTTGAATGGTTCAAACCCATCTTGAATTGGGTCCTTGGCTCCTTAATTTATGGGTGTCCAAGTGTTGGACACAAGGGAGGTTTTAATGCCATGAAAAAGGAGTCAACACCTCTTGGTAATCCTTCTCCATGCTACATAGAAGGTGTTCACGCCCTCCTCTCTAGCGTGAAAAGTTGTTTCATGCATCCCTCCGTTCTCTCTTGCCTCCTTAGAATTCTCCATGGATTAATTGGGATTTAATTGATAGAAGTAATGACGCCATGAGATGGCATGTGATTTATGGAGTCTATGACTCATGGGTTTTCATCCATGCCCATCTGAATTTCTCCTTGCATGAAAGTGTTTCACGCACCAAAGGAGGAGTTAAGACTCTTAGGGATTAATGTGGATGTTCACTAGGGGTCATTAGATGGCTCCCCTTTGGATTAACTCCATTTAATGAGGTTTGAATTCCTCCTTATCCCATTTAAGAGGAGCACACGCCCCTTTGGTATTTGCGCGGATGTGCTTGGGTTCACGTGGAGAAGACTTAACGCCATTAGATGGCACCATAAGTTAGGATTCAACGCCTATTAACTCCCTTGGTTGTTTTAAAAGGATTGGAGTTTTCTTTGAAGGCGACACTTGATGTCCTTGGGTCCTTGCGTGAAAGTGTTTACGCTAGAATAATTCCTTGCCCCCTGATGCCCACATGAACAAGGGTTCACGCCCTATATATTTGGCGTTAAGATGAGAAGTTTAAGGGAGAGTGGGACTCTCCCAAATCTCATTCCAAAAGAGGCCTTCATGGCTCAAGTTTGGATGCCCAAAGGGTTGGGTGTTGTAGGGTACTTGGGCTCCTATCATGGCTCTTATTTGAGTTATGACATAAGTTCATAAGAGGCAGAAAAAAGGCCAAGGGATGTGTGGGTCTGAGTGATTAAAAATCAGATCCAAAGGATTGGATCTGAGTGATCAAAATAATCAGATCCAAAGGTTGGATCTAAGAGATCGAATTTTAGACCTAAGGTATGTGTTCCTAAGGTCCAATTGTTGGACATAAAGAGAGCCAAAAATGAAAGGATCTAAATTACCAAGAGTTGGTGATGCGAAGTGAGGAGATAAGTCGGTCACCAAGAGTTGGTGATGCAAAAAGGAGCTGCTACTGAATTTTTTTATGAAAAAAATTCAACGAATCCAGATTGGAGAGAGTCCTTAATCGAGATCCATGTGGATTACCATTGGAGGGCACATGTTTGGGTGCCTCGAGGATGCTGATTATCGGGATATTCAGATTTGCATGTTTGGTATAATATTTTTAACCTTATTATATATGCTATGTGATTTATGTTTGATTGAATGCATCAGATGATTTTGGTTTGGAGTTTAGATCACATGTTTTCAATTATTATGGCATGTTAAAAAAAAATTTAAAATTCAATTTCGCTGCACATCCGAATTTCAATAGTAGCATCGACTAGTTGATCAACCCGTGGATGTGGAAAGCTATTCTTGGGGCAGGCTTTGTTCAAGTCAGTGTAGTCGATGCATATCCGTCATTTGCTGTTAGCTTTTTTGACCATCACGACATTCACGAGTCAATCTGGATAGATCGCCTCACGAATGAAGTCGGCTGCCAGCAATTTGTCAATCTCTTCGTCGATGGCCTTCAGTCGCTCGGGAACGAAACTTCTTTTTCTTTGTCTCACCGGCTTGTGGTTAGCGTCGACATTTAGTCTGTAGACAGTCACCTCGAGAGGGATGCCTGGCATATCTAAGGCAGATCAAGTGAAGATATCAGCATTCTTCCTCCGAAAGTCGATCAGCTTGTCCCGCAACTCGTCGCTTAATGAGGATCCAACTTAAATAATTTTAGTCGGATCTTCATCATTAAGAGGTATCAGAATGAGTTGCTTTGCAGATTCTCTCTAACTTTCTTCTTCTCTCTGATCCACTCCGTCATCGATGAGAAGAGCTTCAGTTAGCTTCTTTTCTTTGATCATGGTTAAGTAACATTGTCGAGCCAACTGTTGATCTCTCATCATGTCACCAGTTCCTTTTCTTATCGGAAAGCACACGAGTAGGTGATATGTCAAGATAATTGCTTAGAGTGCATTCAATCTGGGTTGTCACAAAATGACATTGTAAGCAAAGAGGACTCGGACTATGAGAAAGTTGAGGCACATTGTTGATTGCTGAGGTGGTTGTTCGGTAGTGACAGAGAGTTCTATATTGCCTTCTACCTTGACTGAATCACCAGTGAATCCGACTAAAGGAACGTTGACTGATTTTAGTCAATCGATAGAGAGTCGCATTCGAGAGAAACAGTCATAGAAAATTACATCAACAGAACTTTCATTATCAACAAGACACCATTTTACATCATAATTAGCTATCGTCATTGATACAACAACGTTGTCGTTGTAAGGAGCCTGCACTCCTCATAGATTTTTCTCGAAGAAAATGATGTCATCGCTCGTCTGCTATCACTTGGAGGAGTCCTCTGAGTCGTCTGTCTCCCGAAGTCTCGATCCCGTTGAAATCATGTTGATCACACCTGCCATAAGCTGGACATGAGCTTCTTCCTCAGGATGCGATTGTGGAGGGTCAGAAGGTAGCTGCATAGGTCACTCCCGCACATATTTCCTGATGTAGCCCTACCTTATCAGGTCCTCTATCTCATTCTTCAACTCAATGCAGTACTCGGTGTCGTGGCCATGGTCACGGTGGAACCGACAGCAGCACTTTCGGTTGCGGAACACAGGCTTCGACTTCATAGGCTGAGGTCATCAGAGGTAGCTCTCCCCCTCTATTTCCATGAGAATCTATGCACGAGGAGTAGTCAGAGGGGGTAAGAGTCGCATCTATTTTTGAAATTTTTAGGCTTCGGATTTAGTCGGAAAGGTGGAGCCTCCTTCTCAATGTGGGTTCGACTGGGTCTCACAGAGGTTCCTTCATCTTCTTCTTCTTCTTCTGACCTTTGCCTTTAGACTGACGTCGGTCAGTCGCACCTTCCTCAATGTGGATATACTTCTGCACGCACTCGAAAAGTTTGGCATAGATTTGAGGAAGCATTTTGTCCAAAGAGTAAGTAAATCTAGAGCTGTGCAGTCCTCACTTTATAGCCGTGATGGCTGTTGGCTCATTAAGGTCTTGGACTTTCAGAGTGACAGCATTGAAACATGCCACAAAATTCTATAAAGATTATCCATCCTGCTGCCTGATGGAGAAGAGATTGTTGGAGGTTCGCGACACCCTTCAGTTGGTGTTGAAGTACACCACGAAGAGTTGCTCGAATTACTCAAATGAGGGGATACTCTCCGACCGGATTCCAAAGTACCATGTTCGGGTAGTTTTTAGAGAGTAACTGAAAAGATGATGCAGAGAAGGACATCAAATACCCCCTACAGGAGCATGAGAGCTTTATAGCTCTCGAGATAATCGAGTGGGTCAGTAGAGCTGTCATACGGCTCCATCTGTTGTATCTTAAATCAATTAGGAATTGATTCATCGAGGATCCGTCGAGAGAAGGGCGGATGGGAGTTGATGCCGAGCTCGTCGGTTGAATCTCGATTATTCATCTAAAGCTGATCTAAGCGGCGATCGAGCTCCTTCAGCTTGTGGTTGTATTCATCTAGTCATCGCTGAGACACATTAGGATGTTTAGAATATCCTAGGGTAGAATCTTTTCCAAAAGAGAAAAAACTTGACGGAGACTGGGGTCCCTTGTGTGGAGCTCATCGAGGGGAAGGAGATCGGCGATCGTCAGAGTTGGCACATGGAGTGTGCTAGGGGTCAGATTGCGGTGACCATCGGATGGGTCAATGACTTATCTGGCAAGAGCATCGAGTCGAATGGCAGGTCGGAGAATGGGACCAGCGGCTATGCCGGGAAGGCACATCTTGCAGTGCCAGCTCCTCCGATCGCTACTATTGCTACTGAGTCTGCTGGAGGCCATAGACTACCTCCATCAATATTTTAACTTGCTGCATGAGGGCAACAAATTGTAGATGGTCCACTGTCACCATCGGTTGCAAAGAACTGGGCTCCCCGAGGGCCATCGGAGGTGCACCACATCGTGATGAGTGTCGAGTGGAGCTAATGGAGGTATTTTGTGCTCTTATCTTGGCCATTGCGATCTTTGGAGGAGTATTTACTCTAATCCTCTTCCCTACCTGGTGCGCCAAGCTATTGCAGCCTGTCTCCGATGGGGTAGTCAGCTTGGGGTCGAGTCACTGCATCTGAATACCGTGCAGTAGAAAGTCGAAGAAAGGAGTTTGTCTATCGGAAAGAGGGCACAGCAGAGATGGTCAAGGACAAGAGCAAGAAGTTGTAACATGCATTGGTGATGCTCTCCGCCTGATACCGAAGAAGCGGCTAGGACTTGATGGAACTTCGGGCAGTCGGAGGTGCGAAACCTGTAAAGAAAGTCCCATCGGAGGTTGCTCCGATGAGGACCCTCCGACGCTTAAGTCAGAGAGAAAAGTCAATAAAAAGAAGAGAAGAGTCTCAGCATTGAAGCAAGCATTGCATACCTGAAGGGGTCTCCACTTACCTCTATTTATAGAGGGATTAAAGTCAATGGAGAGAGAGGAAGCCCATCTCTTGTTCCTTGGCCGTACAGCGCAGTACAGGCTTCCCCATGGGCTCTGACGATGGGCGTGCCTTTTGTTCGGCACACAAGTGGCTACGGTGGCACACCTCATCACATGTGGGGTGTAATTAATGAGCTCATGGGCATAATTAATGACTTCATAGTTTCTTATCATGGCGCATAGCCGATGGTACAGGATATGACTCTTGGGTGACGAAACTTGATGTGATCCGATGGGATAGCATAGTGATCACGTTTAATTTTCAGTTGCTTGGCTGATGCCCGTGTCCTTGGACTCGGTAGTAGGTCGAAGGAGTTCATTAAGCAGCGCTACCCAATCACGCTACCCAATCGTCGGTTAGATCGGTAGGGTGCCGGATAGATAGTCAGCTATGTGCCGAACATCGTCAACTGGCTCACAAATTGTACGTAGACTGCATGTTAAATCAAGTCGGTAAAGTACCGACTCAGTTGAGTCCGTTGCCCTTAGTCAGTCATGTGTCATCGATCTTAGTCGGTAGAAAGTCGATTGGGGCGACAAAGCTTATCGATCGAAATCGGACTGCACCATAGTAGCCTGGTCAGTGAAGTGTAGCTAGTTGATTGGGAGAAATGGAAATAGGTTAGTCGGGTAAGTGACGTGACTCTGCCCCAACATAACCAAAATTGACCATGCATGATCTACTCCATGATCTACAACCTTATTCTCAGGTCATTGGAGTTTGTCTATGAATGATATATGGTTGCGTGCTTAGAGAATGGAAGCTCCAAAAAATGGACCACATACCCATCGAGGACTTGCTGCTAGCTTTCTCGACCGTATACATGAGCAAGCTTTTCTAATCGGCTTTCCATCTGCCGACAAGCGATGGTCCCCGACCTTAGCGACCCAAAAATCACGTAGCGATTTTTGGGCCGGTCGCGATCGTACCCGTCACGTGCACTTGCTGTCAGCCAAGGAGCAGCAGCGTGCTGTGGGGGCGAGGGGTGGCTCCTTTTTTTCTCCAATTCATTTGTTCTTGCTTCACCCCTCGGCATTGGAGGTGGGGGATAGCTTGCTTGGCGTTGGGCCACGTATCAAGGCAAAGGGAGCAAAGGTACAGCACAAAGGGAAGGGTATGGGCCCTCGAACATCTTGGAGGAGTGCCGGCTAAGACATGGCGTAGGGAATAATGATTGCTCTTAGGGGGTCCCAAGATTTTAAAAGAGGGAGTGGGAGAGGAAGCAGTTCCCCTCTTCTCTCTCCAATCTCAGGCATAAGGGGGAAAAAGAAGCCACAAAAAGGGGGAAAAAAAAAAATGTTACCAAGCCACACGATTAAGAAGATTCTTACTCCCCTAAGGTGAGTTCTTGGTACCGTGGAGTAAAGGAGAGATGTAGAGCTCATAAAGTGATAAGACCCACTTGCTACCTGTGGAAGGTGGCTCAATTATTTCAGCCAAAGTAGGTGCAACCCCGGGCATCCACCATGTTTGGATTTTGCGGCTTCTTCTTTACTCCAATTAAATGAATCATGGTTGCGGTCTACTTGGGCATCAACAGATGGTTTGGGCCATTTGTGATGAGTTGGTATGCCTGCTAGCCGTTGACGTCCGCCGGTGCCGCCCTTCATGGCCATGAAGTGCGCAACCAGCGATCGTGTACGTAGAAACTTTTGCGCTGCCATGGACGACCAGTACGATGAATATCTCTGGCATGAGCCATGCAAATTACCATGTCATGAAACTTATGATTCATGATTTGACTATTTTTTTATTAGCATTAATTGGTGCTAAACATTAAAATAATTTCCATAAAGTGTGAAACTGGCGGGCTACGTAGCTTATCAATCATGTCAAGTCTAATGTTTGGGAAGAAGGTGAGAATTGTACAGGTTTCGTATTCATTAAATTATTTGAAGGTTTATTTATCAAAAAACAAATTTATTTGACTGTTCGGGTATAATTATAGTCTTCTACTCTTCTTAGAATTTGTGGGTTGTGTGGCACTTCAATCGAATATACGCGTGGATTTTGCGCGCTACAGCTCACATCTCATGTTGTTTGAAACAGGTTAGGCAGGTATTGCAGGGCAATGCCAGGCTACCTAATAATTCTTTTTCCTCAATGGAGGACAAATAAATACGTAAGCCTCAACTCTCGACTCATGATTTGTTTTCTTTTTTTTTTTTTTTGGTGTTTCCTTTTTGTTTTGGTACAGTAGGAGGAGTTAACCTGTGAAGAAAAGGAGAGGCATACAGCCGAATAGAATGAAGGCCATGGGAATCAACCATGATCCATCAATAAATTCGCCGGTTGGAGTGGAAGGTTATCTCCCTGCTTCCATGGCATATCGGCATTCTGACCAACCGAGACAAGCCAATCAACTACACTATACGAAGCTTTAAAGATTTCAAACATCCTCTTCATCTGCAATTCGTGTAGGAGAATAGGATTTACGTTCATTGAGTATATTTTCTGAGAAGAAAGACAAAAAAATCAACCACAACAAAGTGTGTGCTTAACATTCTCTTGGCTAAGAAGCCTAAACTCAGGCTGCACACTTCTTGATATTTTTATGTCGAGCTACACATGGGTGCAGATTCCAAGTAACCTGCAGCATCCAGATAACTTCCAAAAATTTTAAAAGTGAGCACCAAAATGGGTAATGAGCACATAAGTATGATATTTTTTTTTTTTTAAATAACCTCTTTCCTGCCCCTGAGCAGATATTGTCTCCTTTCCCAACGCTGAGAACCCCAAAGTTTCAGATGGAGACACGGACAGCGAGAGAAAAAAACGCCCCCCGCCCTCCCCATCGCAATCTCCCCCATCTTCCCCACCTCCTTTCCCTTTTTCCCATCACCTCCCTCCACTTTGTATATATTCCATATCCCCGCCCCACTTCCCTCACCATTAATTTTTAGCAGCAGCATCGATCCCCACAGCCCCCTTCCCTGCTTCAATAAATCCAACCCCTCCGCTATAAAACCTCGCCACCGACTCTGTCCCCACTCTCTCCGCCGCCCCTCTTTGCTCTCTCTTTTTCGACGAAATGGCGAAATCTTGTCGCTTTTTCTCACCGGAGAAGGACGCGACCGCGTCTCGAATCCCATGTCATGAGTGAGCGCCGGGGAGCTGCTTCTTTCTCTTATTCTCCTATTTCTTTCTCTTCTGCTTCTCCTCGTCCTCTGCTCCGATCCTTGGGGCGATGAACAGCGCGGCGGCGGCGGCGGGGTGGCGGCCGCCGTTCACGGCGTCGCAGTGGCAGGAGCTGGAGCACCAGGCGCTCATTTTCAAGTACATCATGGCTGGGGTCCCGGTGCCCCCAGATCTCCTCATCCCCATCCGCCGGAGCTTCGAGGCCGCCCCCGCTCGCTTCTACCACCACCCTGCCTGTAAGACATTTCTTCTCTTCGATCTCCTTCTTTCTTTCTGGTTTGTTTTATTTTGGATCAAACCTTTGGTTTTTCTAGGTTTTTGGCGCTGGAACCGGCTTGTTTCGGACTTCTTTAGGGTATTATGTGCTGCCCTTTTAGTGGATGTTCCTGATAATTACTTGGATGCGATCTGGAGTTCGAAAGCTTAAATCTTTTTTCATCACTTCTTTCCTCCTTTGTCTCTGTGTGTCTCTTCATTTCTAAGGGCTTGTTTGAAGTTTGCATTTTTTTTTTTTTTTTTGATTCTTATAAATAAAAAAAAAGGCTTTTCCAGGTAATGGTACGTAGTTGCCTTCATTTCTTCACTTCTTGGGCATTTTAGGATTCCTGTGATTTTTTATTTTAATTTGACAACTTTTTCAGGTTTACCCTGCGATTCACTTTTTTTTTTTTTTTTTTTTTTTAAGTTTTCCCCTCCGATGTTCTCCTGCTACTTAATGCTGCGATTATTAGCCATTTTGTTGGTACTTTTGCTATGTTCTAGAAATGTGACGTGCGCCAAACTTTTCATCACCTCCTGTATGCATTGTGATTTATTTAGCGTGCCACTATGCTTGACCCTCTAAAAAACTACAAAAGAGAATCCACTTTAGATAACCACGTCTCCTGCTTGGCATCGTGTGGAATGGCCGAGAGAAGACCTTTTTTGGATATATATATATATATATATATATATATATATATATATATATATATATATATATATATATATATACCAAGCAGTTTTTCAATTTTTCCCGATAAATGATAAGCTGAAAAGCTTTTTTTTTTTTTTTTGCTTCGTGAAGGTGTCACCGCTGATTACTCCTTTTTTTTTTTTTTTTTCATATGAAAAAAAAATATTTTGAAGATTGGTATTCTGTCTACTTACTGGCATGTGTGGAAGGATAATGGATGTCGAATCTTTATTTAAAAAAAAAAAAAGAAATAAAATAAAATGGTATGTTCTGAGACCATATATATTGATATAGATTGGTTTTCCTTTTGAATGCAGTGGGTTACTGTTCCTTCTATGGGAAGAAACTGGACCCAGAACCAGGTCGGTGCCGTCGGACGGACGGGAAGAAGTGGCGTTGCTCCAAGGATGCGTATCCTGACTCCAAGTACTGTGAGCGCCACATGCATCGTGGCCGCAACCGTTCAAGAAAGCCTGTGGAATCACAAACCCTCTCCCAGTCGCAGTCATCCTCGTCCACTGTGACATCCCTCGCGCCCTCCGGGAGCAGCGCAAGCAGGAGCGGTAGTGGAAGCTTCCAGAGCATACCTCTCCACTCCATTTCAGGTGGTAGCAACCTGCAGGGCTCTTACCCTGGGGGGACCATCTCCTCTCAGCTGCACATGGACCCTCATTCCTATGGTATTCGCAGCAGCGGCAGCAGCAGGTCTCTTTTCTTTACTCATTCGCTTAAAAATGCTATATATACTTGTATGTTTTGATTGGAGCTTGCACTGATGATTTTTGTGCGCAATGGTGTCTCTGCTTGATGTTAATAGAAACTGTGATAAACAAATGACTGACGGATATGATACTCACTAAGGTGGTGTTACTTGACTATCAGCTATTTATTTCTTAATTTGCATAACTGATAGGTCTCGGACTAATGGCTAATATAAATAAAGAATATGCTATATCTGCTGATGAGTTTTTTTTTTTTTTTTGGCTCGATCTCTTCATTACTATCTAATTATCACTAAGTATTCGCATCGACGTGTAAGATAATAAAAATTCCTCATTATATGAAAAACAGCTGTTGTTCTGACATCTCGATACCTATGTATTGGCCAAGATATCCAAATATCTTGATTATTTAAACTATAATACAAATAGCAGAATATTCTTGCTTTCTTGACTGAGATGAAGCAATCAAGATCTTAGTTTATTTCGGTCTAAGTTGCCCATCAACATTGCCAGGATTTTGGATATTTAAATTATTAGTAGAGTGGTCTAAAAGTTACTTGGTAGTTTTCCTCTGTTCTGATATCCATGTTGTGAAAAATGTTCTAGCCTTCCACCTGAGCAATATAAAATGGTGGATATATGTGTATGCAGTAGTGCTTTGGCTGATCGGGGCATCTGGGATTTGGTTGTAGAACACCTGAGATTAATGCTTGCAGAAATAACACTGCTAATGAAACTTACTGAAACCTGTCTGATAATGTTTTGTTGTCGGAACTCAAGGACCTGGAGTCTTATTTCTGTAGACTGTCTTTTTTCTTTTTGCTACATGATAAGTACTGCAGAAGATTGGCACTGTTGGAATACTGCTAGCAGCTTTTTTTTTTCCCTGTATATTGTTTTATATATAAGGATTTAGTGGTGGTTGTTTGGCAAGCTTCACAGAAAGTTGTCCTCTGCTATAGTGGAGGCAGCATGATCACTCTCGTCTTCTGCTGATAAATGGGTCGACCGTGTAGTTTAAATCTTCAACATTATCTATTAGAGACATGTCTATCTTGACAGCTGGCAGATATCTTTGCTCATTGTTAAAACTTTAAGGCACCTCTTCTGCATGAGTACGTTGTATATGGATATCATGTTTAGATGCAAATGTGATTATCTGTGTTATTTCTCAGTGTCATATGAGCATATCACGATATGAATGAACCCACAGGCTCAACTAGGGGCTATTGGTTTCTTTGATTTTATTTTATCAATTTTCAGGCAGGAGATTGCTTGTGGGTATTCTTTTGTAACAACTTGTCATAGTTTATAACATTTGTTCTCTCTGTTTCTTGCGATAGTTTTTCTGATGACTGGCAAAAGGTTGGTTTCCAAAATGTTCCATCGATCTCTTGGTGAAGACAGCCTAGTGCTAGGCTGTGATCCATGATATATCATATTCAACCATATTTTCCCACTTGAATATGAAAACTCCTTACCTATGAAACCTAGTTATTGTAGATCTCATCTTCTTGCAATATAGTTTCCAATTTCAGCTTAATAACAGCCTAGGGTTTTTTTTTTCCTCTTAAAAATGTGATACTGCATTTCTTAAGTTTTGATTACATGCTGCAGTTCCATAGTTGTTTCACTGATATGGTGTTCTTGTCTCTCGGTTACTCCATAAACTTCATCAACAAATACTCAATCCTCATGCTAGAAGCTTGTCTTGGTCTTGAAGACAGGACACTTCTGCTTCCTGTGTCAAGCAGAGTTTGTTTTTGTCCATCGCATGCCATTCTGAAGCTTGCTGACATGAAAATTTAGGTATCTGTTGAAAAGAGAACGTTCAGGATATCCCAAACAGTAAGGAAGGAATATGTATTAATGAGTATAACTGTAATATTTTTCGTCTGGTTTCATGCTTAAAACTATGCATGATATTCACACCCTTTTGCACCTCGAATAAAAAGTCCATTTAGTATCTTCATGATACATCATTTTGGGATGCCCCCTTGAAGACCTTATCTTGAGCTCCTTTGCATTTTATGGAACATGTATTTCATGAAGTGGTTGAGTGACATCAGTCTGGTGACCTGATTAAAGAAGTGATTTTGTGCTAGCTTATACATGCCCGCCATTTACCAACATAGAAAACTTCAACATTAATTCTGTGATGCATCATCAAGCAGTAGGCTTGTCCATTTTGGTTGATGTTAGCTGCCTTTGAAAGGTGGGGTTCTCTTAATTAACTTTGGAATCCTATAGTTTAGGTCCCTGATTATTCTTTTCGATTGGGATATTTTTTGTTCAAACATACAGGTACCTCTCTGGATTGAAAGGAGAGGTGGATGAGCATAGTTTCTTTTCAGAAGCTTCTGGAAGTGCGAGGGGCCTTGGGATGGACTCCTCCGTGGACAGTTCGTGGCGGCTGATGCCATCTGGGATTTCTTCATTTCCACTGTCGAAATCTAGGGACCCTTCTGTTCTACAGAGTGCGGGCGCTTATCCTTCGCTGCAGTCGGTGCAAGATCTCGGGCAGGTAACCATCAGTTCGCTGCCGAAACATCAGCAACAGCATTCCTTCTTTGGAAGTGATTTTGGTTCGGCAGAGCCTGTGAAGCATGAAGGTGGCAGCCAATCGCTCCGGCCTTTTTTTGATGAGTGGCCTAAGACAAGGGATTCGTGGTCAGATCTAGAAGAAGAGAGGTCCAACCGGATCTCATTTTCCACAACCCAGCTCTCTATTTCCATTCCAATGGCCTCTTCGGACTTTTCTACCTCCTCTTCGAGGTCTCCTAATGGTGGGTCTTGATCCACAGACAATTTTCTCACTTTGCTCTGTATTTATTTGGGATTGCCATGCCTCGTGACTTGTCCTTGGACTACTTTTGATGCAGATGACTGAGAGAAGTCCTGCAGGCCTTGTGGTTCTGGCTGTGTTGAGTCAGGAAGTGGTTGTGGTATCAGACTATAAGCACTGCTTTTAGGATTGCCTGTTTGATTGTCTTTAAAGATATTGTCCTGAGTTTTGTTATCAATCTCTCCATCAGATGGAGCTGTTTGACTGATAACTATTTCTATCTGTGGCTATTATTATATTATTTTTATGTACCGAAGCTGCCTGTGAGCACTTTATGCAAGTGAAGTTAAGAGTTTGGATGCCTGGTGAGTTTACTGAAGTCATCTATCATCTAGAGGCCCTGTGTTCAGAGTTGGTGGGATTAAAGGATTCCTAGGTCCCAGCCAACGCTGCCTCTCGCTCAGGTACAATGATATCTATCCTTGCGTTTCATTATTCCAGTTTTCTAACTCTTAGCTTTTGTTGGCCTCCTGCCTCTTTATTCCCTGGAATTGCTTGTTTGATGGCCAAAGTGGAGACACCACCCCACCAGAAACTGACAGAAAAAGATGGCCAGGGTTTCGAATTGACAACTGAGAGGTAAATTTTTAAAGTGGTAGGTCATGGGTTTGATAGCGTTCCATGGGACCCACTAAGCTAATGGGAGGACTGGGAAGTCTCTCTCCCTCTCTCTCCCCCCTCTTTCTCTGTGGTCGGTGTTGCTGAGATATGCTTGGGTACAAGCTTAAGATATATTTGGATAGAAGCTAGGGACGACAATAGGTTGGATTAGGCAATATCTGTCAGTCTTGCAATTAAAATTTTATATCTTTACGTATTTTGTGTTTTGTTTGGATTGGATCAAATCAAATAGAGGCATAGGTCGAGTCGGATGGATGGGGAGGAGGATGAGGAGGATGAGTCAAAAAAAAAAAATTATTATATAAATATTATAAAGTAATTATAATTTTGAAAGAAAGATTTAAATTAAAATTATATTGAGCTGAGTTTAGTACGAGAAATATGGTTATCCATGCCTTATTTTAATCAATTTTTGATATTTTTTTAAATTCATATCCATTTTGGGTTTTAATTAGTTTGGATAAAATATATTTTATTCGGATCGAGTAGGATCAGATATTTGATGGGTCAACTAAAATTAAGGAAGAAAAAAAAAAAAAAAAAGAAGGTGTTCTTTGACAAAAAGAGTGCTGCGTGAGTTTATTAGCTTGGGTTAGTCTTTTCTTTTAATAGTTTAAGTCTTTGGGCCATGAGTATGAAAATAGAGTTAGGTTCTTTGTGCATCATAATTTTTTATTATTTATGTAGATATCTTGCCCGAGATATTAAGGTTGAGGAGGATTCGACAGGATCGAGTGGGACTTGGTTATGGATGGGCAACCCCTCTCTCAAGGAGTTAATTATTAAGAGTCCATCACAAATTTGAGTTGTAGAGATTGGCATAAGTCAAAATTGACTAATAAAAGAAGTGCTTCATCGATTTATAAGTCTGGGTCGGTCCTCCTAATAGTTTAAATTTACGGATTGTGAGTCTATGATAAGTGATATCAGAGTTGGGCTTGTTATGTGTCATCGTCTTTATCAGTCATGTGGGCTGGCTTGGTAAGGCCGAATAGCAGAATAGCATCCAACTGTGATGAGATTATTATGAGAATAGATAAAGGGGATTATCATCGTTCTATATTGACTAATAAAAGAAATGCAACATAAATTTATTGTGACTAATAAAAAAAATGCAACATGGATTTATTGGTCAGTTGATCTTTCCTTAAATTTTTGAATCATAAGTTCATGACAATCAGCAATCTTATTGTAATAACTTAGGTTCTTTAAAACCCTCCCAGCACGAGTTTTATAGCAAAAACCAAAAAAAAACAAAAAGAAAACCTCATCGGAAACCTCTCGATGGAGTCTGCTTCTTCGTTTCCTCCCAAAGTAGGAATCCTAGGGTTTGTCGGATTTCGATGAAAGTCTTAGAAATTTATCTATATAAGGCCTTCAAATTTCTTCTCGATACATCATCTCTCATCCCTCGATCAATCGTCGGTGAAATTTATGGGATTTTTTTTAATTTTTATCGATGAAATTCATGGGATTTTTTTTGGATTTTCATTAAGTATTTTTGAGAGCCATCATCATTTTCATAGGAAAAAAAAGGACTAAAGACCTCGTCAGAGACAAGGTATAGTCTCTAAACCTCTCTCTCCTTCTTCTTTCTAGTTTCTTGATGCCTCTGCCAGTTGGGTGGTTGTTGAATCTGTGAAGAAAGCTGTTCTCTATTTTTCTTCTTTTTCTTCCACTTGTTGGACCGACTATAGTCGCCAGACATGGTCTTACCATGGTCGTCGAGGATTGGGGCCATCAACACGACCCCAAGGGGTCGCCACCATGGGAGGTGATTGGCCTCCAAACATCCCCCTTCTCCTATTTCAACGAATAAAAAAAAAATAGAAAAAAAAATCAAAGAAAAGAAAAAAAAAATTCTCTCTCTTCCCTCTCTCCTCTATCTATCCTCTCTCTGTTCATTTTCTCTCTCTATAAGTTTTTCTAATTTCTCTTTCAACTTTCTTTTTAGAATTTTTTCTCTCTAGATTTCTTCTCTCTTTATGGATTTCTTTTTCTAGAATTTTATGGACTAGTGGAGAGTCTAGATACTTAGGTAATTTAGATCAATTGGTTGATCCTAAGAGAGAACCTGAATTTATGATGTTTAAGTATTTATCCGTAATTTTTTCATATATAATTTTTATGTTTGACCTTGATCGTGTAAAGGTGCGTGACAGTTGTACAAGGTGTCGAGTGAAACACCTTAATTTCGAGTTCATGATTGAGAAGTTCATCCATTTCTATGTTTAACTCAATCATCGGTGGAGATAAGAATTTTTATATATAACACCGTTATATATGTTATTTTTATAATTGGAATTATATTATTGGTTTTGTATCTTTGGATTTGTATTTATACTATTATTTTTTTATATGATCTTTCAGCATAAGTACATTATGTGTCAACTATATATGTGTATCAGTGATTGATGATATGATTATATAGATATAACATACTTATTTTGATCACATCATAAATTAGAATTAATTTAATAAAATTAACATAAAATAAACAGATAAAAAAGATATGGTTTGTACTAATCTTATCATGTAGACAGTCCGTTAAGAGTTTATGTCTGGAACAACCTCTAGGATTTTATGCCCATGATAATCTGTTAGGAGTTTATGCTTGGGACAGTCAGTAAGGAACTTATGCCTGAAACAACCAATAAGGAGCTTATGCTTGGGACAGCCACCACAGGCTTATGTATAGAATTTTAGGTTAGACTAAGATTGAGAGATGATTGTGGTTAGTCCAAAGTCGAAAAGAAAAAAATTAAAGAATATGAAATTGTGATAAGAAAAAATAGATGACAAGATATGAAACTAAACTGAATAACAGATTTCACTTGTTGATATATGGTGACATATCTTTTTTGATAAGATATATATTTGATAATGTTTATATGGATGTTAGAGTTATTCTGGATTTTTGATATTAGATTTCATGCTCTATTATTTATTGCTATTTTCAAACTATATTACTATATTGGTGTATATGTTCGTAGTTCTTAGTGGGCTGTAAAGCTCACTCCCTCTATTTTTTTTTCTTTTTAGAGTTGTAGGATGTTCATGATTGATTATGATTTGGATTCGCGACGAGCGGAAGAGTAGATAGATATTTCATCGGGTGATTGTAGGAATTGAATTTATAATTATGTAAGTTTTATCAATTATTATAAAATTAGATTATCATGGATGTTGAGATATGTAAGAAATTTATAGGATTTATATATCTTTTAGAATTTGTCTTAGAAAGTGTGTGGTCATCACGTATTCAATTTGAATGTTGGATTTCGAGCATGGCACTTGTTGAGAACTCTTTTATGCACTTGTTGAGAACTCTTTTATGCACTTGTTGAGAACTCTTTTATGCTTTGCAAATTATATTTGTCTCGAGCACGTGCTTCATTTAGAGTTCTGGATCGTCGTTTAAAGAATAATGCTGCTGGCTCGTGTGGTCGTGCTGCACAAGCTAACAATCGTACTTTATTCTGTCATCTGCTTTATATTCCACTGGGGATTTAAAGGGTGATCAAATTCTAAAATGATTTATATTGATCGGCATGTGCAAGTAATTTGCTTATATCATCCTAAATGATTTAAAGCCTTAATTATATTGGCCAAGATATTTAGAAAGGATGCCACCAATTACTCTAGTGGTTGTTTGCCAACATTTTTGATGTTTGGAGAGCATCGAAAGCAAGAGGTCCCAGCAGGACAAGGAAAGGAAAAGGCAAGCAAAAAGTGAACTACGATATGACGCATGAGCCACGGGACATGGGATTAGCGGACTTCAAGAAGGGTTAATTGTAGTCTCTCTAAATTGATTCGAGTTTGTTGGCCCCATTGGCATCCAGACACGAACATCCAATCGATGATGAGTGCGTCCTGCTCCCAGTGAACTTGCTCCGTAGAGATGCGTACGACGATTTGAACCAGAGAGGTCCATGGGCAAAATTATTTTCTTGGTAGATTCCTTCAATCCCAGATCAAAGTTTGTTTTGTTTAAGGATATATATTTTAGGATGATTGGATACTAGAAAGAAGAAATATTGTCATGGCAAAAAAAAAAAAAAGCTGTCATTTTTCCATTAAAAGGTTTTCATCGATTTGTATCTAGCTGGTAAAAGAATGCCACTTGCAGTGCCATGATTTTATTTTGTTTTACTTTATTTGATAGCGGCGGTATCGTGTTCACTGGAACGGAAATCTCATTTTCCACCACAAGTGGTATCATCTCATGAGAAGTTTTGCATGACGGAGAGGAGTAAAGAAGATCTATTTTGCAAACACAGCAGGCGTGATGCACCTTCCGCAGCTGTACCTGTACTGAGTCGCGATACAATCCCTGTAGTGGTATCCTCATCATCAGGTGCCAGATAATGAGGCCATGTAACGAGTATGGCACGGAGAGAGAGAGAAGGGTAGGGAAGGAAAAGGCCAAGGAAATCTTCTATTGTAGTGTCACCTCACGAAGATGGACAGCTGTTCTTGTCAGAAAGATCACGTGACTCGACCATATGATATACCGCCACGTCACCCACACAACCTAACCTTTGGCTCGACGTCGGTGGGTCCCATCCGCCGCCCATGGCAGAACTGCTGACGTGGCGATTTTGAGAGGCCCGACGAGCTCCCACGCATTGGGGGGCGTCGGGCAGCAGCTGCTGCCTGTCACACAGTCAGACGCCGTCCGTAATTGTTAAACAACGAGATTTCAAAATAATCCTGATAATAAGTATGCCATCGCAACGTCTCACAGAAGGAAAAAATAAAAAATAAAAATAAAAAATAATATATATATATATATATATATATATATATATATATATCTCTATATATATATATATATATATATACACATATTTCAGAAACCCCGTCATGTGATGCACATCTATGCGCGGGAGCTCGTGCACTGCATTCAGCCGTGTGATGTCCAGCAAGCAATACTTGATATCTTCACGTATATACATACATACATATATATATATATATATATATATATATATATATATAGTTCCAACTCCAAATACTTACAATACTATGTATCAAGTATCAAGTACGTGGATTTAACCCAAAAATGTATATATATCAAGAAGTCGTCAGTTATTGCCCGTGCGCCTCTATCTACGTGCCGCCGCGGAAAACCTTTCTGTGGATCACGTGGCGATATAATACAT
Organism: Elaeis guineensis; assembly: GCF_000442705.2. Lineage (NCBI taxonomy): Eukaryota > Viridiplantae > Streptophyta > Magnoliopsida > Arecales > Arecaceae > Elaeis > Elaeis guineensis. Next base: position 91,098,691 of record NC_026004.2, on the reverse strand, counting down.
ACATTTCCAAAATAATTAATTTACCTCACAGACCGAGTGTCGTACATTATACATACACCTTGCCATCTCGATCAGCCCCGAGCAAATTATGTTCGCTCGTATCGCGACTGCTCATCAACTAATAAAGAAATGAGACATTGGGTGCATGGAACAGAGGGACCGGGCAGCAGAGATGGCGGCATTTTTTTTTTTTGGGGTAGAGAGGAGGGAAAATATATTTCCTGGAAAGAAAGATGGCAATGGGTAATATACATCATAAAAGGAAACACGCGCACGCAGATAGGTCCAAAGTAAAACGCAACCCTGATATAAACAGCCCCACCCAGCTCATGTACACCGAAGACAATGAATATGTTATGCAGTAGGCTGACCATGAGCCCCAAGAGAAATATGAGTGAAGGCCTGAAGTGATGACCGATAAGCAGAGATGCCACCCGAAAACAGCAACATGAACCTGTGATGTTGACCAAACTGAAACGATGATACAATAACCATAAGCGAAGATCCAGAGAGCTGAGAAAGAGTGAAAGCCTGAAGAAGAGTTGCCTTGAATTGATGGCAGAACAGGACGGACAGCATCTAGCAGAAATGTACTGCTCAAAAGAGTGAAGTTCGCCAGCAGAGAAACCCAAAAAACCACACAGCTACATCAGCGAAAAGAAAACCAGCCAAACCGCAGCGAGTAACATCTTCTGTATTGCGAGATTAGAAATGCCCTGTAGATGAAAACCTTACCCAAACAATCCAAGAGTCCACAGCAAAGCATAGTAGATAGAACAAAGAACAAAGCAGCCATGTATAGATGAAAAACCATAGTCTGTAGATAGAGAACAGGCAGAAAAAAAACCAGCAGCTAAACATTGTGAAGATAAACTGTACGAAAAGCATCAGCATCCAAAATTCAAACCAACTCCATAGACACAGAATCATACTGTAAAAAGGAAAAATGATCATTTTTAAGTGTAAGATGCCAGCCAATCAACAATCTGATTGGTCTCTAGATACACATAAGAAACATGGTGTAACGGTAGAATTGCCTTCCAAGCAAGAATATCCTTTAACGGAGGATGAGATGCAAGCTTGGATTGTTGTAGCACAGTAATCCATTGAATAACAATCCAAGAATCTCTCTAGATCCAAAGCTATTGCGACCGGAAGGAAGACATTAAAGTTGTGATTTGATGTAAAGGAATCCATTATCCATCCAAATTGACTTAGATGACAAAGAAGAAAGCAAAAAATATCCTTCTCATAGTACAGTTTTGATCATGCAAATGTTTCTATCACCCTCAGAGGCTCCTTCTATAGGTGAAGGCATCGCTGTAAGCATCCTAGCTTCAACCACATGCTCGATGTCTCTTCCCACGAAACCCATAGTGCACCTGTGTAAGCTGTTTTTTCTACTACTTTTTTTCAATTTGATATACTAACTCTTCTCTTGCAGGACGGCCACAGCATCTTCCATTAATAACGTTGGCACAAGTGAAAGCTAAATTAGCCTCAACTTTAACTTCTTCGGTCTCTTATGGTCCATCGTAAAGTGATACCCTGGCCGAAGTCATCCAAACTTGTCACACATTGGTCAAGCTTCCCGATTTATCTTTGGACAATCCCGTATCTTCATCTGCACTATCGGATGTCCAAAAAGAAGAACAGCTTATTGCCATCCTCCTCGAACTTATCCCAAATGAAGACAAACCGTCTGCACTTATTGAGTCCAATCGATCACTTCAGTCTCTCTCTGATGAAGTAGATGTGGTACCGACAAAAAATATTGATGTAGAAGAAAAAAAAAGAACCGACTTCAACAAGATCTTTGACTTGCTGTGGATGACTTTGAGAGGTGGTCGAATCAGTTACTAAAAAAAGAGATGATACTTATCGATCTGGAGAGCAAGATCATTCAAGTTAAAGTTAAAATTTCTACCTTATAAAAATATTGTGCCAACCACAATGACCTTTATGAGCCAGCATTGAAACATCTAGAAGACATGAAGCAGCAGCTCATTCAACTCTCCGCATGCCTCGTTGAATTACAACAGCAAGCTGATGAGATAGAACCTCTAGGAGTTTAAATGTTTTATCACTAGAGTTCACTTCAATCAACTTTCAAGCAGTTGTAAATCTTGCTTTTCTATTAGCCTTAAACTTTCATTTCTTTCCTTTTTTTTTTTTTTTTTTTTTTTTGTAAAGGACTACTAGAATTACCGCCAATTGGCCAGCCAGCCGATTTTCTTTTTAATGTGTTTGCTCAATCAGCTTGTCTAGCCGAGTTCTGCTCTAGTATGTGTGTTTCTTTATGTATTTTTCATATTATGAGATAGTATTTTTTTAAATATTTTTTATTAGTCATCCGATCATGTATATCTCCATTTATATTTTTCAGCTGATACACTCTATCCTGCTGTACATACATGATATATCATAGAAGGTCCTTTTCAATTCGCTGACCACTTATCAAGTTTTGATTTTTTCTAGTCTCGTGGGAGAATAGTTTTCCACACTAACTTTTCTTCCTTAAAATATTTTGGCCAAATCTTTTTATCACAAGTTTGGACTACCTTTCTTTTTTGTGCTATGATTCATTCTAAAGTATTTAACCTCTCCTCATCCAAAATTACCAATTCGGCCATCATAGCTTGTGACTACTCTTTTTCAGTTAATAAGTTCTGATGCAATACGTGAGTTGACTTCATAATCAATTCCATTGGAAGCACAGCATCGTGATCGACAGTTAGGACATAGGGTATTGTAACTATAAATGTTCTTCTTGAAGTCTATAACCCCAAAGTACTCGTGACAATACTTCATACCATCCCCTGGGTCTTTCCCCCGTAAATTTTTTTATATTATTGACTAAAATTTTATTTGTCATTTCGGCCTACCTATTTTCTTGTGCATAATACAGAGTTGAATGAATTATCTTGAATCCATATTCTTCTATAAAATTCTTTATGTCTAGACTAGTAAAAATGGGGTCTTGATCTGCTTTGATAGTTTCTGATAGATTAAATCTATGATGATGTGATGTTTGATAAAATTGATAACAAATATCTACATTACGGATCTCATGGGAACAAATTCAACCTACTTAGTAAAATAATCAGTCACTATGATAATAAACTCATGGTCCTTTAAGGAAGATGGGTAAATCTGACCAATTAAATCCCTTGCCCATCCTCTGAATGGTCAAGGTTCAATCACACCTTGCATCTCTATTGTATGAATTCTTTGAATCAGTCCATGTCTCTGACATGGTTGATAGCTCTTAGCATATCAAATATAATCTTCCTGCCTCTTCGATCAAAAATATCTATGCCAAATAATTAATCAATGCATTTTTTGACCTAGCCTAATGAGTTCCATATATTCCTTTATGTACCTTTCCCATTACTAGTAGGGATTCTTCTTTTCCAATTCATCTCAAAAGAAAATCATCTGATTTTCTTTTATATAATCCTTCTTCAATCAAGAAATAATTTAAAGATTTTAACCTAACTTTCCTATCTACTCTACTTGATGGATCTTTGAGATATGGCACGATCGGATATCTCCAATCATCATGAACAATTTAAAGTTTTATTAATGCTAATACAATAATTTCTTTAGTTATCAACTACAAACGATAAAATTCTTTTTTCTACCTTGATCGCTCTTTGAAATAGTCTTTCTGGTATCTTTAACTCAGATGCAACTTGCGCTAATTCATTGGTCAAGTAGTTTTTTTTTCTTGGGATAAACTACAATATTAATTTTGCAAACTATCGTATTAGTTCCATAGTCCTCATATAATATCTAATCAACATTTCATAATGATATTTATATTCCTCGCTAACTTGTTTTAACACTACTTGGGAATCTCCAATAACTTTGATAGCTATCGCATCTAACTGTAATAAAATCTCAAGACTGACTATCAAAGCCTCATATTCAACCTAGTTGTTTGAGCATTGAAAAGTCAATTGGAATGACAACTGGATTTGAATTCCGGTTGGAGGTATCCATAATACTTCGACACCGACTGCTTTACCCATTTTCAAATGATCAAACATTATTACCATGGCTTCAAACCAATACAACTAGTTGGAATATTAGCCATCATTTTGATCTCAATCGGCAAGCAAGGATGATCAGCCAAAAAATCTACCAATACTTTTCCTTTGACTGATTTCTAGAAAATGTATTGTAACGTATATTCTGATAATATCAACATCTATTTTTTGATTCTTTCATGTAGAATTAGTTTTGTCAACATATACTTAATCACATTAGTGACACAATAACGTACACAAGAATAGGTAATGCATAATATCTCAATTTAGTATATGAATAATAAAGAGCCAAACATAATTTCTCAATCAACATACACTACAAGAAATCAGATTATTAGCGACGGCTAGTTGCCGCCACTAATAGTATACTTGCCATTGTTAATAACCTCGTAGTCGCTAATTCCATCGTAACAGTCAATATAAAAAAAATCTGATCGCTAAATATCCTTATTAGTGATAAAAATTCTAGCCATCGCTAATAAAGCTATTAGCGATGGCTTTAGCAATGAAAAAAATTCTATTGCTATTTATTTTTAATTTTTAAATTTAATTTTTAAAAAATTTTTAAAAAATATTAACGATAGTATTTTGCATGGCTAATGCCATCTCTAATAATTATTAGCGACCAACACACCATCACTAATGCCGTCTCTAATTTTTTAAATTTTTAAATTAAATAAAAATATATTTTTAAAAAATATTAGCGATGATATTATTGTCGCTAATGCCATTGATAATAAGTATTAATGACAGCAATATCCATCTCTAATACCATCGTTAATAATTAATTTTTTTTTTAAAAAAATTAATAATAATATTTTTTTAAATCTATTTTAATTAATCACAATGAATTAGATTTTTTAATACCTGTTATAATTAAAAATCCAAAGATAATATGATAATCAAAAATTAAAAACTTATTATTATATTAAAAATATAAATTATATAATTTTTTACAAGCAGTATAAAAAATACAATACATAAAAAAAAAGCAGATCTGATCCTCATCATCGTTCGCCTCCTCCTCCTCTTTTTGTTCCTCTCCAGCAATTGGTGGATGAGAGCCGGATGTTCCAGCATCCTATAACGAAAAAATAAAATAATATTAGTAAGTTTCGATATGAAAATATATCTTTTGATATGGAGGCGTATCTTTCGATACACTTTAATTCTCGAATAGATTGTTCTTATACATTTCATTCAATGATACAGAGTTATAAACACCTCCGATCCATCGATTGGATAATTAGATTAAATTTTCAGCCCCAAGATCCTCTTCTCGAACTCAAACCTAAATATATAAAGTTTCTAAATATAAAAACTTAAAACAAGTAAAAGAATTTAGTAATATAATTACCTGATGTGATGGCTGGGATTATGCGCCCAGTCGGTCACGCAGCTACAGGTTTTGGAGAAGCTCCACGATCATATAGCGGATGGCATCCAAGAAGCTTTGAGGTTGCTGGCTCAGAGCCTCTGCATAACCTCCTCTATGTGTGCATCATCCCAGATCTAGGATGTCGAGATCTATGAGAACACCAAAGGGTATCGAGCTGGTGGAAGATCGAAGTTATGGCTGAATCTTATGACCTGGCTCCTACTCACCCCCCCGATGGTGTTGAGCCATCCCTCAAGATCAAAGGAGGCTGAGAAGATGGATCATCACCGTACCTTTTAGCAACATACGCTGCATAACGCATCTGCACAGTTTAGAAATACATTAGTTCTAATATAAAAATCAGATCCTATAACAACTTAATTAGTAAATAAAATTTGAAGTTCTTATCGTGATCTGTCGCAATATAGAATCTAAATAGTCACCAATCCTCCTAGATTGGTGTGTGGCCTACCACAACTACAACTGATCTAGTAGATGACCCAGCTATTGTGTCTATAATAAATAATAATTAAATTAAATTAACTAAAGCATGCATATAAAAATTTTTACAGGTCTAGTGAAGAGTAGATTTCTTACCAGTCCGTTAGCCACAACATGTATGCCAATGGAGTTGCCTGTGTGCCTGATCGAATCCTACTGGATAGTCCGATTCTATCGAGCCCTCTGCCGCCTACCGACGTACTCCTCGCTGCTCCACTAGTCGCGAGGGCCTCCTATACGTCCATCTACATCCAGTGATCTCTGTAGAACTTCTAGTTTGTTGGTGACTGAGAACCAGAATGCTTGATGGTGGATTGTCATAGACTGTGTAGTCTATCTCGAAACCTATGTATGGCCACTTGCTCGAAGATCGAATGGCCAGCTTCCTCATCCTGAGGAGATAAAAATTGGTAGTAGTCCTATAAGTAGAAGCAAGCGTGTATTAATAAACAGAATATAAACCTATCGTGAGTTATTAAATTAAATATCTTTGACTTATCCGGAATATCTCCCAGACTGCATCACATGCCTTCAACGGCCAACTAGAGAACGTGTCCACGGATCCTGACACCAATCATCGAATGATCCCGATAACCACACGAGGCATGGAGCTCTCTTTAAATATGCTACAAAATTAATTTTGATCAATAAATGTTAGACTTTATAATGACCAAATTTTAAATATATTTAGTAAAGATATAGTATTTATGAGTGGCTCTAAATATGAATGAGCTCTCTATCCTCCGATCGAGCTGGAGGTACTGTAAGCTGGATGGATCCTCTACCATGCCTCTGTGTTTGAGAGCCGGTTGCTGCTGCATGTGATTGTGGAATCATTGGTGACCTCCTATCATCCGAATCTGAGAGTATCAAGATATCATAAAGAATATTATATTAGATAATAAAAAATAAAATAATATAAAAAAATAACTAAAGTATTAGAGTTTACCACATAGCATGTGTGCAGCAGAACCATGTGAACTGGCTGCATGAGAGCTCTCTCCTTCAGAGCTCTCTCCTTGACTATGATGGCTCTGACCTTGGAAAGACATGATCTATAATCTCTAAAAATAAAATAACTATGTATCATATTGTATTAACTGTGTACCTGAATAAAATAACTATGTATCATATTTATTTAACTGTATATCATGATATCTTAATTTTGTACAATGTTCATAAAAATAACATGCATAATTTATGACTAAAGAAAAAATAAGCAATATTAGTCTGAAACATAAATCAGAAAAAAGATATCTGACTACATCAATAGGATAGTTTTATCCAGATCTTGATGATGTACGATTTTAGTTTTCTTTTGAGCATCCTAGTTTTTACAAGAAGTAGTTTTTCTTCGATGAAAGACAACTTGTCATAAGTATTTATCATCCGACGGAGTTTGACTTCTATCTTTGTAGTCATGTAAGCCAACACATTATCATGTACTGCTGGATGAAAATTATTTTTTTGCTGATACATTACAGATGTTAACTAACAATCTTATATAGCATCTAATCTCTTTAATGAAGGATCGATATCTATTGGCAGGTCTAGGGATAGGTTTGCTGTAGTACGTCATCTACCGCAGATTAAGGACAACGTTACTAAAGGCTTCAAGTTGATCTAGTAAAAATAAATAGATATTTAGACAAGTGGAGCCCCAGTCCATGACTTCCTAAACTTGTAGGATTCCAAGAAAATTACTATTTGTGGGGGATGTTTAAAGAAAGGTAAGTTTCAGTCCATAATGTACCAATAAGTTGCTGCTCCAGGGCTAATGACCTCCTAAAAGGAGAAAAAAATATATAGGACTCCAAACATACAGAAGAAGAGATCAGTTCTCATTGCATAAAATCTTTCGTTGTTATCAAAAATGACAAGCAAAATCCATCAGCACCCATCAGGTTTTAGACGTCATATGGGAACAAAAAAAAGAACCCATAGCAATCTATGGAGCCATTCTCTTCAATATCCATTAATTAAGTTTGAATCAGCATCAGAAAAAATAAGAAGACAATCATAAGAATATAGCAAGCAAAATCCATCGGCATCCATCAGATTTTAGACATCATAGGAGAACAAGAAAAGAAACCCATCGCAATCTATGGAGCAATTTCCTTCAATATCCATTAATTAAGTTTGAATCATCATCAGAAAAAATAAAAAGGCAACCATAAGAATATAGCAAGCAAAATCCATCAGCACCCATCAGGTTTTAGATATCATATGGGAATAAAAAAAAGAATCCATAGTAATCTATGGAGCCATTCCCTTCAATATTCATTAATTAAGTTTGAATCATCATCAAAAAAAATAAGAAGGCAACCATAAGAATATAGCAAGTCAAATCTATTGGCACCCATTAACTTTAAGACATCATATGGGTAGAAGAAAAAGAGGCTAGTCCCTTCAATATCTATTTAGTTTAGATCATCATCTGAAAAAATAAGAAGGCAACTATAAGAATATAGCAACCAAATTGCATCGGTACTCATCAGCTTTGAGACATCATATGAAAAGAAAAAAAAGAGGCCAATCCCTTCAATATTCATTTAATTTGGATCATTATCAAGAAAAATAAGAAGGTAACCATAAGAATATAGCCATTGAAAAATAAGGCATTGTAAGTTTCTTTGCACCTTTAACCATGAGACAACACTAGCTATCGCTAATGTCGTCACTAATACTTACAATATTAGATGCGCTGGCATGGGGATGGGGCCATGGGGCAGGGGCCGCATGGTCAAACTAGTGGGGACGGGGCCACGGGGAGGCCGGTGGGGCAGGGGCCATAGGGTCTGACCGAAGGAGTCGGGGTGACTGCGGGCGAGGTGAGGCTGGGGTGACTAGCTCGAGGCCGTGACATAGGAGGCACCGGTGGAGTTGGGGCGGCCACAGGCGAGGCGAGGTCGGGATAGCGGGCTCGAGGCAGCAGCATAAGAGGCATCGATAGGGTCGGGGTCGGGGCAGTTGTGGGCGAGGTGGGGCCGGGGCAGTTGGGTCGGGGCCGCAGTGTAGGAGGCACCGACAGGGTTGGGGTGGCTAGCTCATGGTCATGGCGTAAGAGGCACCGATAGGGTCGGGGTGGCCGTGGGTAAGTCGGGGTTAGGGCTGCGGGATTGAGGCCATGGCATAGGAGGCATTGACGGGTTCGGGATGCTGGGAAGGAGGATGCATGAGTGGAGAATGGTAGGAAGGAGGATGTGCGGGGAGCGAGAAATGTGAGGGGGGTCACCATCAGTCAAGAGAAGGCACCGATGAGGTGGGGAAAAGTCAGGAAGGAGGAGAATGAGAGAGAATTCACGCAAAGGAGGAGAACGAGCATGAAATTTTTTTTCCCTCTGACAGGCTGGGGGTATAGTTTAGTCAGACTATTACCGATGGCAATGGTGACCGTTGGTAATACGGTTGATAATACCCTCTATTTTGCATGCCAGGGTATTAAGGACGGTATTTTCCATCACTAATATCCATCCACCACCATTAATACTATTAATTTTTTAAAAAATATTAAATTTTAATATCAAATTTATTTCAAAATTTTTAAAATAATATTTTTTAAATTTATTAGTGACGACATATTATTCCATCGCTAATACCATATCTAATACTATTAAATTTATTTAATATTAAATTTTTTTCTCTTTGGATGTTTTTTAGGTGGTAAAAATCATTATTAGGTCTTGTTAAATTTTTGATCTTAATTAATTTATGGATCAAATCTTAATTGATTTAAATTATATTTAATTTAATTAGGTTTAATTTAATTTGAGGCTAATTGAGTTTTAATATTTCAAGTAGGATTTGGATTCAAAGTCTAATTAAATTAGGTTTGATAAAATTTTGAATTAGATTTGAATCAGATTCAAATTAGATTATAATTAAATCATAGATCAAGTCCTAATTAATTTAAATTAAATTTAACTTAATTAGATTTGACTTAATTTAAGCTAATTGGATTTTATAATCCAAATAGGACTTGGATTCAAAGCCTAATTGAATTAAATTTCATAAGATTTCGAATTAGGTTCGAATTAAATTTAAATTGAATCATGGATCAAGTCTAAGTTGATTTAAATTAGATCTAATTTAATTGAGTTTGAATTAATTTGAGGCTAATTGGGCTTTATAATCTAAGTAGGACTTAGTTCAAAATCTAATTGAATTAGGTTTGACAAGATTTCAAATTAGATTCGAATCAGATTTGAATTGGATTCGAATTGAATTATGGATCAAGTTCTAATTGGCTTAAGTTAGATTTAATTTAGTTAGACTTAACTTAATTTGAGACTAATTAGATTTTACAATCTGAGTAGGATTTAGATTCAAAGCTTAATTGAATTAGATTTGATAAGATTTTGAATTGGATTCAAATTAGATTCAAATTGGATCATGGATCAAATCTTAATTCATTAAAATTAGATTTAATTTAAGTAGGTTTAACTTTATTTGAGGCTAATTGAATTTTATAATTCAAATAAGATTTGGATTCAAAGTCTAATTGAATTAGATTTTATAAGATTTTAAATTAGATTCGAATCAGATTTAAATTAAACTCAAATTGAATCATGGATTAAGTCCTAATTGATTTAAATTAAATTTAATTAAAGTAGGTTTGATTTAATTTGTGACTAATTAGATTTTATAATCCAAATAAGATTTAGATTCAAAGTCTAATTGAATTAGATTTGATAGGATTTCAAATTAGATTCGAATCAAGTTTGAATTAGATTCGAATTGAACCTAAATTAAAAATTATTTTTTTTAATTAATTTAAATTATATTAAATTTAATTAGATTTGATTTAATTTAAATATAATTATATTTTATAATTCAATTAGGACTTAGATTCAAAATCTACTTGAATTAGATTTGACAGGATTTTGAATTGGATTCGAATTGAACCCAAATTGAAAATTATTTTTTTTAGTTAATTTAAATTAAATTAAATTTAATTAGGTTTGACTTAATTTAAAGGTAATTAGATTTTACAATCTAAGTAAGATTTTGATACAAAATTTAATTGAGTTAGGATTGACAGAATTTTAAATTAGATTCGAATCATGTTCGAATTAGATTTGGATTGAATCCAAATTAAAAATTATATTTATCTAATTGATTTAAATTAGATTTAATTTAATTAATTTTAACTTATTTTTAGATTAATTGAATTTTATAATACAAGTAGAATTTTGATTCAAAGTCTAATTAAATTAGGTTTGATAAAATTTTGAATTAGATTTGAGTTAGATTCGAATTAGATTTGAATTGAATCCAAATTATTTTCTATATTAGCGATGAAAAAATATTACCATCACTAATTCGATGGCTAATAATATTTTTTTTAAAAAGTATTTTTTTAAATTATTATTCAATTTTTTTTAAAAAAATTATTAGCAACGATAATTTTTTCATCGCTAATAACCCCAATTCGCCATCATTAATAATTATTTTATATTTAAATATTATAAAAAAATAAAAAATTTTAAATATTTTTAGTGACGGTGTTTGCTGTCGCTGATAATTATTTTACTATAGCTAATATTATTAGCGACGATAAAATTTTTAGTCAGTTTTGTGATGGCTAAAAAGTGTTATTAGTAATGAAATTTTTTTCATTACTAATACCATCATTAATATTCAATATTTTTTTAGTGATATACTACCATTTGACTTCGGTTAGTATTTGGCTTAAATAATACACTGCTTGTTCAACCTCTTTTTCATTGTCTTGAGCCCACAAACTCTCAATTGAGTCTTCGGCCATCGCAAGGTATAATTTCAATGGTGCTTCTTAGTATGGAGGCACTAATATTGGAGGTTATATCAAATACTATTTTAAGTCTTCAAATGCTTGTTGATGCACTTTGGTCTAAATGAATTCTTTCTGCATCTTCAATTTCAGTAATGACGGAAAGGACCGAACCTTCCCTACACAATTGGAAATAAACCTCTTAAGAAAATTCACTTGTCCGAGAAATTTTTGTAATTGTTGCTTGTTTTTAGGAGGTTTTACTACAATAATGGCCTATGCCTGGCTCCTATCAATTTTAATTTCTTTTTAATGAATAAGAAAATCTAGAAAATGACCAGTCAATGCCCCAAACAAACACTTCTGGGGATTTATCTTCAGTTGATGCACCCTCATCTTTTGAAATATTTTCTTCAGAAAATTCATGTGCTTTTGAAAATCTTGTGCTTTGATTACTATGTCATCTATATATACTTTCATAATCCGACTGATCATATCATAAAATTGGTGTTCATAGCTCTTTGATATGTTGTCCCAGTATTTTTTAAGCCGAAAGGCACTACAACTTATTCAAACATTCTGATCAGCCATGGATATTAAAAAGTAGTTTTGTATACATCTTCCTCAGTTATGAAAATTTGCTTATATCCAGAATGTCCATCTATAAAAGATAGCATCTTATGCTTAGTGGCCACTTTAATAAGTACATCAGTTATTGACATCAGATATTCATCCTTTGGAGTAGCTTTATTGAGGTCTCTAAAGTCGATACAAATATGTAGCTTTCTATTCTTCTTTACTACAAGAGCAACATTTGACAACCATTGAATATACCTTGTAATTCTTATAAATCTTGCTTTAAACAATTTTTTGACCTCCTCTTTTACTTTCAAGATAACTTCTATCGATATTCTTCTTTTTGATTGTATATAAGGTTTAAAACCTTCTTTAGTCGGCAATCTATGCTTAAACCTGGCATGTTAGTATAATCCCAAGCAAAACAGTCCTTGAATTCTTGCAATAGTGCAACTAGCTATCCTCTTTCTTCATCCGGCAATATCTGATTGATGAAAGTAATTCGGGGATATGATTCTTCTCTCAAATTTACTTTCACTACCTCATCAGGTACTGCAACTCTTTTATCTTCCAAAGATATAGTTTTCAATTCATCTAACTATATTTCGTCTAACTCTCCATTACTCCAGAAGTTTGATATCTATTCTACAGTTTCTTTAAATCTCTCATAGGCCAATAGTCTGCCAAAAGTATTGGTCATGGTCTTTATCACTTCCTGAGTCATAAACTTCTTGTAGACGAATTTGGCTCTTTTATCTCCCACAGTCGAATCTTATGTTCTGATATACAGACATCTACGAAGTTTATTACAGTCATCTCTGTAGACTTTCCAAACTTATCCTATCTGACAAATTTAGTAGGCCCACATCATCTTGATACAATATGGCTTTGGCCATATTTGTATTTAGCATAAATGGTCTATTATTTGCTAAAACAATCTCTACTTCATTCTTTTCCTCCTTTGCATCGAGATTCCACATAATCAATTGTTGGTGTAAGGATGAAAGGATACAAAAGTTGGCATATATCCAATCTCTACCCAATAGAATATCGTATGTAGTTGAAGCATCAATAATAAAGAATGCAATAATAGAGGATCGCAAACCTATCAAAAAATATACTGATAAAATCTTTTTTGGCTTGCATGCTCCTCCCATGAAGTTTGTAACCACCACACCCGTAGCTACTAGTTCATTATCCCTTCTCCCAAGCTTGCGCATCATAGATGCTGTTATGATATTCACCACTACACCATTATCTATCAGAATCTACCGAATAAATTTTCCAAACATATGTACATCGATGTACAATGGTTTAATATGTTTTCCTATCTCTCTTATCGGCCTTTGGAATAAACTTATTGTTGCTTCCTTATCTGGTGCCAAATTTTTTGAACTCTATCTGCTTTAGTAATCATTTGACTCATTATCAATATACAAGATTTCAAGACATCCCTTTCAATTTGTGATGATTGATCTAGCTTCATTTGGAAAATACAAGGTAAACTAAATGCCACATTCATATCAACCTTCTAAGATAACATCCCAAACTGAATCTTTGATTGTACCTCTTCATAGATTTCTCCCACAATCGATTTTTGAGTTTCAACTTTGAGTGGTGAATCTTTTTTTATCCACTGACATTGCTAAGAGGCATCTGCTATGTCTCCAAAGTTATATTTTTTTCTAATACCTTTGTTCTTTGTGAATGCCTCTTTTGCATCTTCATTATGTAGAGTGTTAGCTAAAGCTACCTCCTTTCCTTTGACCAAATCTTACACCATTCCCCAATAGGTGTTTTGAGAGGCTTAGCTAACTTCGGCCTCCTTTGGTCATTATGAGCTTCACTTAAACTCATTTCTTATTGGATAATGTTGTTAATTCTACTAGGCTGACCTACCAACTGTACTGTTCGTCTGATAGGATGAAAGTCTGCCTTAATTTCATCTTTATAACAAAATATTTCCTTATTCTCAAACTTTAAATATTTATAATTGTCATGTCCATCACATATCATCACACCTTTTTCTTTATTTTGAGTACCAACCGCATCTTTTTTCTATCTTTTTTCTAACATCGGCCTTATGTCTGATGATTTGTATTTCTATTCTCTTCTTTCCCATCTATTAGCTGGCAAATATTGAGTTCTATTTTGTTGATACTGCTTTTGGTGTTGTGCTACCATCTTCGGTGTGACGTTGGACCAAGATACCCAGTTACAACATCGACATGGCACCTCTAGATGCAACACTTCTTGATATTGCAAATTGAAGAACTCCTCCCATTGTTGTGGCTCCTTTGATACTTGTTTTTTCATTTCATTGGTTTGTTGTGCGTCTCCACAATTAGGATCCCTCACCAAATTAGCCAAATTTGCACTTGCTGTGTCAACTGCTACATCTAAGAAGGGATCTCCATCAATCAACATGATACCCTTGTCCTTGTTAGAAACTTGAATCTTCCTTCACTAATAGATTTTTGTATAATATTCCTAAACACCAAACAATTGTTAGTATTATGACTCCATCGATTGTGCCACTTGCAATATCTCTTTCCTTTTAGCTCTTTTGTTGATGAAATTTTATGACATTCTGGCAACTTAATTTGCTTATCCTTCAACAAGTGATCAAAAATTTGATCCGTTTTGGTAATATCAAATACATATTTCTTTTTTTTTATTAGAGATTGAATAGTTGTTATTGACTAAATTTGTGTATTCGGTCTACTCAGAGCTTTGCAAATATAAGTTTTCTAGTAAGAACCTCTGCAACATCTATCTTTATATCTAAATCTTCACCTACTTTCTCATATTCAACTTCAATGGCTGAAATGTTATAATTAAGTTCCTACCATAGATCCCTTTCATAGATTTCTTTTATTCTTCTTTCCTAAAGATAGTTTCATAATTCACAGCTTGGGAAGTTAATTGAAACAATTTAGAAAATTTTTGACCTACAAACTTCTTCTTTAGCTCTAGATTAGGGCCGTTTTGAGCAATTCTTACATATTTGGCCTCTCTTAAAGATGCATAACATATGTTAGGGTCTTTTTAAATCGACTCATATATCTCTCAATCGATTCATCAAATTATTGTGTCAACCTAGCCAAATCTGCAACCGATACCTCATGTTTGGTTTTATAAAATTATGCATGGAATTTTTATTTCTTGCCAAGAAAAAATAGAATTGGTGTCAGATTCATATACCATGAAAAAGCATATTCGGTGAGGGAGTTTGCAAATAGCTGAAGCTCAAGAAAGTTATTTGCACCTACTTTGCCATATTGGACTGAAAATCTACCTATATGCTTGACAGTCGAAATAACATCATCTTTCGAGAAATAAAAAAAACTCAGATACTTTATATCCTCTTGATAGTTCATATGCTTGATCATACCAATATGAATAAGATTTTCTGTATGTCGGCCTATTAGTTGGGCGAAGTAAAAAACCCAATTGTTCTCTAACCATGTTTACCAAATGAACTACATTAGGACTAGGTTGAGCATGATTTGCTTGATTTTGTGGCACTCTCACTTATAGTGGAGCCCTCGGTTGTGGATGATATAAAGGGTTTCTATACACCATATAAGAATCAAGCTCCACAGAGCTCATACCAAATCCAACTCCAAGGTTTGCGATAAATCTGATCCATTCAATTTTTGAGGTGTGGGCACTATATATTGCCCCCCCAGTGTTAGTCGCTTCCGTTCCATGACTCGCCCCCCAGCATCAGGGGTTATTGTTGGACCAAATGCCATTCTCTTCTCAGTATGGTCATCAAAGCCAATAGTCAGTATGGCCATCAAAGCCAATAGGGGGCATTTGGCTTGTATCTAGCCGTAACTCCTATTATATCGTAGCTGGCTTCATTTAGCCTCCTATTGAGCCTGAAATTAGCTGAAGTAGTCGCATTTGTAAGGACCAATGGCTTAGCTAGCATTTTCATATGTTGTGTAGGATCTGGTACCACATGTTGCAGTAGAAAGAAAGAAGAAATATAATAAAAGTACAATCAAATATGTGGAGTAGCCAAAAGGCGTACCTCCATAGGGTATGCAAGCTTCACTATAAAAAAAAATTTTACAAGAGGAGATCACATCTTCAACTCTCATATACCAATTCCTCTCACTTAACAAGAAGCTCTCCCTCACAAAAGCTCTCTCTCTAGAAAATCTCCTGAACTCCTGAAATGACTGCTGTCCACTATCCGACAATTTGCTTGAAGCCCCTACTTCTGCTCTCTATCGGTGCCTCTTCAGGATCTGCTACCTGTTGTTAGACTCTGCTCTCGACTACTGCTCTTGTGGGTTCTCTACCAATCTTGCCACACCACTGGATTGTTTCTCCTTGATTGTCCATAAGCCTTTTTATAGGCCTCGAAACCCAAATAGGATCGAAAACAAACTCTTGATCATGTCAAACAGCGTCTCCAGCTACCAGATCAAGACCGCAAGCCACAACAGCCATTGGATCACATGCTCGATCCATCATAATCCCATGAGCCATGAGAAGCCATCAGGAAACGGCCTATCAGTCCACATGGACCGCGTGAAACAGGGTGGGAAATAGCTCCGAACCACGGCCCCATGCATGGACCGCATGGATGCACTCTCATGATCTCGATTGGGCCCATGCTGGGCCACGCTCGCACGATCGGCCTGCATGCTCACCCACATGCACTCGTGTGGGCTATGCCTATTGCCGACCCATGGGCCCCCTCCGATGGCTCGTGGACTATACCTGCTGCTCCTGACCTCCTCCTGCATATATCTTCTTCATCTGGACTCCGTTTGGACTGTTCTTAAGCTTGTTGGACTTCGTTCATCATCCTGGATCTCGTTCTAGACTTATTATAGATCGAATCTCAAGATATTTTCTTCAACACTCTTCATCTTGACTCGATATTCGGCCTCCTCCTAACTCTGAGAGCTTTTGGATCTTCTCATCTCCATGCCCTGGGAAAAATGCCTGCTGATTATTGATGGATAAACATAGGAGTCGAGCCAAGCTGTTCGATCCCATCTTCATTGTATGTTGTGCTCTTTTTGACTTGAGATCTGCTCAAGATAGTCTTCTACGATAATAAAAATCTCACCTTACGATATCGCCTCTCATCCTTTCGAGTCTCACATCTCATGCCCGATCCATCTCTATCTAAAGCTCCACTTCGCTCTGGGCTTCCCCTGGCTCTTGAGGCTTCGCCTTACACTGGGCTCTCTGTCAGATAGTAATATTCTTTGGTCCTCTTCTTCCCCCCCAATATCACCTTATCATCGTGCAAAACCTTCAGGATGTTGGGAAATATATCCTAAAGTTAATCATCTAGGTTATAGATAATTATGCTCCATGCATGTACATGAATTGTAAATTGATAAATGTTATCTTCCTAAATAGAACTCATGTGTTATGATAAAATCCTTAGAGCTACTTTCAAAATGATAAAAGAAGATTTATCATATGTTCTTAAATCCTGCTTGCGATCAAATAATACAATTATTACAAGGATAATAATTGTATCAAGTATAGATCATTGTGTGCCATATTAGTTAGTTGTCCTCTTAACCAAGGCGTATGGTGACATGGATATGGCATACTGATAAAATATAAGAGTACATTTTACTAAGCATAACCAAGTTTAGATTACTCTGCTGTCAAAGATTGCTCTGATGGGATATGAGTATAAGTGTCCCTCTGACCTGAGGCTGCCTCTATGACTTGCAAGCAACTCACTATACTTTGATGCCGGACTATCTAAATTTTTAATTCGATGATGGAAGATTTTTGAGTACAGTCAAGTATTTGTGAAGTCTGAGTACGAGTCAAAATAGGAATGACCACTCCAAGTAAAATTAGAGATGATGTATCTCTGTATTTCAATACAGCAAAACTCTGATCAGAGTAGTCCTAGTGAGGAGTCATAAGATTTTTAAGGTTGAGACATAATGTGGACCACTCATCTAGAATTGACAGTTTAACCCTTAGTCATCCTTGAGCATCGAGAGTCAAAGGGATGAATTATACAGTAACTATATCCACGTAGGTTCTTGAGTGTTGCTGAGTATACATTCGGTCTACCCGGACATCGGGTCTCATTGCTAGATGGTTATATCGATTAGTATAAAAATTATTCTTGTACTACTGACTTAGGTTCAAACCTATGGGATCACCCATATAGAAGTACCTATCTGATCAAATGGCTGATCGATGATTATGAATCATTAAAAAAATTAATTATTAATGTGATTGATGATTAACCCTATACAAAGGTTGTAATAAATTATTTACTAATGATTGATAAATAAAAAAAATAATTAATTAATAATTTAATTATTAATTAATCTAATTTGATTGAGTAATGGAGATTGGATCAAATCTAATTAAATTAGATTCAATTAGATTTTTTTTAGATTGATTGAATCAAGCCCTAATTGATCCTAGGGCTTGTTCCAATTGATCTTAAGGGATGCAAATTAAATTTAATTGAATGAAGTTTAATTTAATTTAATTTATATTTGATTGGATCAAATCCTATTGGATAATAGATTTGATGGGATCAAACACTATTGAATAAAAAATACTTCCCACAGATGGAGTTTTAATCTAACTAACTTCTTAATTGGATTAAGACCTAATTGATTTTCTAATTGGACTAGGATCTAATTAGTTTGTTTGTTATAATTAATTTTTAAATTGGTTAGGAATGATCCTAGAGTTAGTTATGGATTTGACTAAGAATCTTGAGTCTTATTTGGACTAGGACTTAACCAACTCTAAAACCCCATGTGCCTATTTATTCCCCATGCCTCCTCTCCTTTTGAGTGGAGTACCCATGCCCCACTTAAGATGCGCACCCCTTGCTCTCTTCCATGAGAAACAATGGGCATCCCCCCTTCTTATGTGTCACCTATTTTTAAAGAAGAGGCATCCAAGAGTTAGACGCCCCTAAGGTTCCTAATAATCCTCCTACATGAAGCCCCTATTCCAAGCCCCTCTTGAAAGGATTTTTGAGAGCTTTGCTTGCTCCTTCTTTGGCATCAAAGAGATCCTCTTTTGCTAATTTTATAGTAAAAAATAAGAGAAAAAAGGTTTTTCCTAATGAGAGAAAGAGAAGGAAGAAGTAAGGTCTTCTTTCTAGTGCGCAGCCTTGGAGAAGAAGGAGTTCTTCTCTCTAATTTTTTTTTTATTTTTTTTAGTATAAAAATTAGATTGAATCTAATTTTTAACCTAAGAATTTAAAAAAAATATATCAAAAAAATTTGGTTGGATGTTTGGGGCATCCTAGGACTCTAGATCAACGAGAAAAAGGAAGAAAAAAAGAGAAGAATGGTTCTTCTCTTGGATCTTTCTTTTTATTTTTTTAAGATATAAAAAATTATATTATTTTTTACATAAAAAATTAGATTAGATCTGATTTTTATCATAAAAAATTAGAAAAAAAAATTCTTTTTGAAGGTGTGAAAGGAAAAGAGAAAGGTTCTCTTTTATGCGTGGAAGAATTGAAAAGAAAGCATTCTTCTCTTGATCTCTATCGTAGAGATCTGATGCATGGATCTAGAAAAAAAAGGAGAGAATCTCTTTATTCTTCTTTTTCTTCATGTTTCTCTTAGAGTAGCCAACAAAAGGTGTCTTCGTGAGCTAGCACTCCTGGAGAGGGAGATTGATCAGTACAAGGATTTCATGTGGATATCTGTAGAAGTCGGACGCATATACGGCTACTGAGCATCATGAAGAACTAACTATCATAGATTTTAGATACGGTGATCTGCTATCCATGCTTAAGTATCGAGTTTTGAACTCAATTCATATTTAGATATGATCTAAATGTAATATTGATAAAATTTATGTTTACTGAATTTTAGATTTCAGATTTACATACAAGCATATTAATTCATGTCATAGATCCTATATGATAGTTTTAGATTTGATCTATACATACATTGTAGATGAAATTAATTAATCTATATATATTTTACTATAAAATTTTAAAAATATATACACAAAACCACCACGCTTCCCTGCAAATGGTATCAGAGCGAAGGTTCGTTATGACATGAACATATATACATGTAGAGTTAAAATCTAGATTTAGTAATACATGAGATATGTTATGATTTTATTTTAGATATAATTTGATATAAAAATCAGATTTGATATAATTTAGATTAGATCTAAATTTTTGCATATATGATATATGAGTGATTAGATGTTTCGATTAGCAAGTACTTGGATTGAGTTGATCACCAGGCTGTCCGGTCATAGAAGCAAAAAAGATTTAAACATCCTCTCATCCTATTTAATAGGGTGCTCTTATAGCATTTAGGGGTGTTATGTGATTTAATCCCATGAAGAAGAACGCGAAGGGATGAACTTACTTTTCTTCAAAGCCCTAGATGTTGAAATCTTAGGATTTGTCATATGTGATATAAAGCTTGAATTATATAAAAAATAAAATATCTAATCTATATAATTAAAATTATTTTAATCATAAAAAATAAAATTTGAAATCATAAAATATTTAGATATGATCTAAAAATTTATTTATGATTAATTTTATTTCAATTTATGTGAAAATTTTCAGATATGAAACTATATGATACCTATTCGCACGCCAACTGAACCAACTCAATTTTGAACTGAGCTGACCCAGTCTCTTGGTTTAATCGACTCAGTATTGGCTAATTCAATCCAGTTGTCTCAGGTCGAACAGTAATGGTTACTATTTATGATCAGTTAGTCGATCAAGTATCAAACTTAGTCGATCCATTGAAGTGAGTCGACTCAGTTCAGGGATGAGCTGACCTAGTTTTCAAAATAAAAAAATTTATGTGAAAATGATGTAAATTATTTTATAAAATTGAAATGATTTCATTAATAACCTTAACTCATATTAATGCTATACTTAATTAAAAATTAAAAAATATATTTTAGATCTAGAATTGTAATTAAAGATCTAATAACATTACATAAAACATGGGGCATGGGTTAGCTCAAATCAGATCCTTTTAATTGGATTAGACTAAGGTTAAAAATCCAAGACCTAATGGATTAAAAGGGTAGTTGATCTGATCTAACCAATAATTGATTTAGATTAGATTAAGGATACTCTAGATCAAATACAATAGTTGTAGAAAGTTGATTCTATATCTTTGATTAGATCAAATAGACCTTGATTGAGGCTCAGTGGTCGAGCCCGAGTCATTAGACTGATTAGATCACTGAATGATTCAAGTTGACCCATATCATTAAGGTTAATCAATATGACTGATTTAAGTACCCTGGACCGACTTCTCTAGTCCTTCTCATAACTTGATGAAGACAGTGGGAGGATTTATGACTTGTCGGTTGGATCAACTAGTCACTAGTCTTTTTCATGACTTGATGAAGTCAGTGGAAGGATTTATGACTTGCAGATCGACTGATGTCTTCTAAAAAATTTAATCAAATCTTCTAAATTATTGGATCCATAAAATGAGCTAGTTATGAGGATAACTAGATCATAGCCTCCTATTAAGGTGAATGGTAATGGGTCCATTATTTCTAATTGACATTGCAGGTGCCATCTGTCTGGTATTTCTTTAAATGATGCAATTATCATTCATCATATGATGACTCTGTTATACTATCTGATGAATGGTTGGATTGGTCGAGCCATACTCGGACCTGATCATTCATTAGTTAGAATCACTAAGTAGGTTCATGTTAATGGTTGGATCTAATCGAGACTTTCAGTGGAGGCCCATCGCCTACTGAAATAAAATCTGAGATGAAACTAATTACTAGAAGTTATTTGAAGAAATAATTGATTAAGAACCTATCCGTAGATGCACATGGGTTGGCCGAGCCTTCCTCAAGTCCGTATGCAATCTATATGGATTTTAGTATCCGCTAAGAAATTAAAGTAATTTTTTGAATTAGAGGTAGAGGCTACCAATTCGTATAAAATAGTAAGAGAACTTTTAGACTAAAGTCCAAGTCTTTAGGCTTAAAATAATTCATATACTAATAAATCAATTGTTCTCTTTTTAGAAATGGTTAGAAAATTATCACTCTGTTCACTGTTAGATAATGATAATATTATCGGACCTAACTTCGATAGCTAGTATCAGAAGTTGAATATAGTTTTTGAGCTGAATTGATCAAGAAGTCTAAGGCTAACCCAAACAAGTCTAAAAGAGAAATCAGCAAATGGTTGCTGGTCAAGATAGTTATATGATAACTACTTAAATTTTTTCTATTGATAATATTATTATTTGAGTATTGGATACCGATAGTATAAGTCATATCTGTAATTAGTTGCAAAGACTTCAGGATAGTAGAAGGTTTGAAAATGACGAAAGACTCTTGAATGTAAGAGATGAAAGTTTGTTTCAGTCCGAACATTAGGAATCTTTGAGCTTGTTTTCAACCTTGACGATGTCATTTTAAGTGATTGTCACTACTGTCCAATCTTATTGATGGTGTCAATAAGAATGATTATTGCAATATCATTGTGAATAATACTGCAATAATAAGTGAACAATTGAAAATGATATTATACCTAGTATCACAGCTTGTTAGTATAATGTATACGTCTAACTAGCACCCTAGATTAGATAATATCACTGAAGCCTACCTTTGGCATAGTTGACTTAGTCACTTTTTATTAGGAAGGACAAATGAGCCAGTGATGTTCTGAGTTTGGTACATATTGATGTCTTTGCACTCATGAATATAAATGCCAAAAGAGAGCTTTATTACTTCATTAAAATCTTAGATGATCTATCTTGGTATGGGTGCATCTTGCTTATAAAACATAAATTTGAATCGGTTGAAATATTCAAATGATTCCGTAATGAGGTAGAAAAATAAATTACAAAGAGTATTAGAACTCATCGATTTGATCGATGAAGTGAACACCTTTACAATAAGTTTTAGATATATCTAGGAGAGAATTGAATTCTCTCTCAATGGACGTCTTCTGGAATATCATAATTTAAAAAGATATCTGAAAGGAGGAATCAAACTTTGTTAGACATAGTTTGATCTATTGTGGGTTTGCTGGTCTGTTTGAGGTTATGTAATAGAGACTACTTGATATGTGCTTAAGAATATTTTGAGCAAATTAGTCACCAAATTTCCATATGAGATATGAACTTGGGTAATTTGATGCTCTCTTACTTTAGGGTTTGAGATTTCAGGCTTATATAAAATATTCACAAATCGACTAACTTGAATTTTGGTCTGATAAATATTATTTTAGGATATCTCAAAGAAATTAGAGATATTTCTTCTACCTTCTTAATGGACATTAGATGTTCATAAATCTTAACGTATTCTTTTTACAAAAAAAGTTTCTTGGTGAAGGAACTGATGCCGTTAAGAACAAGCTTGGTGAAGCTTGATAGATAAAAAAATCGATACTGACACATAAACCAACAGAATCGAAGTTGATTAGATCAAATTTGGAGCTCGATGTAAAGACATCTTTGAGTAGATATGGTAGAGTACCATATCTACTGAATAAATACTTCAATTTCTAGGTTCGAGATGGAGATTTGATCTCCCATATGGATGCCATACAGAGATCTAATTTTGAGAAGTGGTTTGGAGCCATTAAATCTGAAATGAAGTCCATGAATACTGACAATGTATGGATATTCATTGATTCACCTAAAGAGATAAGATCCATAGAGTTTAGGTGGATCTTCAAATGGATAAGAGACGCAGACGGAAAGATGAAAACTTATAAAATCTTATTTGGTTGTCAAGGGATTTCATCAAAGTTATAGTGTTGACTATAATGAGATATTTTTCTTGTGGCAATCCTCATATCCATTTAGATTGAATTAAACTTCTCAAAGTTGGAACATACATTTTGAATGTATGATTTTGTTGAGAATGAAAAAGAATCTTGTATGTACAAATGGACTGATAGTTCTGTAATCTTATTCTTTGTATTGTTTATGGATAAAATTTTTTTAATTAGAAATGACATCCCTACATTATAGGGAATAAAAGCTTAGTTGTTATCTTTATTCTCCATAAAGATTTAGAAGGTTATGAGAACCATCCTTCAGTATTTGTAAAATACTAAGGACCAATAGCTCATTTATGGAGAATCTGACTTAAAAATTATAGAATATTGATTCTAATTTTTAATCAGATTGAAATAATAAAATTATGTCAGGTTATATTTTTACCCTAAAAGAAGAAGTGACATATTAAAAAAATTCTATGCAGTATTCAGTAGTCAATTTTGTTTGCGATACGGAGTTCTTTACAACATTTGATACTAGTAAAGAAGTTGTTTGGTTATGAAAGTTTATTAGCAAGCTTGGAGTGGCACCCTCCGTTGATAGTCCAATTCTTCTGTATTGATAGCAGCACTGGAGCTATAGCTCAAGCTAAAGAATTGATGTTCCATCAGAGAACCAAATACTTTCTGCATTACAATCACTTTATCTGAAAAGATTGAAAAAAAGTTGACCTGAGGAAGATTGACTGAAAGGATAACTTGGCCAACCCATTGAATAAAGCAATCAGATCTAAGGAGTTCGATGATCACAAATGGAAGATGGGTATTTGATACCAATCTGATTGGCTTTAGTCCAAATAGGAGTTGTTAAGAAATGTATCCTAAAGCCAATCATCTAGGTTGTAGATGATTGTGCTCCATACACGTATATGAATTATAAATTGATAAATATTATCTGGTAGATTTATCATAAGGAATACATCTTTCTAAATAGAACTCATATGTTATGATAAAATCCTTAGAGCTACTTTCTAAATGATAAAAGAAGATTTATCATATAATTCTTAAATCCTGCTCGCGACCAAACGATACAATTGTTATAAGAACGATAATTGTATCAAGTGTAGGTTATTGTATGCCATATTAGTTGGTTATCCTCTTAACCAAAGTATGTGGTGATATGGGTATGGCATATGGGTGAAATATAGGAGTATGTTTCATTGAGTGTGACCAACTCCGGAGCACTCTGCTGTCAAAGATTGCTCTAATGAGATATGGGTATAAGTATTAATCTGATCTGAGATTTCCTTGGTGATTTGCAAGTAACTCATTATACTTTGGTGTCGGACTATCCGAATTTTTAATTCGATGATGGAAGGTTTTTAGGTACAGTCAAGTACTTGTGAAGTCTGAGTGCGAGTCAAGATGGGATTGACCGCTTCAAGTAGAATTGGAGATGATGCATCACTATATTTTAATTCAACAAAACTCTAGTTAGAGTAGGTCTAGTGAGGAGTAACAAAATTTTTGAAGTTAAGACACAATGTGGACCACTCATCTAAGGTTGACAGTTTAACCTTAAGTTATCCTTAAGCATCAAGAGTCAAAGGGATGAATTATATGGTAACTATATCCATGTAGGTTCTTAAGTGTTGCTTTTATTCGGATGTCAGGTCCTATTGCTAGATGGTTACATCGATTAGTACAGAAATTATTCTTGTATTACCGACTTAGGTTCGAACCTATGGGATCACACACATAAAAGTACCTGTCTGATCAAATGACTGATCGACGATTATGAATCGTTGAAGAATTTAATTATCAATGTGATTGATGATTAACCCTATGCAAAGGTTGCAATAAATTATTTACTAATACTTGATAAATTAAAGAAATAATTAATTAATAATTTGATTGTTAATTGGCTCAATTTGATTGAGCAATGGGGATTGGATCAAATCTAATTGAATTAGATTCAATTAGGATTTCTATGGATTGATTGGATCAAGCCCTAATTGATCCTAAGGCTTGTTCCAATTGATCTTAAGGGAAGCAAATCAAATTTAATTGAATAGGGTTCAGTTTAATTTGATTTAGGTTTGATTGGGTCAAATCCTATGGGATAATAGGCTTGATTGGATCAAGCTTTATTAAATAAAAAATACTTCGGATATTAATCTAACTAACTTTCTAATTGGATTAGGGTCTAATTGGTTTTCTAATTAGGCTAAGACCTAATTAGTTAGTTTGTTATAACTAATTCTTAAATTGATTAGGAATGATCCTAGAGTTAGTGATGGATTTGATCAAGAATCTTGAGTCCTATTTGGACTAGGACTTAACCAACTCTAAAACCCCATGTGCCTATTTATTCCCCATGCCTCCTCTCCTTTTGAGTGGAGTACCCATGCCCCACATAAGATGCACACCCCTTGCTCTCTTCCATGAGAAATAATGGGCATCCCCCCTTCTCATGTGTCGCCTATTTTTTAGGGAAGGGGTGTCCAAGAGTTGGATGCCCCTAGGGTCCTAATAATCCTCCTACATGAAGCCCCTATTCCAAGCCCCTTTTGAAGAGATTTTTGAGAGTTTTGCTTGCTGATTCTTAGGCATCAAAGTGACCCTCTCTTGCTGATTTTATAGTAGAAAATAAGAGAAGAAAGATTCTTCCTAATGAGAGAAAGAGAAGGAAGAAGAAAGGTCTTCTTTCTAGTGCGCAACCTTAGAGAAGGAGTTCTTTTCTCTGATTTTTTTTTTTTTAGTATAAAAATTAGATTGAATCAAATTTTTAACATAAAAATTTAAAGAAGAAATATCAAAAAAATTTGGTTGGGTGTTTGGGGCTTCCTAGGCTCTAGATCAAGGAGAAAAAAGGAAAAGAAAAGAGAAGAACAGTTCTTCTCTTGGATCTTTCTTTTTGATTTTTTTAAGGTATGAAATCCATGTTATGTTTTGTATGAGAAACCAGATTAGATATAATTTTTATCATGAAAAATTAGTGAAGAAAAGTTCTTCTTGAAGGTGTAAGAGGAAGAGAGAAAGGTTCTCTCTTGTGTGTGGGAGAATTGAGAAGAAAAAATTCTTCTCTTGATCTCTATCATAGAGATCTGATGCATGGATCCAGAAAGAAAAGGAGAGGATCTCATTGTTCTTCTTCTTCTTCATATTTTTCTTAGATTAGCCAACAAAAAATATCTTCGTGAGCTAGCACTTTCGGAGAAATCGATCAGTGCAAGGGCTTCGTGTGGATACCCATAGAGGTCGGACGCATGTGCGGCTGCTAAGCATCTTGAAGAATCAACTACTATAGATTTTGTATGCAGTGATCTACTATCCATACTCAGGTATCGAGTTTTGAACTCAATTCATATTCAGATATGATCTAAATGTAATATAGATA
The DNA here is from genome assembly GCF_000442705.2 of Elaeis guineensis. Classification (NCBI taxonomy): domain Eukaryota; kingdom Viridiplantae; phylum Streptophyta; class Magnoliopsida; order Arecales; family Arecaceae; genus Elaeis; species Elaeis guineensis. The sequence goes on along the minus strand of NC_026004.2, from coordinate 91,071,298 downwards.
AGATCTTTATTTGCTGAATTTTAGATTTTAGATTTACATACATGCATATTAATTTATGTCATAGATCTTATATGATAGTTTTATATTTGATCTATGCATGCATTGTAGATTAAATTATTTAATATATGCATATTCTATTGTAAAATTTTAAAAATGCATGCACAAAAGCGCCACACTTTTCTGCACAGGATTTTATCACCAGCTACTGTCCTATAGCTATTTGAATCTAGTCTACTCGTTGAGATAAGATTCTATCTGAAATCGGATATGTATCAGACCTCCCTCAATCTTCTTACTGCACCATCATATTTTCTTCAGCTAACCATCCCGATGCCTCTGATCCTATAGCTCAATCCATTCGACAGATGAACAGTGCCCTCACTGCTTTCTAGGAAGTCAAATGGCTCCTCTCTGCAACATACATGATAGGTACATATAAAATCTAAAATTTACTACTACAAAGAAGTAGATATCTCGTTAGATATCTTCAGGACATCATCCTCTGACTCGCTACTGGCTGTCGCTACAGTAGCTCTCGTCCGATCTCTTTGTTATGGGTAATCTCTAGCTAGATACCCCAACTCATTACACCAATAATATCTGATCTTGCTCAAGTTCCTCATCTTGAACTTGGACCGTCCTCGTCGTGATCTCCTATCGCTCCATCTATCACCACTTACTCCTCCAAAAATCACCAAAACTAAGCTGCCGCTGCCTAAGCTCAAAATTAGGTTCTCCCTCCTGAGAACCTCATTCTGGAGAATCACCACGGTGACCTCATCTGTCTTGATGGTGCTTTTCTCTACCAGAAGAGCAGTCATCAAAGACTCATACGAAGGAGAAAGTGATGCTAGCAAGATCAACACCTTGGTCTTCTCCTTGACCTTCTCGCTAATGCTAAGAAGATCGGTGAGGATCTTCTAGAAGTGATTGAGATGCTCCTGCATGCTCTGTCCCTCAGTCATCTGCAGTTGGTAGAACTACCTTCAGAGGAAGAGAGTGTTGGTGAGGGACTTCGCCATATACAGCTCCTTGAGCTTTGACCACATCACCATCAAAAAAATCTCATCAAGTACATGGATCATCACATCATCCGCTAGATACAAGCGGATCATACTCACCATCCGTATCTAGAGCCATCTCTAATCCTATACCTCTATAGTAGTCGGCTTCTCTTCGTATAAGAGAATATTGATCAACTCTTGCTGGATGAGCACGTCCTTCACCCTCGCTTGTCACAAGAAGAAATTGCTCTTTCCATCGAATATGTTGATCTCCACCTTGATTGAGCCCATCTTCTCCATCTTCAATCTTGATCATCACCATCATAATCTGCATCCTGGTACCATCTATCTCTGATATCGCTTGTTGTGCAGGATTCAGTACTACGTGTTGCTGCAAGAAGAAAGAAGAAATAAAATAAGAGTATAATCAAATACGTAGATCAGCCAAAAGACTCGCCTTCATGGGGCATGCAAGCTTTACTATGAGAAAAAAAAATTATAAGAAGAGATCACACCCTCAACCCTTGTACACTAATTTTTCTTTCTCAATAAGAAGCTCTCCCTCATAAAAGTTCTCTCTCTCTAGAAGATCCCCTAAACTCCTAAAATGACTGCTGTCCGCTGCTTGACAATTTGCCTGAAGCCTCTGCTTTTGCTCTTTGTCGGTGCCTCTCCAAGATCTATTGTTTGCTATCAGACTCTACTCTCGACTGCTGCTTCTGTGGGTTCTTTGCTGATTTTGCCACACCACTGGATTGTTTCTCCTCAGTTGTCCACAAGCCTTCTTATAGGCTCTGGAACCCAAACAGGATCGAAAACAAACTCTTGATCATGTCAAACAGCATTTCCAACCGTCAGATCAAGATCGCAAACCGTAACAGTCGTTGAATCGTGCACTCAATCCACCATAACACCATGAACCACAAGAAACCATCAGGAAATGGCCTATCGATCCATGTGGATCGTGTGAAATGGGATGGGAAACACCCCCGATCCATGGCTCCACGCATGGACTGCATGGACACACTCCCCTACTCGTGGTTGGGCCTGCATGCCCATGCGGTTAGCTCGCATGTTCGCCCACGCATGCTGGACCTGGGTCGTGCCTGCCCGCATGGGCTGTGCCTGCTGTCGGCCCGTGGGCCCCTTCCAACGGCTTGTGGGCCATACCTACTGCTCCTGACCTCCTCCTATATGTATCTCCTCCGTCTGGACTCCATTTGGATTGTTCTTGAGCTTGTTGGTGAAAGGGGAAACCGCTTTTTCTCTGTGTAGGATCTTCCAAATTTCACCAAATCTGGGATGGAATAAATTTTATATTTTTTATCCTATGTTATTTCAGATCTAATATCTATTAGATCTAATTTTATTATCTGATATTTAAAATCTAAAATTAAATCTAAAAGTATAAGAAATATAGACATACCTTAAGGGTAATCTAATTACCCTGTAGATGATCGCAGCACTGCCTGAGGTTCTGATGTAGCCATGCAAGTGCCTGGCCTCTACCAGTATCCACTTAGGTAGGATTTGGAACATCTTCTCCTCACGATTCTATGCTCCAAAAATTAGATCAATATCTGATTTGGAAGTACTTCAGAACTCCTTCTGAAGTTGGAGCAGCAGCCTGTCGAAGATATCCTGCAGCCTTCTGTTCCAGGCGTCACCACGCCTTGTACCTTTGCCAGATGAATGTCCAACTTCTTGGATGTGAAGAGGAAAGAAAAGAGAACAGGGAGGACATAGAGAAGAGAGGAGGGGGCAGCAGCTAATAGGATTTTTGTATAAAACAAGTTCTATCTCAAAACCCTAGGTGCAGCAGGGTTTATATAATTTCTGTATGCTGCGCAGTGCCACATCATTCGACCAATCAAAAAATTTCAATAAATTCTGGAAAAATTTTGATTGATGGAGTAATGTCATCTGATTATATCAAATAAGAACTCCACCTTATCTCCAAAAGGTGGTGCCAACATTGGAGAAGCACAAATAGAGTGGCGCCAAAGAGTCCAAGTTTATCAGGACTCTTTGGTTCTTATCCATTTGGGGCGCCCACTTAAATCCAATTGGGCTCATGCCATAATCTAATTATGGCACCCAATTTGATTAGGTTTAGGTATGTGGACACTCCACAAAAATCCTTCAATAAGTCCTCTTCAGTTTAAGACCCATATGTCAACTTTTGATAGATGTCCTAAAATAAAATTGGCAGGTGCTAGAAATTAGCAGGTGTTGTCTTAAATTCATCTCATGAATTAAGACAAGCCTTTTCTGAATTGGACAAGCTTCAATTAGACTGAGAGAAATCTTCCTAAGGTTCTCTGAATGAGCCAGATCACATTTAGCTTAGTAGAGACAGAAAAGATTACACGACGAGAAAGTTAGGCTCAATCGAGTGCTAGCACGATTTTCTTGAACTTAATTAGATCTTATCCAAATCAATTGGGGTAGCCCAATTGATGACATCCAGACCCTAACCCTTGTTTGTGTGACCCAGTTAGGTTTAATTCCATATGTTAATGAGACATGTCATGATCTCATCATCGACATCATCGAAACTCCTTTCGATGGACCAGAACTCTTCTGATTCAGATAATTAAAATGATCGATCATCAAAATCATTCTAATTGCTCCCAAAATTCATCAGTGACACCTAGCTGTATATGGTGGCAACCCATCAGAACTGAAGATGAACCTCTTGGTGCAGCTACCTGTGTGATTGAGTTCCTCTATCATGAGTCCCGACTGAATTAGGGTTAAGATGAACTCGTCAAACCTAACATCAGTCATATGAATCAATCGATCGATCTGAGTCCGATGTGAAACCCCAATGGAAAATTTTTTTCCATTATTTCACTCTGCCATGGCCATGGGCTTAAGGACTCGATCTTTCGATCATCATAGGACTACTCACATCTACCGAGGTTGATAGATCCCATCTTGGTGCGATCTAGTTCCTACAATGGATATGCTACAGCCAACATACACCTCAGGGTTTTGAATGGCTAGGAGATCGAGTTATAGTGTAGTCAAACTATAACACACTCAAGGTAAACCATCGATGCACCTTAGGTCAAAGAACTAGACATACAACTGCAGCATCGAGCTAGTCATCGATGAGAAGGTAGACTTCCTTATGACTGCTCGAGGTAGTCACGCTCAGTACTCTCGTTCTCAATGAATACCTGTACTCTCGCTCTGGTGTCTTCACACTGTAGACTCAAGACTCATCTATCCTAAAAAAGCGATCGTACACCAACCTTCCGGATCGATCACCATCCTTGTGATGATCCTATGGTCAGGAGCAGTTTATGAGTTAGTTATGTAAATTCATGCCTTAAATTTTCAATTCTTGAAAATATGAATTAACATTCCCACTAACTTAAAGGATGTATCACAGACACAATGTACATAATGTGATAGAAGAATAACCTTTTTATTCATTTATAGTCAAAATTATAATTTTGCCCTTAGATTTGTACAGGAATGTGTCAGCCGATCTGGCATCTAGGGCACACATCTAACAAACTCCCACTTGACCTAATGTCAATTGGCTACATATCTAAGTCCCATCTTCTCAAGGTGGGTTTCAATCTTCTGTTGGCCCAATGGCTTAGTCAGTGGGTCTGCCATATTGTCTGTGGAGTCAACTCTCTTGACCTCGACATAACCTTTTTCGAGGTAATCACGGATCAGATGGAATCGCTGCTCGATGTGCTTGGACTTCTGGTGAGATCTTGGCTCCTTAGCTAGGGCTATGGTACCATTATTGTCGCAGTAAAGAGGTATGGCATCTGTTGACATCACTCCAAGCTCTGCGGCAAACTTCTTGTACCAGAATGCCTCCTTCACAGCTTTCGATGCAGCAATGTACTCTGCCTCCATGGTGGAATCTGCAATCACCGTTTGCTTGAAACTCTTCCAGCTAACTGCACCACCATTACAAATGAACAGACTCCCAAATGTCGATTTTTGATCATCTATATCAGACATAAAGTCTGAGTCTGTAAATCTCTGAATCTAGAGTTCTCCATTCTCAAAGACTAGAAACATATCCTTAGTCCTTCTCAAGTACTTAAAGATACATTTCACAGAAGTCCAGTGCTCTTCGTTTGGATTCGACTGATATCTGCTTGTGACACTCACAGCATGGGCTATATCAAGTCGTGTACATAGCATGGCATACATGAGGCTCCCTATTGCCGAAGCATAAGGGATCTTGCTCATGCGTTCAATCTCCTCAGGTGTGCTAGGGCACATCTTCTTGGAGAGATGAATGCCATGTCTAAAAGGTAATAAACCTTTTTTGGAGTTTTTCATGCTAAACCTCTTTAGCACCTCCTTTATGTACATCTTCTGTGAAAGTCCTAGCATCCTATTTGGTCTATCTCCATAGACCTTAATACCCAGTATAAAGGATGCCTCTCTTAGATCTTTCATAGAGAACTCCTTAGACAACCATACTTTGACTGAGGTCAACATGGGAATATCATTCTCAATTAGGAGGATGTCATCCACGTATAATACGAGGAAGACAACTGCGCTCTCACTGACCTTTTTGAATACACATGGTTCATTCTCGTTCTTGATGAAACCAAACATTTTGATCACATCATTGAAAGAGTATTCCAACTCCGAGATGCTTGCTTAAGTCCATAAATGGACCTTTGCAGCTTGCAGACCTTGTGATCATCATTACTGGATATGAATTCAAGCGGCTGTTCCATATAGATATCTTCCTCAAGATATCCATTTAAGAACGCCATTTTCACGTCCATCTGTCATATTTCATAATCGAAATAGGCTACAACAGCAAGCAATGTGCGAATGGATTTTAGCATGGCTACGGGCGAGAAGGTATCCTGATAGTTAATGCCTTCACGCTGACTATAACCTTTCACTACGAGCCTAGCCTTGAATGTCTCTACATTTCCATCTACACCTATCTTTCTCTTGAAGATTCATTTACACCCAATAGGTACAATACCTTCAGGTGGATCTACCAAGGTCCAGACTTGGTTTGAGTACATCGAGTCAATTTCTGATCTCATTGCCTCTAACTATTTTTCGAAGTCGATATCTGATATCACCTCGTCATAGGTCTTGAGATCATCACCATGAACCCCATTTTTCATGAGGAATATTTCTTCTACATCCTCTTGTATGGTACCTAAGTATCTTTCAGGAGGACGGAAAACCCTAGTCGATCTACGAGGTGGAAGAGGTTGTGTTAGGACTGGTTCTGATTGATTAGATTCCTCAGGTTCTTTAGCTCGTTGCTCTTGGGAGACATTCTCCTGGAGCTTAATTATTCTTCCGATGCCACCATCTTGAATAAACTATTTTTCAAGAAAAATAGTATTTCGACTCACAATCACATTATGGTCTTTCAGAATATAAAAATAATATCCTAATGACTCTTTAGGATATCCTATGAACCGAGCTCTAAAAGACCTGAACTCTAACTTGTCTGTCTGCTGTCTCTTGACATGAGCCGGACAACCTCAAATTCTGAGATGATTCAGACTTGGCTTCTTACCATGCCATATCTCATACGGTGTGGTAGGAACGATTTTAGAGGAAATCTTATTCAATACATAAATTACTGTCATGAGATAATATCCCCAAAAAAATTTTGGGAGGTCTGTGAAGCTCATCGTGGAACGGACCATATCTAATAGGATCCAATTTCTCCATTCTGAAACCCCGTTGAGTTGAGACGTTCCAGGTGGAGTCCATTGAGAGACTATACCATTGTCCTTAAGATAGTCTAAAAATTTCTGACTAAGGTATTCACCTCTTCGATCTGATCGAAGAACCTTAATGGACTTTCCTATTTATTTTTCTACCTCATGTCTGAATTCTTTGAACCTTTTAAAAGCTTCAAACTTGTGTTTCATTAGAAACACATACCCGTACCTAGACATATCATCGATAAAGGTAATGAAGTAGACAAAGTTGCCTCTAGCCGGCACATCAAATGGGCCACACACATCCGTATGTACTAGGGCAAGTAGGTCTATGGCCCTTTCCCCATGTCCCACAAAAGGGAGCTTGGTCATTTTGCCTTGAAGGCATGATTCACAAACTGGATATGACTCAGAAGTCAACGGACTCAGTAGTCTGAATTTCTTCAATTTGTTAACCCTGTCTTCTGCTATATGACCAAGCCTTAGGTGCCACAGATACTTATCATTTAGACTATCTCTAGGCCTTTTAATTTCTATGGCATTTACATTTTGCTCAATATTAAAAACAGATACATCAACATGTAACTGATAGAGACCATTAATAACAAAACCATTTGCAACTTTATTATTTTCATAAAATATTTTACAATGGTCCTTATGAAAGCTAATCACATAGCCTTCTTGTGCTAAATATGAAACAGAAATCAAATTCTTGCTTGCTGTAGGCTCATAATAACAATCTCTTAAAACTAAATCTAATCCTAATGATAATCGCAGAGGGTAGGTTCCTACGGCCACAGCAGCAACTCTTGCTCTATTTCCAACACGTAGGATCATCTTCCCATCCCTCAGCCTCTTGCTCTCCTCAAGATCCTACATACAAGTGCACAAATGAGCACTTGAACCAGAGTCAAGCACCCAACTAGATGCAGAAGAAACCGTAAGATTAGATTTAGTTTTAAGAGATTGTTATTATGTGCCTGCAGCAAGCATATTCATCCTAAACCTCGTTCTGGGCTTATTGTAGATCGAATCTCTAGGCATTTTTCTCAACACCATATTCATAGGGTAAGGCTTCATTCCGAATGATTCTTCTTCATAGTATTCAGCTTTCTCTTTATCATAGGACATCATTTTTTTAAAATCAAGTCACTCCAAAATCTTCACATTCCCATACTGCAGTCATTATATAGATGGCCCAAGCCCTACAAATTGGGTATTCTCAATAGAGTGTGTTATCAAGCTCGCTTTCCAAGGTGCTAGAAGAGATTGTTTTTAGTCAATAGCATGATCAACTTATCAAATTGCTGAGTCATTTACGATGAAGTAGTTTTCTGCTAACTCACTAATGACCTCATAACCATAGCAAATTAACTTGTAATTATTTCAACTAGATCTTCCTTTCATTCAAATGATAACAAAATTGTGCTACATTGCCATTCATCTAGCATATAACCTACTAAAAAGTCACTGAGGGAGAGAACTGGCTTTTTCATTGGCTAACCTTCTTTTCTGGAGATATTCCTTAATGCATTTCATCCAAAGCGGCATTCATCTGCCATGAGGATGACTCTAGTTCTCTTGCTTCAATCGGAGGAGTCTGCTGGTTGTCAATATTCTGACTATCAATAGGATGTGCTTCTAGCTGTTCCATAATAGAGATTTGGGCTTTAATCTTTTTCTTTGGCGGCATCCCGAGTAGTCACATCGGACATGCCAAAAATTCTCTTTATTTTTCATAGCTGAAGCCTAGAAAGAATAATAAGTTGGCAGTACAAAAAGAAATGCACGACGTGCCACCTATGCAAGGCCAAAAATTTATTAAAAAATATGCCCTAAAGCCAATCATCTAGGTTGTAGATGATTGTGCTCCATACATGTATATAAATTATAAATTGATAAATGTTATCATGCAGATTCATCATAAGGAAATACATCTTCCTAAATATAACTTATGCATTATGATGAAGTCTTTAGAGCGACTTCTAAAATGATAATGGAGGATTTATCATGTAGTTCTTAAATCCTGTTTATGATCAAATGATATAATTTTTTTTAGGATGATAACTGTATCAAGTGTAGGTCATTATGTACTATATTAATTAGTTATCCTCTTAACTAAGATGTGTAGAGACATGGATATGGCATACAAGTAAAATATAGAAGTACATTTCAGTGAGCGTGATCAACTCTAGAGCACTTTACTGTCAAAGATTGCTCTGATTGGATATAGGTATAAATATCTCTCTGACTTGAGGTTGCCTCAGTGACTTGCAAATAACTCACTGTACTGTGATATCGGACTATCCAAATTTTTAATTCGATGATGAAAGATTTTTGGATACAGTCAAGTATTTGTGAAGTCTAAGTATAAGTTAAGATGGAATTGATCACTCCAAGTAAAATTAAAAATGATGCATCACTGTATTTCAATTTAGCAAAACTCTGGTCAGAGTAGTCCTTATGAGAAGTTAAAATTTTTTAGGTTGGGACACAATGTGGACCACTCATCTAGGGCTGACAGTTTAACCCTAAGTCATCCTTGAGCATCGAGAGTCAAAGGGATGAATTATACAGTAACTATATCCACGTAGGTTCTTGAGTATTACTGAGTATATATTCGATCTATCTGGATGTCAAATCTCATTGCTAGATGGTTACATCGATTAGTACAAATATTATTTTTGTACTACCGACTTAGGTTCAAATCTATAAGGTCACACACATAGAAGTATCTGTCTAATCAAATGGCTGATCGATGATTATGAATCGTTGAAGGATCTAATTATCAATGTGATTGATAATTAACCCTATACAAAGATTACAATAAATTATTTACTAATGATTGATAAATTTAAAAATAATTAATTAATAATTTTATTATTAATTGGCTCAATTTAATTAAGCAATAGAGATTGGATCAAATCTAATTGAATTGAATTCAATTAGGTTTGCTTTAGATTGATTGGATCCACTCCTAATGGATAATAGGGCTTGTTCCAATTGATCTTAGAGATGTAAATCAAATTTTGAGTTGAATAAAGTTTAATTTAATTTAATTTAGATTTGATTAGATCAAACCCTAATTAGATAATAGACTTGATTGGATCAAGCCCTATTATCAAAAGTTTCCCTGAAAATGTTAAAGCAAAATATCCAAGAAATCAATTCCTAGTTTGATGGAATTTAATCTAACTAATTTTCTAATTAGATTAGGATCTAATTAATTTTTTAATTAGGTTAGGACCTAATTAGTCAGTTTATTATAACTAATTCTTAAGTTAGGTAGGATTTGGTCTAAAAATTAGTTAGAGTTGGACCAATAATCATGAGTCCTATTTGGACTAGGATTTAACCAACTCTTAACAATCTCATATGGCATTAAATTCTCCATGCCTCCTCTTAGATCACATGCTAAGGAATAGATGTTGCACCCCCCTTTGTGATCCCGTGAGAAAATAAGGCACCCCTCCCCTCTCCAAGTCGCCGAAAAATTGAGGGGGCATCCAACCCAAAACCCTACACGCCAAAGCCCTTATCTCACACCTTTTGGAAGGGGGTTTCAAGAGGCTTTTGCTTGCTGGTTCTTAGGCATCAAAGAGAGCCTCTCTTGCTAGTTTTATAGTAGAAAATTAAGAGAAAAAATATTCTTCCTAATGAGAGGAAGAGAAGGAAGAAGAAAGATCTTCTTTCTAGTGCACAGTCTTGAAGAAAGAGTTCTTCTCTCTGATTTTTTTTAAATTTTTTACTAGTATAAAAATTAGATTGAATCTGATTTTTAATATAAAAATTTAAAAAAATATATTAAAAAAACTTGGTTGGGTGTTTGGGGCTTACTAGGGCTCTAGATCAAGGAGAAAAAGAGAGAAAAAAAGAGAACAACGATTTTTCTCTTGGATCTTTTTTTTTAGTTTTTATAGGATATAAAAATTTATATTATTTTTTATATAAAAAATTAGATTAGATCTGATTTTTATCATAAAAAATTAGATAAATTATTTTTTTTGAAGGCGTGAAAGGAAGAGAGAAAGGTTCCCTTTTTTGTATAGAAGAATTGAGAAGAAAGGATTCTTCTCTTGATCTCTATCATAGAGATTTGATACATAGATCCAGAAAGAAAAAAAGAAGGTCTCCTTATTCTTTATTTTCTTCATGTTTCTTTTAGATCAGCCAATAAATTATATCTTCGTGAGCTAGCACTCTCGAGAAGATCGATCAGCATAAAAGCTTTTTGTAGATATCCGTAGAGGTCGGACGCATATGCAACTACTGAGCATCATGAAGAACCAACTACCACTGATTTTAGATAAGTGAACTACTACCCACACTTAGATATCAAGTTTTGAATTTAATTTATAATTTTGATATGATCTAATATAACATAGATAAGATCTATATTTGTTGAATTTTAGATTTCAGATTTACATATATGCATATTAGTTCATATCATAGATCTTATATGGTAGTTTTAGATTTGATCTATGCATGCATTATAGATTAAATTATTTAATCTATGTATGTTCTATTGTAAAATTTTAAAAATATATGCATAAAACTGTCACCTTCCTAGTAAATGGTATTAGAGCGAAGGTTCGTTATGATATGAACATATATACATGTAGAGTTGAAATCTAGATTTAGTAATGCATGAGATGTGTTATGATCTAATTTTAGATATGATCTAATATAAAAATTAGATCTGATATAATTTATATTAGATCTAAATTTTTGCATATATGATATGTGAGTAAATTAGATAATCCGATTAGTAAGTACTTGGATTGGATTGATCATTAGGCCGTCCAGTCATAGGAGCAAAAAAATTTTAAAAACCCTCTCTTCCTATTCGATATGGTGCTCTTATGGTGTGTAGGGGTACAATGTGATTTAATTTCATAAAAAAAAATATGAAAGAAAGAACTTACTTTTCTGCAAAACCCTAGATGTTGAAACCCTAGGATTTATTGTATGTGATACAAAGCATGAGTTGTATGAAAAGTAAAATATCTAATCTACATGATTACAATTATTTTAATCATAAAAAATAAAATTTAAAATCATAAAATATTTGTATATGATCTAAAGGTTCATTTATGATTGATTTTATTCTAATTTATGTGAGAATTTTTAGATTTGAAACTCTATGATACCTGTTGGCAAGCCAACTGAGCCGACTCAGTTTCGAACTGAGTCGATCCAGTCTCCTGGTTTAGTCATCTCAGTACTGACTGATCCGATCCAGTTGTCTCAAGTCGAACAGTAATGATTACTGTTCATGATCAGTTAGTCGATCAAGTATAAGACTTAGTCGATCCACTGAAGTGAGTTGACTCAATTCAGGGGTGAGTCGACATAATTTTTAAAATAAAAAATTTTACATAAAAATGATGTAAAATTATTTTACAAAATTGAAATGATTTTAATTAGTAATCTTAATCCATGTTAATTCTATACTTAATTAAGAATTAAGAAATATATTTTAGATCTAGAATTGTGATTAAAGATCTAATAATATTACATAAAATATGGGGCATGGGTTAGCTCAAATCAGGTCCTTTTAATTAGATTAGACTTAAGGTTAAAAATCGAAGACTTAATGGACTAAAAGGATAGTTGATCTGATCTAACCAACAGTTGATTTAGATTAGATCCAAGATATTCTAGATCACACATAATAGTTGTAGAAGGTCAAGTCTATGTCTTTGATTAAACCATATGGACCTTGATTGTGGCTCAGTGGTTGAGCCCAAGTCATTAGGCTGATTAGATCACTGAATGATTCTAGTGGACCCATGTCGTTAAGATTAATCAATATGACTGATTTAGGTGCCCTGGACTGACTTGTCTTTGATCCTTCTTATGACTTGGTGAAGTCAGCGAGAAGATTTATGACTTGTCGATTGGATCAGCTAGTCACTAGTCTTTTTCATAACTTGATGAAGTCAGTGGAAGGATTTTTGACTTGCAGGTCAATTGATGTCTTCTAAAAAATTTAATTAAATTTTTTAAAATTATTAGGTCCTTAAACATGAAATAGTTATGGAGATAACTAGATGATAGCCTCCCATTAAGTTGGATGATAATGGGTCCAATAGTTGGATGATTATTAGATGGCTCAAAGGCCTGATGCTTATCTGCTATTGAAATTATCGTTCATAATATGATGACTCAGTCGAGTCTCTCTTATGGATAATCAGGATGACCGACCAAAGTCAGGCCTGATCATTTGTGGTTAGATTCCTGAGTATGATCATATTAATATTTGGACCTAATCAGACCTTGCAGTGGAGGTCAAAGCCTATTGTTAGGATCCTGGGGTAAAATTAACTACTAAAAATTATTTGATAAAATAATTGATTAAGAACCTACCCATAGAATGCACATGGGTGAGCCAGCCAAAGTCGGGCTCATGTGCAACTGTGTGGATTCTAGTACCCGCTAAGGAATTAAAGTAATTCTTTAAATTAGAGGTAGAGATTACCAATTCGTATAAAATAATGGAAGGATATTTAGACTAAAGTCTAAATCTTTAGGTTTAAAATAGTTCATATATAAATAGGTCAATTGTTCTCTTTTCAGCAATGGCTAAAAAATTATCGCTCTGTTCGCTGTTAGACAGCGACAACGTTATCGGACCTAACTTCGATAGCCAATATCAGAAGTTGAATATAGTTTTTGAGCTAAATTGATTAAGAAGTCTAAGGCTAACCCAAATAAGTCTAAAAGAGAAATCAACAAATGGTTGCTGGTCAAAATAGTTATATGATAACTCCTTAAAATTTTTTTATTGGTAATATTACTATCTGGGTGTTGGATACCGACAGTATAAGTCATATTTGCAATCAGTTGCAAAGACTTCAGGATAGTAGGAGGTTTGAAAATAGTGAGAAATGCCTGAATGTAAAAGATGGAGGTTTGTTCCAGTCCTAACATTAGGAATCGTTGAGCTTGTTTTCAACTCTGACGATCTCATTTTAAGTGACTGTTACTATCGTTCAATCTTATTGATGGTGTCAATAAGAACGATTATTGCAATATCATTATGAATGATACTGTAATAATGAGTGGACAATTGAAATTGATATATACCCAGTGCCACAGCCTACTAGTATAATGTACACATCTAACTAGCATCCTAGATTAGATAATAATACTGAAGCCTACCTTTGGCATAGTTGACTTAGTCACCTTTTATTGGAAAGAGTGAATGAGTCAGTGATATTCTGAGTTTGGTACATATTAATGTATTTACACTCATGAACATAAGTACCAGAAGAGGACTTTACTACTTCATTAAAATCTTAGACGATCTATCTTGATATGAGTACATCTTGCTTATGAAGCATCAGTTTGAATCGATTGAAATATTCAAATGATTCTGTAATAAGGTAGAAAAATAAACTACAAAAAGTATTAGAACTTATCAGTTTGATCGATGAAGTGAATACCTTTACAGTAAATTTTAGACATAGCTAGGAGAGAATTGGATTCTCTCTCAATGGACATCTCCTGGGATATCACAATTTAAAAAGGTGTCTAAAAGGAGGAATCAAATTTTGTTAGACATAGTTAGATCCACTATGGGTTTGCTGGTTTGCCTGAGGTTATGCAATAGAGACTACTTGATATGTGCTTAAGAATATTTCGAGCAAATCGATCACCAAATTTCTATATGAGATATGGACTTGGATAATTCGATGCTCTCTTATCTTAGGGTTTGAGATTTTGGGCTTATGTGAAATGTTCACAAATTGACTAGCTTGGATTTTAGTTTGATAAATATTATTTTAGAATATCTCAAAAAAATTAGGGATATTTCTTCTACATTCTTAATGGACATCAGATGATCGTGAATCTTAAGGCATTGTTTTTAGAAAAAAAAAATTTTGATGAAAGAACTGATGTCGTTAAGAACAAGCTTGGTGAAACTTAATAGGTAGAAAAATTGATTCTGACACATAAACCAATAGAACCAGATTTGATTAGATCAAACCCAAAGCTCGATGTAAGGACATCCTTGAGGAGATGCGGTAGAGTACCGTGTCAGTCAGATAGATACTTCAGTTTCTAAGTTTGAGATAGAGATTTGATCTTTCATACGGATGCCATATAGAGATCTAACTTTGAGAAATGACTTGGAGTCATTAAATCTGAAATGAAATTTATGAAGATCGATGATGTATAGACATTCATTGATTTATTTGAAAGGGTGAGACCCATAGGGTGTAGGTAGATTTTCAAATGGATAAGAGGTGCAGATGAAAATGTGGAGATCTATAAAATCCCGTTTGGTTGCCAAGAGATTTCATCCAAGTTATAGTATTGACTATGATGAGATATTTTCTTTATGACAATTCTCAAGTCTATTTGGATTGAATTAAACTTTTTGGAGTTGGAACATACATTTTGAATATATAGTTTCATTGAGAATGAAGAAAAATCCTGTATGTACAAATAGACTGATAGTTCTATAATATTATTCTTTATATTATTTGTGATGAAATTTTCTTAATCGGGAATGGCATCCCTACATTACAAGGAATAAAAGCTTGATTGTCATCTCTGTTCTTCATAAAAATTTGAAAGATTATGAGAACCATCCTTAAGTATTTATGAAATACTAAGGACCAATAACTCATTTATGGAGAATTTGATTTAAAACCTATGAAATATTGATTTTAGTTTCTAGTCGGATTGAAATGACATAATTGTGTCAGGTTATGCTTTTACCCTAAAAGGAGGAGCGACATATTGGAAAGATTCCATGCAGTATTTAGTAGCTAATTTTATTTGCAATATAGAGTTCTTTGTGATATTTGATGCTGGTAAAGAAGTTGTTTGATTATGAAAGTTCATCAGCGAGCTTGGAGTGGCACCCTCCGTTGATGGTTTTGTCCTTCTATATTGACAGCAGCACTAGAGCCATAGCTCAAGCTGAAGAACTGATGTTCCATCTGAGAATCAAATACTTTTTGTGTTGTAATCACCTTATCTGAAAAGATTGAGATAAAGTCGATCTTAGAAAGATCGACTGAAAGGAGAACTTAGTCAACTCATTGACTAGAGCAATCAAATCTAAGGAGTTCGATGATCACGAATGAAAGATGGATGTTTGATACCGATCTGATTGGCTTTAGTCCAAGTAGGAATTGTTAGAAAATATATCCTAAAGTCAATCATCTAGGTTGTAGATGATTGTGCTTGATGCATGTATATGAATTATAAATTGATAAATGTTATCTGACAGATTCATCATAAGAAATATATCTTCCTAAATAGAACTCATGTGTTATGATGAACTCCTTAGAGTTATTTTGAAAATGATAAAGAAAGATTTATCATGTAGTTCTTAAATCCTACTCACAACCAAATGATATAATTGTTACCAGGATGATAATTGCATTAAGTGTAGGTCATTGTGTGCCATATTAGTTGGTTATCCTCTTAACCAAGGCATGTAGAGACATGAGTAAGGCATATGGTGAAATGTAAAAGTATGTTTCACTGAGCGTGACCAACTCTGGAGTACTCTGCTGTCAAGGGTTGCTATGATGAGATATGGGTATAAGTGTCGCTCTGATCTAAGACTGCCTCGATGACTTACAAGTAACTCATTGTACTTTGATGTCAGACTATTTAAATTTTTAATTCGATGATGGAAGGTTTTGGGTATAGTCAAGTACTTGTGAAGTTTGATTGCGAGTCAAGATGAGATTAACTGCTCTAAGTAAAATTAGAGATGATGCATCACTGTATTTCGATTCAGCAAAACTCTGACCAGAGTAGTCCTAGTGAGAAGTCACAAGATTTTTGAGATTGAGACACAATATAGACCACTTATTTCGGGTTGACAGTTTAATCCTAAGTTATCCTTGAGTATCAAGAGTCAAAGAGATGAATTATACAGTAACTATATCCACATAGGTTCTTGAGTGTTGCTAAGCATACATTCAATCTTTTCGGACGTCGGATCTCATTGCTAGATGGCTACATCGATTAATACAAAAATTATTCTTATGCTACCAGCTTAAATTCGAACCTATGGGGTCACACACATAGAAGTACCTATCTGATCAAATGGCTGATCGATGATTATGAATCGTTGAAGGATCTAATTATCAATGTAATTAATGATTAACCCTATGTAAAGGTTGCAATAAATTATTTACTAATGGTTGGTAAATTAGAAGAATAATTAATTGATAATTTAATTATTAATTGACTTAATTTGATTGAGCAATAGGGATTGGATCAAATCTAATTGAATTGAATTCAATTAGGTTTGCTTTGGATTGATTGGATCCAGCCCTACTGGATAACAGGGTATGTTCCAATTGATCTAAGGGATACAAATCAAATTTTGAGTTGAATAAGATTCAACTTAATTTGATTTAAGTTTGATTGGATCAAACTCTAATTAGATAATAGGCTTGATTGGATCAAGCCTTATTATCAAAAGCTTTCCTGAAAATGTTAAAGGAAAATATCCAAGATATCAATCCCTTGTTTGATGGGGTTTAATCCAACTAATTTCTTAATTATATTAGGACCTAATTGGTTTCCTAATTGGGTTAGGATCTAATTAGTTAGTTTGTTATAACTAATTCCTAAGTTAGTTAGGACTGGATCTAAGATTTAGCTAGAGTTGGATCAAGAATCATGAGTCCTATTTGGACTAGAACTTAACCAACTCTTAACAACCCCATATGGCATTAAATTCTCTATGCCTCCTCTCAGATCACATGCTAAAGAACAGATGTCATGCCCCCCTTTGTGATCCCGTGAGAAAATAAGGCACCCCTCCCCTCTCCAAGTCACCAAAAAATTGAGGGGGCATCCAAGAGTTGGACATCCCAAAACCCCACATGCCTAAGCCCTTATCTCACGCCCTTTGGAAGGGGGTTTCAAGGGGCTTTTGCTTGCTGGTTCTTAGGCATCAAAGAGAGCCTCTCTTGTTGGTTTTACAGTGAAAAATTAAGAAAAAAAATGTTCTTCCTAACGAGAGGAAGAGAAAGAAGAAGAAAGGTCTTCTTTTTAGTGCACAGCCTTGGAGAAGAAGAAATTCTATTCTCTGATTTTTTTTTTTATTTTTCTCTAGTATGAAAATCAAATTGGATCTGATTTTTAATATAAAAATTTAGAGAAAAAATATCAAAAAAATCTGGTTGGATGTTTGGGGCTTCCTAAGGCTTTAGATTAAGGAGAAAAAGGGAGAAAAAAAGAGAAGAACGGTTCTTCTCTTGGGTCTTTCTTTTTGATTTTTCTTGGACATGAGAATTCATTTTATTTTTTACATGAGAAATCAAATTAGATCTGATTTTTATCATAAAAAATTTTAAAAAAAAATTCTTAAAGGCATGAAAGGAAGAGTGAAAGGTTCTCTCTTGTGCGTGGGAGAATTGAGAAAAAATAGTTCTTCACTTGATCTCTATTGTAGAGATTTGATGCGTGGATCTAGAAAAAAAAGAAGAGGATCTCTTTGTTCTTTATCTTCTTCATGTTCTTCTTAAATCAACCAATAAAAGGTGTCTGTATGAGCTAGTACTCTCGGAGAGACTGATCAGCACAAAAACTTCATATAGATACCCATAAAGGCCGGATGCGCGCATATGCGGCTGCTAAGCATCATAAAGAACCAATTATCATGAATTTTGGATGCGGTGATCTGCTATCCGTGCTCAGGTATCGAGTTTTAAACTCAATTTATAATTTAGATATGATCTAATATATATAGATAAGATCTATGTTTGCTGAATTTTAGATTTCAGATATATATATATATACATATTAATTCATGTCATAGATCTTGTATGGTAGTTTTAGATTTGATCTATGTATGCATTGTAAATTAAATTATTTAATCTATATATGTTCCACTATAAAATTTTAAAAATACATGCACAAAACCGCCATGCTTCCCAGCAAGATTCAAAGAAGAATTGGGTTTGAACTTGTCTTGAAACTTTAAGGACTTTTGGATTACAGAATTACCACATACTCCTATAAAATCTGAAAGTGTGATTCCAAAGCAAAATGATAAAAATAAAGCTGAAAGCAAAATGGATAAATTGAAGTCTTTTGTTGATCTTCTGACGTCTTCTAATACAATTACATCCATCTCAAAGATTAAAATACAGTTACACCCTACTTATCTATTTCTGTATAACTATTTTTCTTTAAAAACAGTTTCCAGCATTATTTCTCTTTCTTCCCGATCCTCCATACATTTTTTTCCTTGCACCGGTGTTACTCGCTGGTTCACCAAATCCGAATCGTTTGTGGGTGTAATTTTATGGTACAAATGGGAGTGCTTGGAGATTTGTGTAACTAGATAAACGAAGGAGTTCCTTATATGCTAAAGTTTTGCTTTATAATATGGTATCCATTAGTCATTTAAATTAGTTATTGCTTTGCTGAATGATCGGAGAGAGTGAAAAAAATGAAGAATCACTAGCTACCCCATAGTGGATGTGCAAACTAGTTATACAATGCATAATTGTGTTCCATTTCTATCTAAACAACTAAAATGTCCTTTCCTTACCGTTGAATTGGATAAGTTTGCCCAGACGCTAATCTATCAGTCCAACTGTTTTGACTGTTGTATTATAAAGTATCATAGTTTTATGATAATTAAATTTGATTTGTCATTGTGGATGTTGAAAACTCAAATACACGGTTATGGACAAAATATCCTCCGTGAATTCTTGAGAGTAAACAAATGTAGACTTGGACCACCCCGAATCCGGACACTTCTGGTTGGGTTCAGACCATATGTGACTGACTCAACCTGAAAAACACACTGGGTCTAAAAAAAAAAAAAAATCCATGAACCCCATCCAACCCAACCTAATCAATCATGAGTAACTTTTTGTGCAACGCTTGTGGTGTAGAAAATCCGACGTGGAGTCTATCGCTTCCTTCGACTGGATTATACAGCCACTGCTTCCTGATGCACATTTAATGCATGCAGATTAGTATTTTCGTTTAAAAATTTTATATGACAAAAATATTTCTACCTAAAATTATGACATACCTTCACAAAAAATTCTTAATGACTTCTTGATACCTTGTGTTGGTGCAAAAATCCATCGGCGTCAGAGAAGCTAGAGTCGAGGGAGTCACGGTCGCCGCCGGGACCTGCAAAGGAAGTCTAAACCGAAGTTGGGGGTGCTCCGGCAAGACCCTCCGACGCTCAAGTCAGTTTTCTGCCTCAACAAGAATGGAGTGCTCGAACGAAAATTTTAGCAGAGTTTTGAGATAGAAATTAGAGCTTAGAGAATAACGTATCTGGGGTCCCCTTTTTATAGACGGAGGGTGCAACAGACTGATAGCGACGTTTGTAACCGCCTAGCAGTGGGCCGTTCGGGGCCAGGAGAAGTTTATTATGAAGAGTAGTGGAGTGGAATCGTGGCCATCACCGTGGCCTGCCACGTGGAGCCTGTTGCGGGGAGTGGAGCAGCGTCCGTTGTCGCGACTTGCCAGAGAGTGGAGGAGCCACGCGGAATCCGTCGAAGGAAGTGGAGCAGAGTCGTGGCCATTACTGTGGCCTGCCAGGGAGTGGAGGAGCCGCGCGGTATCCATCGTAGGAAGTGGAGCAGAGTCGTGGCCATTACTGTGGCCTACCAGGGAGTGAAGGCCTGTCGGCCGAAGCTCGGTTGAGGTGTCCGACGGAGAGAGGTAGCTATCCATCTGAGAGGAGCTCGGATGTTGCTGGCGAACCTTCTACTGTTGGGTGCCTTGGGAGTTAACACTGCAGGCGAGGGCCACTTGCCGTAGAAGCTCGGTCAGAGGCTTTCCGCAGATGAAGTTCGATTTCGCGCAGAATTCGGCAGAGGGTCAACCGGCAGTGGAGTCGGATGGCACTGGAGAGGTTCATCCACTGGAGGGGTCCAGCTGCTGGATTTCGTGTGTCGTAGGAGTTCGTCCGGAATCTGTCCGCTACAGAAGTTCGGTCAGAGTTCGATCTCCGTAGAAGTCCAGATGGGGATCATTTGTCGAGGAATCTCGATCGAAGTCTGTCTGCAATAGAAATTTGGAAGGAATTCATCCACAATGGAAGCTCGGGTGAAGGCTTACAGTGGGAATCCAACGCGGACCGCTTGTAGTAGAAATTTAAAGTAGATCGTTTGTAGCAGAAGCTCGAAGTGAATCGCTTGCAGTAGAAGCTCGGAGTCCGGCCCTTGTAGGAGTTCGGATGAAGTCTACCTACAACAGGAGTTCAGGGCGGAAGTCCGGCTCCCGTAGGAGCTCGGACGAAGTCTACCTGCAGTCGGAGTTCGGGGAAGGAGTTCGACTCCCGTAGGAGCCCGGACGAAGGCTACCTGCAGCCGAAGTTCTGGGAAGAAGTCCGGCTCCCGTAGGAGCCCGGACAAAGTCTACCTGCAGTTGGAGTTCGGAGAAGAAGTCCGGCTCCCGTAGGAGCCCGGATGGAGTCTACCTGCAGTTGGAGTTCGGGGAAGAAATCCGGCTCCCGTAGGAGCCCGGACGGAGTCTACCTACAGTTGGTGTTCGGGGAAGAGGTCCGGCTCCCGTAGGAGCCCGAACGGAGTCTAGAAGATGGTCGACCACCATAGACACCTGGATGGAGTCCGTCCGTCGTGAAGAATCCGGTCAACACTGGTGGGGGTTTATCCGTCGGTAGAACTCGAGAATGTTGCGGAGGCTCGGCCGCTGGAGAGGTTCGAAAAGATGTCGCCGAAGGTCGGACGTCGGTAGAATCCCTGGAGGGTCACTCCTGACATGAACTTCGGCTGAGGGGTATTTTATACCTAACACCAGTCCCCCTACTTCTGAGTTCGAGTTTCGAATGAAGAAAGTACAGAAAAATTTTCACAGCCGAAGTTGCTCCCTTGAATCCCGCGCACGACCACCCTCGAAAATCCTGGCATTTAATGTGCGCGTGCTGGAGTCTTTTCAAATCAGGATGATCCGAAGAGACCTTTCGAAATTCTTACTGGAGCGTTGTCCCAGGTACGGTGCAGTAATGGCTTTGTCAGCTGTCAGCCACTTTTAGCCGCCTGCTGTGGCGAGTGGGACACATGGCGAGCATGGGTCGGCCTAGGGAGATCCGCGATCATTATAGCGTCGGATCCCAGGGTCTATTTAAACCCGCCTTTCCGCCTCCAGGAGTTTCATTCTGCCTGAGAGTCCTGTTTGGGGCTGCCTTCTCTCCGAGAGCTCTGACCTTCCTTGGCGTCCGCTTTGGCCCTAGGTGTTCTTTGAGTCATCCCTATCCTTGCGCCTCTGCATCCTTCGGAGCGACTTAGGTTAGTCCTGAAACTTTCGTTCCTTCTTTTGCCATCTAGGTGCCCCTTCTCCCCCATTTTCCTTCTATCGCATCCCTCTTGTTAGGTCCCCCACGAGTCTTTCGACTCTTATTTCGTCTGATCTCTTCGGGATTTTTAGAGTTCTTGATTGAAATGTCTTCTGGCACCTCTGCCTCTAGTGGTTCCAGGAGCTCGTCTGCCTCAGTCCCCCAGAACCCTCATATTGTAGACGAACCCACATCTAGGGCTGGGCCTCATCCAATTTTTGCATCGGGCGCTATTCCCTGTTCTCTGACTCTGGATGAACTTTTACTGATAAAGATTCAGTATGGAGTTCCTCCGGAGTATGATCTGGAGCTTTCCAGTCCCGTCAACCGGGCCAGCACCCCCCCACCTGGCCGCTTCTGCCTGTATCAGGAGGCCTTCCGTGCTGGGCTCCGGCTTCCGCTTCCGCCCTTCGTCGTTGCTCTTTTTCATTTTCTAGACATTTCTTTAGCTTCAGTCACGCCAAATTTCTTTAGGTTTTTGATAGGGTTTCTCTCTCTTTGCCACGTAGTCGAAGTTCAGCCATCTCTTTCTTTGTTTAGGTATTTTTACACCTTCAAGCGCCACCCCTCGACAAAGGACTGGTGGTACTTTTCCTCCCAGTTCGGCAAGAAGGGGTTGCTGAAAGGTGCTCCCTCTTCTATCTATAACTGAAAGGAGAAGTACCTCTACGTCCAATGTCCGACCTTAAAGCTGGGATTGCCCCCTTGGGGCTTCCTGAGGGACTCTGTCCGTCAGACTCCTAGCCTGGGGGAGGACGACCTTCAGGCCGTCCGAAAGCTTCTTAGTTATCCGACTCCTTCCCTTCCCAACCTTTTGAAGGAGAAATTTCTGTTCAACATCGGCTTGAGTTCCCTGGATCCTGCGAGTATTCCATCTTTCCTTTCTTCTTCTTTTCTCCTTTTCTTCTCCCCTTTCTCCTTTTTTTTTCTCTTTTTTTTTTGCACGTCACCTCTTCCTTTTTCATCCCATTGCTGATCCCTTTTTCTCTCTCTTCTTTTTCTTCTCTCTCTTTTTTTTTTCAGGAATGGATGCCGAAGCAGCACGGATGCTTGTTAGGGGCCTCAAGGTTCACAAAAGGAAAGGCGCTGCGGCTTTCGGATCGGCAAAGAAGGCCAGAACGGAGGAAACGAGCTCAGCCACGTCTGCCCAGGCGGCTCTCACGGTCGACGTTCCTTCAGACATCGAACCTCCGGCTCCCCGGGCCTCTTCAAGGAGTTCTCCCGCTAAGGTTCCCGCTTCGGGGGCCCGCTTCGAGGAGGTGCCAGCGGTTGAGAGGGGGAGGAGAAGGAAGATGGTGGCCCGCAGGGTGAGTGGCCGTCGAGCCGCCATCGAAGAGTCCCACGGTTCTGAAGAAAAGCCGGAGGAGAATCCCTTTAATGACAGGGACCTGATAAAGCGACTGATCGACGGCTGCATCCTGCCTGAAGTCGTCCAGAGGATCGTTCGCGCCGACCCCGAGCAGCGGGTTTGGGACTCTCTAGGGTCCTTTCTCGAGGTAAACAGATTCACTTTCCTCCTTCCCCTCGCACCTTCATTTAATTAGCTTCTCAACTTTCGTTCTGACCTCCTGGCCGCCCTTGCAGATCGGGCACCAGCTCCTTGCCAACATCGAGGCGACGAACCGGGAGAGGAGGGACATCATCCAGGCGGAGGAGGGTCGTCGGGCCGAAGCCGCCCGCCTCAAAGAAAAGGCTGTCGAGGTAGCCAACCTCCAAGAGGCCCTTAAGAAAGAAAAGCAGGCCTCGGAGGAGATGGTGAGGAAGGCGGAGGCCGAGGTCGCAAATTTGACTTAGCAGATTTCGATTCTGATCTCGGAGGCCAGGGTCCTAGCGATGGAGGAGTTCAAGGCCTCTGAGGAGATGAGGGACCTGAACGTCAAATTCGGTCAAGATGCATTCATCAAAGGGTTCGAGCTCTGCCAAGAGAAGATGGTCAAGAAATTTTCTGAGCTCGACCTCAGCTTCTTGGATGAGGCATCTGAAGATGAAATCGGGCCCTCTCCCACTGCCGCTGCCACCGCGGCCCCCCTTCCAAGAACACCAAGCTCCCCAACTCCTACTTCGGAGGTCTGAGACCTCTGACTTTGTATTTTTCTTTTACTATGATTTTTTCTTTCCCTTTTGTCTTTAAGAAATATTCAATCAATAAATTTGGATTTCTCCTTATGGGGGGTTTCTCTACTCTTTTCTTTTTTCTTTCTGTAATGAGTCACGCCTTGACGTTTTTATCCCCCGATGGCAGCATCCTGCCGAAGCGCTTCCCTTGCCACAGGAAGTTCCACTGAAGTCCACGATCCAACATCTGAGGAAGAGAGTTCGTCATTTAATAAAAAGGTCGAAGGAGATGGAGAACGAACTTCGCGGGTTGAGGGAGAGCCACTATGAGGCCACTGCGGAGGCCACCTACTTTCGAAACCTCCACGTGAAGGAGATTATGGAGTACAGTCGGAGGAAGACGAACTTCGAAAAAGAGATCGAGGAACACAAGAAGCACGCCAGCGACTGATTTTGGGCTCAAGCTTCCAAGATCAGCTCTCTCAGAGTGGAGCTGTCGGCTGCACAGGAGAAGGTCAGCCAGTTGAAAGGAAGCTCGTCCTGGCTTTCGACTCGGGCCGACTGCAACCAAGAATGGTCGAAGAAGTTCTCCGACCTTCAGCAACAGCTCTAGGATGCCGAGGCGAACTATAATGCGTACCGGGCCAGCTAGTGCAAGCAGGTGGACGACTATAGGGGGAAGCTCAGGATGGCGATCGATGAGGTTGCCCGCCTTCAAAGACAGTTAGCTAAAGGAGCTCAGTTTGCTCCTGTTCGGGATCCCGACGAACTCCAATCCCTGAGAGGAACCATAGAAGAGCTATCTGTTACCTTTGGGGAGGGGAAGGCCAAGCTGCAGCAGTTGAAGATCCAGCTGGTATACGAGCAGCAGCAGTCAAGGACGTGGAGGCGAAATCTGAGGTCCTGAGAAAGAGGCTCCGAGAGGCGGAGAACGAAAGCCAACGGTCTCATCAGAGGTATATGGAGATGCTAATGAGGGAGAAAGAATTGGAAGAAGAAGTCGAGATCTTAAGGCACTCCCTGATGAGGGTCGAAACCAAAAGTTCGAAGTCGGAAGAAGCTGGGCCCCCTTAGGGCTCTTTTTGCCTTTCGTCCCTCTATGTGTCTTCTTTTACCATTTGTTTGTTTTTGTTTGTTTTTTTTTTTTTGGCCTTCTGGGCTCTGTAACGCATGTTTTGCTAACGAAATGAAAAGAAGATCTTTGTTACCTTGCCTGCACGTCGTGTTGAATTGTCATCCGCTGGACTTCTTTCATTTTTTATCCCGTTCGATGTTGATGTTGGCTGAAGGTTCCTTGTTCATCTTTGTATTAGATCGTCATTATCGAATTTCTTGTGTTTTTTGGTTTGTTCGACGTCGACATCGTCCGAAGGTTCCCAGCCATTGCCACGTTGGTTCGCCTTTTCGTTCGTGATCGTAGATCTCTCTTTCTCTTTCTCCTTCTTCGCGGAGATGAGGTCCTTTGTGTCGTTGGTATAGTTTGGCCTTCATTTTTCGCTGGTGTAGTCCGCCACTTTTCCTTCACATCTCCCTCCTTCTTTTAAGCAGGGGTTCTCCCTAGCCTTTTACGGGGTCGCGGTAGTGTAGAAGGGCCGTCGAGAAGGTTCTCTTCTTTCTTATCAGGTCTCGAATGGTCGGACCTTAGTTGGTGTCAGGACGAGGTTCTTTCCCTATTTCTGATGTAGTCGATTTCAGCTCAGGTTAGGATGAGGTTCTTCCCCTATTCCTAACAAGACTGTGGGGGCACATATGGGTATCGCAGGGCCTCTCCCCCATCCGGTCTAAGAGTAACTGGGCCTTCGACTTTGCTCATGTTAGGGTGAGGTCCTCCTCCTGTCCTTAACAGGGCTGTGGGGGCACATAAGGGCGTTGTAGGGCCTCTCTCCCCATCCGATCTTAAGAGCAACCGGGCCTTCGACTTTGCTCATGTTAGGGCGAGGTCCTCCTCCTGTCCCTAACAGGGCTGTGGGGGCACATAAGGGCATTGTAGGGCCTCTCCCCCCATCCGGTCTTAAGAGCAACCGGGCCTTCGACTTTGCTCATGTTAGGGCGAGGTTCTCCTCCTGTTTCTAACAGGGCTGTAGGGGCACATAAGGGCGTTGTAGGGCCTCTCCCCCCATCCGATCTTAAGAGCAACTGGGCCTTCGACTTTGCTCATGTTAAGACGAGGTTCTCCTCCTATCCCTAACAGGACTGTGGGGGCACATAAGGGCATTGTAGGGCCTCTCCCCCCATCCGATCTTAAGAGCAATCGGGCCTTCGACTTTGCTCATGTTAGGGCGAGGTTCTCTTCCTGTCCCTAACAGGGCTGTGGGGGCACATAAGGGCGTTGTAGGGCCTCTCCCCCCATCCGGTCTAAAAATAATCGAACTTTCGACTTTGCCCATATTAGGTGTTGTTTTTATTGTCTGAAGGGGTTATCCCCTGTCATTACAAGTCCATGCCAAAAGGAGAAGATGTGCAAGTCTGAAAGGAATCTTGATTTAAAGCGAAGTCGTTCGCAATACATTTACAGATTTTTCAAATCTCAGGACTGTAGAAGGTCTGCTCCCCGTCTAGGTCCTCCAGAGACGGAGTTGATGATCCCAATTGGTGGTCGATCTTCGGGCTGCTCTTCCCTCTTCGACGGCTCAGGTTGCGGCAGGGCCCTTGGCCGATCCTCTCTACCCTCAGGCCGGCGTCGAATGAACCTGTTGAGCCGATCTCGTCTGATGAGCTCCTCGATCTCATCTCGGAGTTGAATGCATTCCTCTGTGTCGTGGCCGTGGTCACGATGGTAGAGGCAGAACTTGTTAGGATTGCACTTCTCGGGGTGTGTGTGCATCCTTTTTGGCCTTGGGAGCTGCTCTCTGACTTCCATCAGCACCTGAGTTTTCGATGCATTGAGAGGGGCGTAGCTGCGGAATCTTCCTGGGGGAGAGCCCCGTCGAACCCTGCGCTCTGGGCTTCTCTGCCTGCATGCTCGGGGAGGAGTCTGGGCACGCCTGTGCCCCGGAGGAGTTTGAGAACATGGCCGAGCTTTTCTCGGCCCTTTTTCGACTGCGGGCTTACTCGAGTCTCCTGCTTGCCGCTCTCTCATGGTCTCCTCATCCTTCATCTTGAAGGCTTCTTCTGCTTAGGCGTACCCTTCAGTCTGAGCCAGCAAATCAGCAAAATCTCTGAGATATTTCTTCTCCAGGGAGAATAGAAGGTCGTTCTTTTGAAGGCCGCCTTTCAGAGCGGCCATCGCGACCGATTGGTCCAAGTTCCAGACCTCCAACGCGGTAACATTGAAACGGTTGACGTAAGCCCGAATGGACTCCCCCTCCCTCTGTCTGCTTGATGTTGATGAGGGACTCCGAACCCCTCCGGAGATGCCGGCTGCTAACAAAATAAGCCGCAAACTGGTGGCTCATCTGATCAAAGAAAAAGATGGTACCCGGCTTCAGCACTGAGTACCAGTTTCTCGCCGCTCCCTTTAAGGTGGATAGGAAAGCTCGACACAGGATGGCGTCTGGCGCGCCATGGAGTAGCATCATTGTCCGGAAGGCCTCCAGGTGGTCAACTGGGTCCGAAGTCCCGTCATAGCTTTCAAATTGAGGGAGCTTAAAGTTTGGCGGGATCAGTTCCTGCATGATCATTTGAGAGAAGGAAGGGTCAGTACAAATGTCCTCACTATAAGTGGGGGGAGCGTGGCAGAGTTCTTCGATCCGACGGTTCATCTCCTGGAGCCTTCGATCCAGAAAATCCTCTCGACTACGAGTCTCGAGGATTTTCTGGCAGAATGGAGGTAGAGATCTTCCAGGAGTAGCATCGTGATCTGACTGAGGGCTCTCCACCCTCGGATTCATCTTTCCAGGAAAGATGGGGCGACTGGCCCAAGTGGCCCGTCCTACCACCGAATTTTGGAGTTCCGACGACGTTCTCTCCAGTCGCACTGACGCCTGCGGCTGTTGCTGCTGCTGCTGCATGGCCTGTACCGCTTCAGTGAGGCCTTTGACCTGCTGAACCAGTAGGTCGAATTGCTCCACGCCAACCGTCGTTACCGGAGGAGGAGGAGGAGCCTGGAAAACTGGAGGTGAGGCCGGAGCCTGAGATCTGGCCGTGGAGGTCGTGGATCGTCGAGTGGATGCTTTGCGGGGAGGCATCGGGCGAAGATCTGGTAGAGGAAGGAGAAGAGGATGTCGGAGAAGATGACCGAAGGCGGATCTGTTGAGCACTCCTTTAAGAACAAGGATACTGCGAAGACACAACGCCCTTCCTCTAGCGCCAATCCTGTTGGTGCAAAAATCCGTCGGCGTCGGAGAAGCTGGAGTCGAAGGAGTCGCGGTCGCCTTCGGGACCTGCAAAGGAAGTCTAAATCGGAGTTGGGGGTGCTCCGACAAGACTCTCCGACGCTCAAGTCAGTTCTCTGCCTCAACAAGAATGGAGTGCTCGAATAAAAATTTTAGCAGAGTTTTGAGATAAAAATTAGAGCTTAGAGAATAACGTATATGGGGTCCCCTTTTTATAGGTGGAGGGTGCAACAGACTGATAGCGACATTTATAACCGCCTGGCAGTGGGCCGTTCGGGGCTAGGAGAAGTTTATTATGAAGAGTAGTGGAGTGGAATCATGGCCATCACCATGGCCTGCCACGTGGAGCCTGTTGCGGGGACTGGAGCAGCGTCCGTTGTCGTGACTTGCCAGAGAGTGGAGGAGCCACGCGGAATCCGTCGCAGGAAGTGGAGCAGAGTCGTGGCCATTACTGTGGCCTGCCAGGGAGTGGAGGAGCCGTGCGGTATCCGTCGCAGGAAGTGGAGCAGAGTCGTGGCCATTACTGTGGCCTACCAGGGAGTGGAGGCCTGTCGGTCGAAGCTCGGTTGAGGTGCCTGGCGGAGAGAGGTAGCTATCCATCTGAGAGGAGCTCGGATGTTGGTGGCGAACCTTCTACCGTTGGGTGCCTTGGGCGTTAACACTGCAGGCAAGGGCCACTTGTCGTAGGGGCTCGGTCAAAGGCTTTCCGCAGATGAAGTTCGGTTTCGCGCAGAATTCGACAGAGGGTCGATCGGTAGTGGATGTCGGATGGCGCTAGAGAGGTTCATCCGCTGGAGGGGTCCAGCTGCTGGATTCCGTGTGTCGTAGGAGTTCGCTCGAAATCTGTCCGCTACAGAAGTTCGGTCGGAGTCCGATCTCCGTAGAAGTCCGGATGGGGATCATTTGTCGAGAAATCTCGGCTGAAGCCTGCCTGCAATAGAAATCCGGAAGGAATTTGTCCACAATGGAAGCTCGGGTGAAGGCTTACAGTGGGAATCCGGCACGGACCGCTCGTAGTAGAAATTTAAAGTAGATCATTTGTAGTAGAAGCTCGGAGTGAATCGCTTGCAGTAGAAGCTCGGAGTCCGGCCCTTGTAGGAGTTTGGATGAAGTCTACCTGCAACAGGAGTTCAGGGCGAAAGTCCGGCTCCCGTAGGAGCTCGAACGAAGTCTACCTGCAATCGGAGTTCGGGGAATGAGTTCGACTCCCGTAGGAGCCCAGACGAAGGCTACCTGCAGCCGGAGTTCTGGAAAGAAGTCTGGCTCCCGTAGGAGCCCGGACGAAGTCTACCTGCAGTTGGAGTTCGGAGAAGAAGTCCGGCTCTCGTAGGAGCCCAGACGGAGTCTACCTGCAGTTGGAGTTCGGGGAAGAAGTCCGGCTCCGGTAGGAGCCCGGACGGAGTCTACCTGCAGTTGGCGTTCGGGGAAGAGGTCCGGCTCCCGTAGGAGCCTGGACGGAGTCTAGAAGGTGGTCGACCACCGTAGACACCTGGATGGAGTCCGTCCGTCACGGAGAATCCGGTCAACACTGGTGGGGGTTTATCCGTCGGCAGAACTCGAGAACGTTGCGGAGGCTCGGCCGCCAGAGAGGTTCGGAAAGATGTCACCGAAGATCGGACGTCGGTAGAATCCCTGGAGGGTCACTCCTGACATGAACTTCGGTTGGGGGGTATTTTATACCCAACACCTTGTATAACTTTTTGTGAATATATATAACTTTTTGTGACTTCTTGTGAACATATACGACTTTCTGTGAATATATATATATATATATTCACAAGAAGTCATATATATTCATAGGAAGTCATATATGTTCACAGAAAGTTATATATATTCACAAAAAATCATATATATTTACAGAAAGTTATGTATATTCATAAAAAATCATATATTTTTACAGAAAATCATATGTATTGACAGAAAGTTCATATATGTTCACAGGAAATTATATATCTTTACAGGAGTCATATATGTTGATAAAAAGTTATATATATATTCACAAGAAATCATATATGTTCACAGAAAGTCATAAGAAGTCATATATGTTCATAGAAAATTATATATATTCACAAAAATTCATATGACAGGAAGTCATATATATTCACGGGAAGACATGACAGAAAATAATATAAGGTATCAGGAAGTCATGTAGGATATTTTCGTCATATAAAATTTTTAAATAAAAATATTAATTTATAAATATTAAATATATATTAAAAAATAATAATATGTGATCTAATAAAAAAAAATAATGTATTCTCTATCGAATTTTCTACACCACAGGTGGTGCACAAAGAATTTCTCAATCATATATTGGTTTGGGCTGAGACCAATACCAATGCCCGAATATGAGGCTGGGTTAAGTTGGGAAAAGCATGCCCAGGTTCGATACGATGCCTCATCTATGCTATGGCACTGGGAAATATAGCCATCAATCACGGATGGTCGTGTTTGAGTGGGTCATGGTGTGGTTCCAGGTGTGAAAAATTTCAAACACGTGGTGCGCGCGCCACTATGTATGTAAACCCGAACCCGCAGCTCTGGTCCTCGCCGCGATCCTCCCAGTGGGGACAGGGCCATCACTCGCTCTCTTTCTCTTTTGCCTCCCTTTGCTTTCTCTAATCCGAGGTTCTTAAGGAGACGGATGATTTCATGATCAGAATTTTTTTTTTGAAGAAGATGGATGGTTTTATGACCAGAATCTCGAGATGGTTAAAGGTAATCAGAACGCTTCTCTCTGTTCCACTTGGTTTTCGATGACCTTTGGATGATCTCATGTTAAATCTAGGAGCGAATTTGATTGGAATATGATGGCTTAGCCTTCTTTCCCATGATTAGGAATTATATGACAATCTGGATCCGACTCTTTTGCGTAGATCCATGGACCTAGATCCGTTAGATGATTCTCTGTGCAATTTTGCTGAATTTTGTTCAGATGCTTATGGTTCTATTTTTTCAGACTTCTGGAGTGTAGTCATCATAGATTCTGTGAGGCGCTAAAATCTTGTTAGTGAATTGTTGCTCTGTTTGCTGAAGAGAGATGGAGATGTTTCTTTCCTCTATTTTCGTTGATATTTTAGATCATTATGAATTAAATATCTTTTCCAGCCAATAAAAAAGAAAAAAAGAGTATCTCCCTTGTCCAGCTCTTGGATTATGTCATACACACTGGTGGTAATTTATGCAATTTTTTATTGGATTATCTGAATTGCCTGCTTTTTTCTCTTTAAAAAAAGAAGAGATAAATTTATGAGATGCGTGGCGTTTGCTAGGTGTACATAGTCAATCTTTTTTCTCTTTGTGATATTGGGCTTACACTTGAAATTGTAAGAACACTGCTGATGTTAGTTAGAAGTACTTGAGAGCATGTAGAGGTTGCTTGGAAGTGAATTGCTGTAATCATTCAGTCCAGTTCTATTTGTCTATTTCACGTGTGATATAAACTGCTTTGCTTCCATTCAATCCGTGCCTTCTCCTGGTTCAATGAGCAAGACATAGTTATTTGTGATAGTGATCTCTAGAAGTTGGCTAATCTCTTTCAGAAATGTTCTTTGGGATCACTAAACTGTTTGTATAGGATGAACAGTTGGGTAGTGGGCTACAATGGAGGAGTGATGAGGGTCGTTTGTGTACTGTATGTCTTCCATTTCTTGATGGTGGTCACGTTGATGTGTTGGAAGTTGAAAGTTCAAACTAGTTACAAGTAAGTATTTGGGGCTTCCCCTGGTCCTTAGAAAGATCAAGAAGAGCTAAGTTAGACTTGTGTTCATGTGTTGGGTGGGGCCATGTGTCTAAGCATTTGTCCTTCTAATGTATAAGAGTTTCTTTTCACATAGCGGTGTCTGATTGACATACAATATTCATGTTTACGTACCAGATGCAAGTATTTTAGGATAAATAAGGAGAATCTCAGTAGGACAGACCAAGAGACATGACTGAGATTCTCTTATTTATATAGCTGATAGATCATGGATCTTTGAGCATGGAAAGCGACCTCCATATTAAGGGGAAAGAATCACCCTTGAGCTGCCTTTACCACTTCTTTTTTCTTTTTCCTTGAGATGTCCCTGCTGTACTTGAATATTCTTGTAATGCTTTCTAATGGAGTGTTCGCTTAGACTTTTGCATGATTAAAGCACACAATAGGTTATGGAGTTGAGAGATGGAGGTGTTGTATAGGGCTTCATTGAAGATTGAAAGTGGTTCTAGAGAGTAGGGATAATAAGAAAGGACTTTTGGAATTGGAGGAGAAAGTTCCTATGGTATTACCAACTACTTGTGGTTTGTGCAGCCATTTGAGGATCCTAGTGAGTCTTATATATCATTCAGCAAGATCACATGAATGCAATTGATGAAAGTACTTTATATGACTAAGTAAACACATAAAGGAAACATGATTATTGTTTTAATGAATAACAAGAGTCATAAATGAGGTTCACATGCTCTCAGATGATAAACATATATTTGTTATTGTTAAATAAACTTGATGTAGATCCAGATTTTTGGGGAGTTACCTTGGAAAATCCACAAAAATTGAAACTTGTAGATCCATATGGTTGAATCACGTGTTTTCCACTTCTGAAAGACTCTTCAAGTCATATGTATGATCACAATGGAAAGCACACAATGAAATCCACTGTTCAAGTGCTTTGATTACAAAAGTATTTAAAATTTTTTTCAGATGTTCTCTCTTGGGAGTCTTTGTACATGAATTTCCTCCGAAAGAAGAATTTTGACAATATGAGGGAGCGAGAAGGAGAAACTATCCGATAGTTTCTTCTCTCCTCTAACTAATCTCTTTAATATTTGAATTTAGGTGATCTTGATTAGGTTAGCCTATCATGAGCAGCCCAACTAGATCTAAAATCCAACATCTCCCACTCATACACGATGAGTTTAATGAGATCCAAAAACATTTGTACAAGAACAACCCTCAATTTTCATTCAAATTCAATGCGATTCTACACCTGCACTTGGGTGCTCAATAATATGTACGTGTTAGAGAAAAACATAGTGGTTTCTACAAAAAAAAAGATAATTAAAATAATTGTCTTGCTATGCCCCAGACCCAGATACATTGTTGTTATATTAGTATAAGCATATCGAAGCCCTCTAAGATTATGCTTAACTTTCTTTTCCTCAGCATATATCCACATTTATGTTAAACCAAATTAAGGCGACATAATTGGTCGACTGCGAATACATATGGTAATTGTAATCAACAATGATTTTCCTTTTGCACTTATGTATCTTAGTTTCAGACTAACTGCTTTGTTAGACATGTCCCATGAGGCTAAATTAGTTTATCATCATTGAAAATATGCTAAAGTAGCAAACACTAGTCCGTTACTTTGAAAACATAGTTGAAAGACATATAGGGTACTAATTGAGGCTAATTTTGAATGTTATACCTCAAAAAGGAACTCACATAGTGAGGATGCAGGGATTACTATATTTAATCACAATGAACTGTATGGGTTCTGCAATGTTGGCTATAACACCTAGGCTTTGTAAAAATCTTTTAAGCCAAATTACCTCCTGTATTGCAAATGGATGAGCAATGATCTCAGCCTCCATGGTAGACAAGGTTGTACATATTTGTTTCTCGCTACTTAAGAGATAGCACCATTGTTAAACAAGAATACATATCAAGGTTTGCAATACCAGTACCGCATTCCGTACCGTTTGCTAGCCGGTATGGTATGGTATGGTACCGTACTGTATCTACCCGTACTGACAATAAAAAAATAAAAAAAAATCCACCGAATAGCCAAAAAAAATAGAAAACCAATATATATCGACCCCGTACTGATGTCGTACCGACTTGTACCGATCCATACTGCACTGTACCATGTGATTCGGGTCGTACCATATCGAATCGACTGGTACGATCCAGTTTACGTCATTTATCGAAAAATCGGTCTGAACCATGTCGGTTCTCCATCGGTACAGTACGGTACAGGATGTATCAGTCGGTTCAGACCAGTATGAAATACCATGGTACATATCCTAGAGTTGATTGGTGCTTATCTAGATCTCCTACCCAATTAGCATTGGAATAACCACTCAAGTGTAAATCATTTTCTGATAGCATAAGGAGTAATCTGTAGTGCCTTTGAGATATCTCAAGATCCTTCTGACCATCTTTCAATACAACTTTCTAAGATCAGCTTGATAACTACTCACCAATTTGATGGCATAGTAAATATCGGGCTGTGTACACATCATGGAGTCTATTAGACATCCAATAGCACTAGACTAAGGAACATTAGCCATTTTTTCTTCTCTTCTTAAGTCTTAGGACATATTTTAAGATTTAGTTCTTCATCTCTTTTTATAGGAGTGTCTATGGGATTGTAGTCTTGCATGTTAAATTGTTCCGGATCTTTTTAATATAGGGTTCATGCATCAATGCTAGAAGTTTTTTTAAATGATCCCTATAAAATTTAACACCAAGCACATAAGCTGCTTCCTTTATATTCTTCATTTTAAAATTTGAAGATAGCCATTGTTTTATGGCAACAACAAACTCCTTATTATTCTCAGTCAACAGAACATCGTCCCTATGTAATCATAGAATCACACATTTATCTTCAAAATGTTTAACATATATATAATGTTCTTCATCGATCATTGTAAACTAATAAGAAGTTATAATTCAATGAAATCTCATATACCATTGTTTGGATGACTGTTTAGGCTATAAATTGATTGTGGAAGTTTGTAGATTTTGCGCTTCTAGCCTTTTATAACAAAACCTTTAGGGTGCTCCATGAAAATTTTCTCATCCAGTTCTTCATTGAGAAATGTGTCTTAACACCATCTAATGTAATTCTAAATCTAGGTGTGTGACGATATGACAAGGATAAGACGAATAGAGACAAACGCAACTACTGGAGAAAATGTTTTCTTATAGTCTATATCCTTTTATTGGGTATAATCTTTTGTCGCTAGGCGAGTCTTATATCTTTCAATAGATCCGTCCACTTTCTATTTAATCTTAAGAATCCATTTGTTCCCAATTATCTTATGGTTTGATGGAAGATCAACCAAGTCCTAGATAGGATTTGCTTTCATAGACTCTCTTTTTTCCTCCATTGCCTTCTTCCACTATTCTTTTATAGGGTATGAGAGAGCCTCTCTAATTGTTTTGGGCTTAGCATCATCATGTGAAGGTTCCCTTTTGATGTCAAAACAATGATAAGGGATGCTTTTACGAGTACTTTTATCCAAATGTAATGTGTCACTCCCATTAGGTCCATGAGGTTAAGGCCATTCTTTAATCGTCTCAACTGGTTGTACAGGTATGCTATTAATATCAGAATCTTTCATCTCGAAAAATTGAAAATCCTTACCTTTCTCAACCCTATTAGGAAAATCATATTCTAAGAATGTGACATCTCATGATTCAATGTTGGTCCAACTTTTATCTGTTGGCTCATTAATGAACACATACTCTATGGAGTGTTTAGAGTATCTTGTAAAGATATGCCTTTTCTTGCGAATCCAATTTTCTATACTTGTGAGAGGGACTGTAAATATAGGCAGCAAATCCTCAGGGTCGTAAATCACTCAAGTCAAGTTTTCTACCTATCCATAATTCATAAGGTGTGGAACTGATTTGGAGGGCATATGGTTAAGTATATGGGTAGCAGTTAGAAGGGCATCCCCCAATATGAAATAGGAAGATTTGTTGGTGCCATCATTGACTTAACTATCTCTAAAAGTATTTTATTCCTTCTTTTTGCAATACCATTTTGTTGCGGAGTTTCAGGAATAGTCAACTGTTGATATCCACATATAATGATAGAATTACAAATTTATCTTCAAAATGTTTGACATATATATAATGGTCTTCATCAATCATCTTAAACTCATAAAACATTATAGCTCGATGAAATCTCAGATATCATTGTCTGGATGACTGTTTTAGACCATAAGTTGATCGTTGAAGTTTGTACACTTTGCACTTTTGGCCTTTTATAACAAAACTTATAGGTTGCTGCATGTGGATTTTCTCATTAAGTTCTCCATCGAGAAATGCTATCTTAACATCCATCTAATATAATTCTAAATCTAGATGTGCGATGATGGCAAGGATAAGGTGAATAGAAGCAAACCAACCATTGGAGAAAAGGTTTCTTCATAGTTTATACCCTTTTGTTGGATAACCTTTCGCCATGAGACGAGCCTTATATATTTCAATAGATCCATCCACCTTTCGCTTATTTTGAGAATCCATTTGTTCCCAATTGTCTTGTGATCCGATGGAAGATCAACTAAGTTCCAGACATGGTTTGCTTTCATAGACTTCCTCTTTTCCTCCATTATCTTCTTCTACTCTTCTTTTATAGGGCATGAGAGAGCCATAACTATTTTAAGCTCAGCATCATCATGCGAAGCTATCATAAAAGCTACCTTTTTGATGTCAAAATGATGATGAGGGATGCTTTTATGAGTACGTTTATACAAGATTTTAAATCCCGTGGGATGGGACTGTTCTGATTTTTCTATAGAATGGGACACATCGCCGTCCTGCCCCATCCCAACACTTGGGATAGAAGATGTCTTAAGGCATCCCGATCGAGATGCTGGGATGCTAGCGGGACGGTCTATCCCATCACATAGAATAGTACCCCGTCCCAGTGTCCCACGGGACGTCCTGCTGGGACCTGAATCCCTACCTTTATACCAATGTAATGTGTTGTTCCCACTAGGTCGATGAGGTTGAGGCCATTCCTCAATTGTCTCGACTAGTTGTATAGGTGTGCCACTAATATCAGGATTTTCCATCTTGAAAAATTGAAAATTCTTAACTTTCTCACCCCTGTTAGGAAAATTATTCTCTAAGAATATAACATTTTATGATTCAATTTTTGTTCAACTTCCATGTGCTAGCTCATTAATGAATACATATCTTTTGGAGTGTTTAGAGTATCTTATAAAGATATATTTTTTTCCTCTCAGATCCAATTTTTCATATTTGTGAGAAGGATCGTGAACATAGGCAACAAACCCCTTGAGTCATAAATTACTTAAGTCAAATTTCTTCTTTGTTCATAATTCATAAGGTATGGAAGGGACTGATTTGGAGGGCACATGGTTAAGTATATGGGCAGCAGTCGGAAAAGCATCCACTAATATGAAATAGGAAGATTTGCTTGTGTCATCATTGACCTAATCATCTCTAAAAGTATTCTATTCTTTTTTTTTGCAACACCATTTTGTTGCGGAGTTTTAGTAATGGTCAACTATTGATGTATTTCTTTCTCATCATAAAGCATCCTAAACTACTTAGATATTTATGCCCTTGGTCAATTCTTAGAATTTTGAATGTTTTATCTAGTTGATTCTCAACCAAACTCAAATATTTTCTAGAGCAATCTAATGCTTTGGACTTATGGTAGATTAAGTAAATATAACTAACATATGTGAAGTCATCTATAAATATTATGAAATATGAGGCCCCATGCCCTGTAGATATCAAAGTGGATTAATTGCAATGAAGCTTTCACTATAGTTTCTTTACCAAATGATTTTTTAGTTATTTTTTCTATCGGACAATGCTCACAAGTGGGCAATTCTATTTTAGTAAATGAGCCAAGAGGCTTTTCTTAGCCAATCTATTCATTCTTTCTTGTCCAATATGCTGCAATCTAGCATGCCATACATTCACATCATCATTCATATTGTTTGCTGAAATAATTAATGAGAAACAACTATCATCATAATTAACAATGCATAATTAACGAAAGCATTGTAATCAACATCTAGTACCATAATACCATCTAATAAATATTTTGAGCCATAATAAGTTGTCTCTAAATACATATCAACATAAGTAACATGGAAGTTCAAACTATATCTCAAATTAAGGACAATTTTGGAAACCAAGTTTCGTTGAATATTTGGTGTATATAGGACATCATATAAGAGCAAGGTATGACCATTATTTAGCATTAACTTATAGGTGTCAATACCTTTTACTCCAACTTTGAAATTATCTCCTGCATATATCCATCTTGTGTCGGGACTGATTCGATAGTACTCCACAAAAGCTCTTTTTCTCTGGGTATATGATCTATAGCTCCTGAGTCTACAATCCAAATAGGACATAATTCAGTAAGTAGAAAATAGCTAGAAACATGAGAATAATTTAATAAAATAGAGCAAGGGTATACCTTCTTCGACTCAATGCACTCATAGGCAGCATGATCCGGTTTGCCATAGTTGTAGCAGCACATCTTGGTCTTGTCCTTTTTTTTTTATCACTGTGCTTGCCTTTCTTGCATTGGTTAGTCTCACCAAATTTGGGTACTTGTCCTTTCTGTTTACCCATTTTGGAGAATTTCAAACCTCTTTTATGCTTGAAGCCAAGAGCCTTACGTGAGCTAGATTCAGCCACATAATCTAATCCGGAAGACTTAGCTATCTCAAGGCACTCATCTTCCAGCTCCAAATGACGTGCTATGTCATTAAAAGTCTTTATATTATCATTATGCATCGTAGAAATTATCATATGCCCCAGCTTTTGGGTGATGATCTAATTACAACCTGAACCTGTTGTTCGTTAGTAAGGATATGGCCAGCTGTTTTCAACTCCCTTATCATATTTGACATCTCCCTAAGATGCTGCCTCATATTATTATTTCGATGCTTCTTATGGGAGTCAAACTAGACATTTGAACATGGAAGATGATTGGGAGCATAGCGAACTTTCGATTCTATATCTTATGTTAGGTTATCATTGACTTAGAACTATTTTCTTAAAAATTTTAAGTTGTAGGTGAGAACTTTCTTCAAGTTTTACCAACCTTAGGACTCCCACTTAACAATATAATGTTAAGAACATTATAACAATAATGAATAAACAAATATAAACTATAATGCACAACATGCCATCAACGAATTATAAATTAAGTTCATACATATGCACAACATGCCATCAATGAACTATAAATTAAGTTCATACATAGTCATATATACTAGAGACATTTACAAGAGTACAAAGCTTAATAAACAAATTTTAAGTACATTCTTTACAATCAAACAAAGCATAATTCCAGTTAAGCCTTCATTTCAAAACATAATTTCTGCTCAGTTTTCTATGCCTTTGATATGATAAGGCATTTTCTATGTCGAAAACAAATTGATCTAGGATAATCTCATATCCCACTCTGCCTAGCCATGGATCCCAAGGATCCTTATTGCATCCACAATAACCCAAGTGTCTTGTGCTGCAAAGGTTTGGAGACTAAGATAGTACTGCAGTTTGCCGAATCTCAAATAATATGTGGTGCTCCTCAGTCAACTCAAGCTCGTAGGCCATTTTGTAGAAAGATTTATTTTCTTTTTTCTAATATTTTCTCATAGAGCGAGTGCTACAGTTTCCCATCTACTCTTAAATAGGAACATTGATCCAATATTCATATGTTCATTTGTATAGTGTATTTGGAATCCATCTTATAATTTTTGAATTCTTTATAAATTGTTTGCGATCCATGCTACATGCACATAAGAGAAAAAATATTAAAAAATATGCATGGTGTATGCTATATTATCATTATTATATTAACTAAATGCATAATTAATTTTTTTAAATTAAGGGTTTATGCAATTTTTTAATTAAAAAATCTCATGGCCCAAGCACTAGCACTTGTGTGTGTGCGACGTGAATGCACTGTGCCCAGGAGCTGCGCATTTGTGTGGCGTGCATGCACCCGCTCCTGGGTGCACGCGTCCGCGTGATAGTGCACCCCTGCACCTGGGAGCCACAGCTAATATATCGTTGCAAAGCTTATCTTGAGAGCTTTCCAAGGATACCAATATTCAAATAAATAATGACCGTAGAAGAAGAAGATCACATGCATTCAGGTGATTGTGTTCATGAGCGCGGCCATTGTCCTGCATGTCACTTTTATTGACACCATGGCATTTTGTTTTGGCATGGTTGACTACTTTTATGACCATTTTTCCCTCTATTGACCTGTTAAGCTTTTAAAACGAGGGCTTTTTGGGATGTGCGCGTGCGATCACATGCCATATAAAAAAAATAAAAAGGGATTGTGCTGCTATAGCGCACCTAGGGTCGGAAAAATATGATCTAACCCACCAGTCCGATCCATGTTTGATCCATCATAAACACGTTTGGATTTAGGTTAAACAATTTTGGATTATAAACAGATCGATCCGTTTAATCTATTTAATATTTAGGTCAGATTTGAATTTTAGATATCTGATCCGTTTAATCCATTTAATATTTAGGTCGGACTGAGTCAGATAATCTTTTTAAACCATTTAGCTTGTTTAACCCGTTTAAGATCTGTTTAAAACATGCTTAACTTGTTTCTAACCCATTTAACTCGATCTGTTTAACCCGTTTAATCATTTTAACCCGTTTAACCTAATTTGATCTATTTAATAAATGCATTAAGTGGATCGGATTATTTGTTTAATAAATAGATCGGATTTAAGTTTGAATTTTTGATCTGTTTAATAAACAGGTCAGATTTGGGTTGATGATATTCTGATCTGACCCACATTGATGTGTGTTGATTTGACCTGACTCGAACCAATTGCCACCCCTAAGTGCACCTAGATCTCACGAGCGCGCCTCAAGCATCGAGGTCCCGTGATCGCACATGACCGCATGCCACACATATAAATTAAACAAAAGGGTTGCACCATGACAATGCACCCATGTGTGACAACGTGCGCTTCGGCGTAACAATGCATGCACCAGTGCCTGGGAGCCGTGCATCCACGTGACAACATGCACACCATGCCTGGGAGCCACGCGTCTGCTTGGTGCATGTGCACCCCTGCTTAGGAGCCATGCACCCGCACCTGTGAGCCGCAAGTCTGCATGGTATGAGTGCTTAGGCCATGAGATTTTTTAAAATCAAAACAAGTGCATAAACCCTTTATTTTAAAAAAGTATAATTATGCATTGGGTTAATATAATAATGATAATATAGCATACACGATGCATATTTTTTAATATTTTTTCTCTTATGTGCATGTAATGTAAAATGGATTATGGATCGCAATCAATTTATGAAGAATTCAGAAATTATAAGATGGATTCCAAATGCACCATACAAATGAACATAGGAATATTAGATAATTTAATAAATCTCTTAGATGTGATGGGATTAGTGTTCCTATTTGAGAACAAGTTATTACTCTGCTCAACTTTCTGTCAGCAGAATGAGAAACTGAAGCACTCACTCTATGGAAAATATACAAGAAAAGAGAAAATAAATCTTTCTACAAAATGGCCTATGAGCTTGAGTTAGATGAGGAGCGCCACATATTATCTGGGATTAGAGGAACCGCAATACTGTC
The DNA here is from genome assembly GCF_000442705.2 of Elaeis guineensis. Taxonomy (NCBI): domain Eukaryota; kingdom Viridiplantae; phylum Streptophyta; class Magnoliopsida; order Arecales; family Arecaceae; genus Elaeis; species Elaeis guineensis. The sequence continues at coordinate 91,029,615 of NC_026004.2, read as the reverse complement.
TCAGTTTCCAAACCTTCATAGTGCAAGACACTTGTGTTATTGTGGATGCAATAAGGATCCTAAGGATTCATGGCTAGGCCAAGTGGGAGACAAGATTATCCTAGATCAGTTTTTTTTTTATATAGAGAATGCCTTGTCATATCAAGAGCATAGAAGATCGAGCAGGAATTATGCTTTGAAATGAAGGCTTAACTAGAATTATGCCTTGTTTGATTGTAAAGAATGTACCTTAAATTTGTTTATTAAGTTTTTTACTCTTGTAAATAGTGTTTTCTATATATGACTATAAATGAACTTATTTGTAGTTCATTAATGACATTTGTGTATCATAGCTTATATTTGTTTATTCATTATTGTTATAACATGCTTAGCTTTTTATTGTTTAAGTGGGAATTCTAAGGTTTGTAGAACTTGAAGGAAGTCTTACCTAGAACTTAAAATTTTTAAGTAAATGGTTCTAAGCCAATGATAACTAGACATTTGAATATGAAAGTTGATTGGGAGTATAGCGAACTTTCGATTCTGTATCTTATGTTACGTTAGCATTAATTCAGTCCATTTTGGCTTAAAAAATAATATATATATATATATATATATATATATATATATATTAGGTTGGATATTATTTTGTGCTAGTATTTATTGTGTACTATGCCTCTATGTTCTAGTAGTGAATATCGGATATGCATCTAAGAATATTGTGGCTAAGTTAAATAAGGGTGATAAGCTGAATGGTGATAATTATGATATTTGGCATTGAAAAGTTTAATACATCTTTGAGGAATAAGAGGTTTTGGAGATGCCTAACCATACCATGACTAAGTCTGAACAGGGTTCTTTTGCTCAGCATAAGAGAAATCAGGAAGCTTTTTTAGCTTGAAAAAGGAAGAATAGTATTGCTGGCATCAAATTGCTGAGCATTATGCAAAATGATCACATGTGTGAGTCTGAGGAGTATGACATAGATTAGGAAATGTTGCTTACTCTGAAAGAAAAGTTTGGGGGTACTTCAGCTACCAAGCTGAGGAGGCTCATTATCAATAACAATTTTGTACACATAGCATTTGGTCAAAGATATCTGCCATTCTTCTAATGAGAAGATCAGGCAGCATGCACTTTAATTCGGAGATAAACCTATGAGAGAAGTGAAATTACTTTTGTTCAGATGCAAGTTGTATCAGTCAAACTTATATGACTAGTTGTTCTTGGGTCACAAAATCTAGGTGATATTTCAGAAGGCCACTTTTAGCATTTTATCAATGAATGGAATGGAAGAGTGTATCCTTGTACTAAAAGATTGAAATGATCGGTATTACATTCATCTTCAAGTCTATGGTAGTTGGAACTAGTTCATATGGCAAAAAGCCTTCATCAAAATAAAGTATAATGTTAAGTGTTCAATAGTCTAGTTAATAGTTTTTTATGGTTATAACTAATTTAAGGTTGTCATTTGCTTATTTAAAGTTGAACGATTTCATTAATTGTAATTAATTCAAGCAAAGTTGGCTGTGCCGATATTAGAGCCTAGACCAATTAGCTGGCAATACGGTTTGGTATGCCCCCATGGCTTTTTGTGTCGGGCCCAAACCGACGTAGCAGAGAGGGCGGGGGAGAGGGAGAACGGATGAGAAGAAGAGAGAGAGAGAGAGAGGAGGGAGTGAGAGGGAGAGAGAGGAAAAAGAGAGATCAGGGAGGTTGGCGGAGGCCACTGGGGGGCCACAGAAGCCTTTGGAGGACTAGAAGAGGGGCTCCACCCTCATCCCAATTGAAACAAGGGTGATGCCCCCCCCTCCCCCTTTTTTTTTTAATTTTTGCCGATTCTTAGTGAAGTTGGCAACCCTATTAGAAATTAGAACATCAAAATGGATTAGTTGCTTGTAACTAATTTATAGTTTTTATTTGCTTATTTAAAATTGAACCTTTTCTTGTATTCAGTTTAAAATGAAATTTTAGTAGCTCTCTGAAGAAAATTACTGTAATTGACTGCAAATGAAAAAGCAATCAAATTTTATAAGATTTGCCTTTGTGCTCAGTTGCTACACATGTTGACGCATTTTTGTGATCTGAAACAACATTATATCAACTGGCACCATATTATCATTAATACTATTAACTAATGTTATGTTATTGAAAAAAATTGTGATACTTTCTCTTGAAAATGGATAGCAAGATTTATCTATAACAAGTGTAGATTAATTTGTTTATAGGATCAGTTCTTTGTTTCTTCCCTATGATGAATTGATATTCACCACTCTCACCACCACTACTTGTAATATGTGTTGCTTTCTAGTGCACATTCTTAAGAATCTTCACATATCTTCGCTAGTCACAAACTCTATCCCCTGTTATTTTCTCATATATTTTTCTTACTCATTCAAACACATGCCAATTAGTGCAGCAAGATACATTTAGAGACATAATCATGGACTGTTGTTGACTGATTCAGGTGACTTGTGGGGACATGGGAGAACTTGATGAAGATCAGAAGAATTAAGAAACTAGAGAGATGGAACTGACAAACCATATAAATCAAAAGATAGAATCTGACAATGTTGTTTACCACTCATGAATTATTTGCATTCAGTTAATTATGCATTAGCAGCATCTACCAACTGAAAGTAGAGTTATCAGAGGAGAAACTTGGGATCTTCAGATGATTACTCATAGCTCATTTAATGTTCACAAACATGACACGCTAGGAGATCTATATCTTTGGATGCATGAGTAATGAGCCCCATGTATCATGATTAAAAAATGAATATAGCCCATCACCCTCCTCTATCTCACTGCTGTAGATCCCATCTGTGCAATTGCCTTTGTTGGCAGAAGCAAAGCTACCAGTATCATGTAAGCTGTTGTTACTTATATAAGAACCATCCTTGGCAACTTGAGAGAAATGTGAGTTTTGTGTGATTTCCTTAGTGCTAGATCCACACTCACCTTTCTTCGAGGGAGGAGTGGCTTTATCATGCCCAAAGAAATCCGGAAGGAAATCATGATTAAATGTAGCACTTGGCCTGAAAGCATCTGGAGAATAATTCTTTGCATGTTCAAGAACTTGATCAGCCAACAGGGCTTTAGTGCATCGTACAGCCTTGGTCCTGATTACATTAACTTCTGAGCTGCTCTCTTTCTTTCCTGAGCTTGATTTTTGGAATGGTGTTTTTCTAGTTTTCGATGAAAACTGTTGCTCAGAGGTGCTTCCTGAGACTTTTTTCCTGAGATAGGTATTCCAATAGTTCTTTATTTCATTGTCTGTTCGCCCCGGTAATCTTCCTGCTATCAAAGACCATCTACACAACCCAAAGGTTAAGTTAATAGGATGAGACAAATCAAAATTCTGAAATGAAAGTGTTATTGCATATTTATGTCAAAATCATAATAGGATCTTGCACTTGGTAAAACTTTTTCTTTTGCAATGTCATTCCTTTTCTTGATCATTTTTACTAGTTCAACATTATATCACTCTATGATGGAGTAATCTCAGATTGCTAACTGCTGCTGCTGGGCTAGCTTATTAGCATGCAACATACTCTAATTTGTTTATGTTTTGTTGATATGATTTCATCACATCCTCTGAACAATCGTGATTACTTTGTTTTTTCCTAGTCTGGCTCATGCTAATCAGGAATATATGGAGAGCTGTAAAACAATTTGATCCAAACAATAAACATCTTCATGTATTAAAATCCAGAAACAATCTTGGAAAGGGGAAGGGGAGGAGGGAATAATCTGTTGCCAAAATCCATGGTCGCTGCTGGATTTATGACGATGCTTTTTGTCTTCATCTTGATCTCTTTGTGGAGACAGAGGTAACAGAAGAGGGTGGAGATGGTGGGTAGAGGGTGAGAACAAGGTGGATGGGAAGGGGATCGAGTTGAAACAGTGACGAAGAAGGGTTGTTGAGATGCTGCTGGAGTGCAGGTGAGGAAGCATCTAGAGCAGGAGAGTGTTGTTAAAAAATGAACTGGGGATGCAGTAGGGGGATAGAAACTAGGTGTTTGGTTGAACCACAGTCCTCCACAGTTGAACCTTGTGAGTCTCACTACCTGTATATCCAAATAGTTTGGTCCACATCACCATGTTCCAAACATTGATAAATTGGTATGTGTTCTTGGTAAGTAACTAGTCCATCTTAATTATGAACCAGGTCACCAGGTTCCTATAGTGTATAGATAAAGGACAACGGTTTCATATTTGTTTTGGATCATATACCAAAATTGGTGAATCTTGTTGTCAATCATCTATCAAGATGATTGACATCATAGCCTATTAAATCTTGAAGAAAGATTTGAAAGTTTAAAAGAGAAAAGTAAAAAAGTAAGAAAGAAAAAAAGTATTGAAACCTTTGTACTTACCTATTGCCAAGTAACTTATGAAGCCTAATAATCAATTCCTCTTCTTCCTCAGTGATATTCCCCCTCTTGATATCTGGTCTCAAATAATTCAACCATCGCAACCTGCAACTCCTACCACACCTATTTAATCCTGAAAGACCAAAGCTATGATCATGTCAGCAAAATTGTTGTTTTGCCATGTTTGTGTTTCATTGCTTGAGAAATGTCACAAAAACATTATTGTGAAGAAAAGAATAGTTGGATCGATAACCATTGGTTAGCTTACCTTTCTGATCCTAAACCTCCAATGTCCTCTCTCTCTCTCTCTCTCTGCCCCCCCCCCTCCCTCCATATATAAGGTGTGCATGCAAAGATGCATAAAAAAAATACATAAACCAAATTGCATTAACCCATCTACGTGCAGTTGGCTATAACCTAAACTACCAAAGTATGAGTGTTTTATGGCTGACTCTGAACATGATGTTTCCTTTAAATTGGTGCAAATTTCATTAGGCTTCAGGTCAGGTGCATACACATGTATAGCATATTTGCTAGGGTACTTTTATTTATGGTTTAGTATTTAGTTAAACCATCTATTAGATATGATAAAGTGAAATGGAGTAGTAGTTGCTATGGATGAGAGCGAAGCAGCACAAATAAGATTTCTAAGTGGTGGGGGTGCGGGGGAGGGAGGGAGACACCCCTTTCTTGTTAGCAGTTTTTATCTGCTTTTCCTCATTCACTGAATAGAAATCAAAATGAGTGACTTCCCAACCCTCAAAATAGCACAGGCACATACTTTATTGAGGAGACTGCACACCCTCTTTCCTCCACTCCTCAAAAGCATAAAATGTTCTACCCATTCTCTTTGTTTTCTCAGATGAAGAAAGTATATGCCAAACAGGATTGCTTTCATTAAAAATTAAACAGTTTAATTAAATTTTGATTGAACCATCTGTTTGTGTCACATTTAATGAAAGGAGTCTATTTTAGAGAAACTGGTCAATTTCTTTCGACTGATAACATGAACTGTGGATTACCAGAAGAGTGATTGCTGATTCATGGATGGGTTCGTTCTCAGTTGCTTTACTAAAGAAACCTGATTACTAAGTAATGCATTTATATCCTCTGTAAGATATTATTTTATCCATGTTAAACTGATAGGTTAACTGGCATTTGTCTTTACTTCCATACCATGTGATACAGGGGGATTAGTTCTGATCAGAGAACTTTTCTTACTAAACTGAATTCCCCTGTTTCCCTTTCTTAGCACAATGCAGGTTGCAAACTATAGCTTTATTAAGTTCTTCTATTGCTTAGGCTTAACATATATAAAAAAAACAGCGGTCAACTTGAACATAGTTTTGCATGACAAACTTTTGTTTCCCTTCCTCGCCATCTTCTTCCCTGTATTTTTCCTTCTACCCTTGAGAATGCACCACGCATGCAGAATGCAGCTCAAGTAAACAAGCTTCAGAGTCATATGCTACTCCAACATTTAATGCCAACTGCATGACAGTTCCGAAGTTCACACCTTGTCTTTGGTGGGATACACCTCATGTTACTCTTTCAAGACTTGGTACAGCTAAAGAATTAAAATGTCAAGTTTCCCGTTGCAGTATATGTTTAAAGAGCATCATGGCATCTCTACCTACACGAACGATCATTTCATCGTTCTGTAAGCATCTAGAGCTAGTCTGCCTTACTTAGGATTGTCTCTTGCTCAGCATTATTTGGTGATCATAACTTTCTATATAAATTAGCATATATGGGAGCTCGACTACCTGAGAAAGAAACCCTAAAACATCAAACTTTTAAGAGTGGAATGGCCAGCTTTTAATTTTCATCGATTAATAGCATGTAGCTTGGGAAGTTGATGTCGTGGGAGCTACCAAGCTAGGATAGCTCTTTCATTTGCTAATAACTTGCTCCTAGCCTACTGTTCTTTGCCAGAGATCTTTTGCTGTTTAAAGTAAGATCCAAATGGTTAAAAAAGATCATCTTCTAGGAAGGAAAAATTGATGGTGATGGCGACTGTGATCATGGTGATGGAAGTCGTGATGTGGTAAATAGGTGTGAGTAGTAAAGTATCTTTCATCTGAAAATTCTTACAAATTTTCACCTTGTAGAGTACATAAGTTTTACGCCATTTAAGAGAAAAGTAACCAAAATGCAGAAGGCTTCCTAAGAACTGCATTTTCTCATTTATCTGATATTCTAATGTTTGATCAAGTACTCTTCCCAGGTTTTGTTGCTCTCAATACTGCTTTCACATTGCATCAAACGTCACTCTCAACGAAGCCTTACCAATGGTTTGATGTTCTCTATGCCAACTGAGGTGCATTGAACGTGTTACAATTTGATTCTTTTTAGCTTTTTTGACTGGCATAAATGTTGTGCAAAATAGGCTGCAGGTGCCGAAGTGCTTCACTAAGAAAAGTTTGGGAGCGGTGAATGCCAAGGCGAGGTAGGATAATGCAAGCTCTTGGAGTCATTGTTGCTTCGTCTCAAATTACCAGCATTATAGGTAAAGCAGGAAAAATCAAAAAGGTCAAAAGAAGGAACAGAAGATATGATTTAACATATAGGAATAAAAAGTTAGTGTTTGGCTTTCTTTCTTTTTCTTTTTCATTGTTGTTTTTTTTGTTTTTGTTTTTTTTTTTTTTTTTGAAATTTCAATCTGGACTGATGGCTCGTTCATAGATCTCAGATAGGTCAGTGAGGACACCCGAGTATAATTCTGGGAGAATTAAAGGACATCAAACTTTCCACAGATCTGATTCTTCATGGGCCGAGACAGCAGGAGGGCAGTCGAGAGATTAGAATCCAGTCCTTCATTCAATTAAGTCTGCTGTTTAGTTGCGTTGGAGATGGTGGGTGGGTGAAATTAATGGGATTAACTGGCATTCTCTTGGGGATGGTGCATGTGCTTGCGAGGACGACGTGGACGGTAAAAACTCAAATGGATCGATGCCGCCCTGTGGCTAGCAATTTGTCAATGCCACTTTAATGCTCGGCAAAACCATCCCATTATTGCGTGTTGGGCATTAAAACACCATTCTCGCACGGCAAGCGAGTGCACGTCAAGCTCACCTCCGAAAAGTGCATGCCTGGTGATTCCCTTACGAGTCAACAAGACTCGTCTGAAAAATTTAAAGCACGATTACACGCATCGAACTGTCATGTATATATTCCATGCCAAAACATGTGTTGATAAGTACTAGGTTTGATATGTAAGATCGGCCTCCAAAAAGGGTTTTATGGTTGCTTTCCAACAAAGCCCGGAATGTTTATCCAGACTTGAACCTCCATTGCTTCATGCTTCCATCGAGTAGTATGGCATTGGCTTCTATCAGCTAAATTCGACCCGGTGACCTGCTCAAGCTCGAAGCCTTGTTGGGGATGTACGTCAGGGATTTGTGAGGCCCAGCTGATTTGGGCCGATTTCAAATCCTTATCTTCTTGGACATTTGTGAGGACTCCCCTGTTCTTGTATGATGGAGGAGGAAGAGTCCTCCAACTTGCTATTTAAAGGCTCCTAAATCCTTGATCTTCCCTATCGAAAATCATCATATCAGTCATCTTCTTTCTTCCCCTTTTCTCCTCTTGGTTGCCGGTGGTTTAGGCTCACTATGCCCATTGGACTCTGCCCCCTCCGACCAAATGCCATTGTCTTCCCCACCTCCGGTGAGTTCCCCTTCCTCTTGTTTTTTTTTTTTAGCCATGGATGCTGCCAGCAAAGCAGCATGGGGCAACACCATTTCATTCTCTCTTGATTTTCTTGTGCATGGCCAGGTCATCGTCCCAAGCTGCGGTAGCCCCAGCCGTGCCCCCACTACCCCAGCCACCCTAGCCACACCACTAGCCGACCCCAACCACTTTTTCCTTCCCTCCATTCTCCTTTGAAAAGCCATGAGAAGACTAAGTTTTAGCATGAGATGGAAAGAGAGAGAGAGAGAATCCAACCTTGTGAAGCCACCTCTTGATCAGGCCCTAATTCATTGAGATCCAATCGATTTGGGTCACTTAGATTAGACCGATGATCAAGCTTAGATCGAGGTCGGATCGAGAGTCTCTTTTTCATTTTAATTTTTTCTAATTGAAGGCTAATAAAATTTTAAATTGCTTGTGGTAGAGTTTTCAATGCTAGAGGAGCACCGGATCTAGAAATCGGACCTTGAGTTAAAAATTGTGACTTTTAGATCCGGCTGACCATAAGTTCTTTTTATTCTTTAAAATTTTTCTTAATACACATGATGTATTTCACATTAAAATTTATAATATATATATATTTAAATATTTAGAAATTAAAAAGATAATTATATTATGCATTCTCTCATAAAAATGTTATTCAAAATTAGGGATCAAGATGTCTGATATGATTATTGCAGACTACAAATTTAAAATAAATTAATTTTTCTATTTTAATGTCGTATGACATTTGAAAAAAAAGATTATGTATGTTCATATTTGCATGAATTTTTAAATAAAAATTATTTTGTTATTTTTTGAAAATGAGATGTGGTACTTCAAATTTAAGATTATTATATAAATAAGTATGATTATGTTATTAGAATTGATGACAAAAACTCTCTAGTTAGACTATGATCTGGATCTAGCTAATAAATCTCATCGTTGATCACACGTCAGAAATTAGTTTCTTCTGGACCTAATCAGTTGGAACTAACCACTAGTAGAGCTAATTCTTGTGGGCCTAGCTAGTCGAGGATGATTACTAGCATATGCCGGTGTGTTACATATTAGTTTTCAGGATTAATCTCTTTTTCTGTCATAGGATTAATAGTGGCTGTGTGAATCAAAGCTAATTTCCTTTTGGGCCTAGCTAGTGAGATTGATTACTAATATATATTGATGACTTGTATATTTTGTGTTCCAGGACGGGTCTATTCCGAGTTTTATCATAGGATTGATTGTGGTCGTAGTCACCAAAGATTGAGAGAAAATTTTATATATTATTATGCATAATATATTTTGAAAAAAAATTATGTTGTTACATATAATTTATTACTGTTAAATTGTTATATTTGAAAAAAATAATTATACTTAATTTTTTAGAGATATTGATAACTTACTGAGTCTGTAAAACTTAAACATTCTTTTTACTTTTTTCAAATCTAAAAGAGAATATGAGATTCAAGGTTAAGCAATAAGGAGCATAGGACTTTAGATCTTTCTATTTTTTTAGATCTAGAAGAGAATATGGAGCTCGGGCTTGAGCAATGAGGAGTATAGGATTCTAGATGCCATTTGCTAAGTTCATATTGGATAAAATTAAATTGGACCCCATGTTATTTATCCTTGTTAGTCTTTGTGAACTATCTTTTTATTGAATATATGTTTTAGAGGATTAGCTTTAATTATCGCTACCTAAGTTTAGATTGATGTAAATATGTATGACTAAAAGAAAGGCCTTGCATATCCTGAGGGTTAAACCCTAAAGACATGCGGCCATCTGTCACACACTAGGTTCAAGCGATTGGGTTAGGGTGTGATAGTTTTAGTTTGGCAGATTGGGTCGGGCTTGGAGAATAGACTTTTTTTGATAAACGGGTTGGGCTCGGGCTTGGCAATTAAAACCTAATCCAAGCCCAGCTTGACTTAGATTCTTTTATTTTTCTTGTATTGAATTTGACAATAGATATTGTAGGATTGTGGGTGTTGCATCAAGGCTCTGGAGAGAGCTGATGTTGTGAAGGAGGTGCATCTGTCTAGTCACTGGGACGTCATGAGAGACTTACAAGAGAAGTCAACTCACACCAGAGGGGGTACTCCGGTGGGGGACCCTTTGATGCTTAAGTTAGTCAGAGCTTGAGCACAGTAGAAGGGAGAGAGAATGTGGGTACTTAGTGTAGTTTTTCTTAACGTACCTTTTAGGATTCTCTTATTATCTTTATATAGAGAGGTGTTGGAGTGTTACGCATGAACCGTAGATTATTAGTGTTTGTACCACAAAATCACATCTAAAATGGTTTGGGTTTAAAAAGTTGGTGAGCAAATTAGTGGGTTAATTTGATAAGGAGATAGAGAGCACGTAGGCCTCTCAAAGAGAGAGAAAGGGAGAAAAGAACGATGAAAACTGTTTTAAAGGTAGAAACAGTTATGAAGAAATAGGTTAGTGGGCGTAACTGTATTCTAGCTCTGTTAAAATGGGTGTAACTGTTGTCCAGATATGGAGTCCAAGAAGGAGGATGGATTGGGTCTTTTTAAAATTTTTAAGATTAGTGCATTCAAGTAATGTGCTAAAGTGTTGAATAGAGTGAATTGATTAGCTATGAAAATGAAATCAAACACAAATGATGGGTAAGCAAGTATAAAGCATAAAGAATAAGTAAAGAGATGCAAGTACAACAAACACAAAGGATTTATAATGGTTCGGTGCCAACTTTGTACCTACATCCACTCCCCAAGTCCCTACTTGAAAATTCAATCCACTAAAAAGATTTCAAAAATATAACACCTCGGACAACTCTGACCCTTACTATCCAAGCGAGAATACTTATTTTTCAGATACAAGTCAACCCACAACACTTCAATTTTAGGTTCGGATCAAGCTATCTGAGTTTTGGAACCCTTCAAAACTCAAAACGTAAAATACAATAGGAGAAAAAATAGTGTACAGAAATTTTAGCACAACAACCCCTTAAATGAGCATAATAAATTCAATAAAAATACAATACTTCAGGGAAAGAAGCTTTTGCTGAATATCCTCAATGGATTTACACACTTGATTGTAGCTGGAGAATAGTTGGTGAGCTGATTGAATGTTTCTTTTCTCTCTTTTAGAAAATTTTTGAACTTTCGATGTGAGCTTTGAATGCTTGAAAACTTATGATTTTTTATTTTAAGAGAGCATTTATAATCATCATTTGCACTTGAGAATATCTTAATATCGGTTTAGAGCCGTTGGAGAATGTTTAATACGCATTAAATACATCAAAAATAGATTGAAAACTAGCTGTTACATAGCTCGCCCAGAATGGGACGTCCCATGGGGCACCCCACTGGCAATGGGACGTCCCAATTGGCCAGACAGAAAAATCAGCTTTCTATTTTGATCTCAGGGTCTCAGAAATCATCCCACATAGGTCGTCCCACTGCATGGGTCATCCCATATGGGTCGTCCCACTGCATGCCATAAGCTAAAACAATGCGTGTCAGCTACCCAATGAAAGGGGATGACCCAGATGGGTTGCTCCATTTTGTGCCAACTCAATTTTTCATATATTTAAGGTTCGAAACTCATCAGAATACTTTCAAATGCTCTCAAATGGATTCAAATCAATTTGACACTCTCAAAAAGCTTCAAAATTTTTTTGAACTTACAGAAACTTCAACTTTGGCACACTTGATAGAGCTTTTCAAACTCAATATTTTGAACTACTTGAAACATCATAAAAATATTTTTCAAAGATAAAAAAATTCATTAGTAGTCCCCTCAAATGATTTGTGATCATCAAAATCAATTCTTAGAGCAACAATCTCTCTCTTTTTGATGATGACAAAATATTTGAGTGTTCATAAAATAAATCTATAAAGCTCAAGAAATTGAGTTTGTGAAGCATTTGTAGGAACATGTCAAAGATTAAGCATAGAAAATCATGAGATACATATTTTCAGCAAGTTGTAATGTTTTGAGTCATTTTGCTGAGAAATCATTTGTGAAGGTATCAGAGTTTTTCTGAAGATTATTTTTAATTAGCAAAATCTTCTCCTTTCTTGTATGAAACAGATAAAAGTAATCATTTTGAAAAAGATCTCCCCCTTTCTTATATAAAAAGTGATCAAATTATAAAATTTTTCTTATTCAAGCAAAAGATGGTTCATGAAAGAAAATTTTTTTCTCTTCCTTGTTTTTAGTATCAGAGCAATAAATGTGAAAGGAATCTTTCTTTCTCTTTTTCTTTTTTTGATATCAAAAATGAAAACATCAGAGCAAGAATTAAAAGAGAAGGTATTAGAGCATTTTGCAAAATCAAAAATAGATATATCAGGGCATTTTGGTATCAAGGCAAAAATAAAACTATCAGAGCATTCAAGAAAAATAGATGTATCAGAGTATTTTTCAAAAAGTATCAAAATGAAAGTAAAGATAGATATATCAGAGTAAAAAAATTTAAAAAGTTCAGATAAAGATAAACAGGACCACACTACTTTCTCTCTCTTTTTGACATCATCAAAAATAGACTAGAGAGAGTAAGATTTTTAATAGTTGTATATTAGGTATCAGAGTAATAGTGTGCAGTCATCAAAATGTAACAGTCATTCATTCATTCAAAAATAGTGGGCCATACAAAGTGATAATAAAGGATAACCTCATTCATTAATTACAACAAAAAGAGAGGTTACAAGACTCATAATATATATCTTTGAGCATAAAGCTCTCATACATTCAACAAAATACAACAACTAAGTAACCTAAAAAGTCTAGTACAAAATGATCAGATCAGTGAGAATGGGCATTGAGCTCAAGATCAAAATAAGTGAAATATAATCAGCCTCATCCTCGACCGAAGGATCTGGATCGAGAGGAAGATGTCGGAGGATGGAATGCAATGGGCTGGACAAAGGCTGGTTCACTGGATGCAGACGGTCTGGACTGAAGCTGAGTCCTAATGGCATCAAGCTGGGACAAGACCCCTTTCACTAAAATTCGGAGCCCATCTAGATCAGAAGATACGAAGTCCCTGGAGTCTCTGATATCTGCTCGAATCAGCTCCAGAGAAGAACGAAGCTGGCTATGGAGTCTCTTTATCTCTTGAGTCAAGTCAGCCAACTGAGGTGAAGAGATGGTCGATATGCTTGCACCTGTCGATAGAGAATCCAAAATCAATCTGATCTCCCTCTCAATGTCAAAGATCCTGCCACTGAACCTGAGTAGGAAACTCTCCACACTCTCCAGTCTAGAACTCAGATCAGATAAAAGCTACATCAATGAGGATATGTGTGGCACAACAGAAAAATCTGAGGAAGAGTCAAAAAAAGAACTTGACGGAGGCTGACGATACTGCTGCTGCTACTACTGCTCCTGTTGGAGGATCTATTCCTGATACTGCTGAAACTGGTAGAGCTGCTGAAGAACCTGATCCTGAAATCGCTGCTGTTGAATAGATAGAATACCTGCCACTCTCTCGGCCAACAGTCCCATCTCATCCTCCCCCAAACTAAAAGATGGCATGGTACGACTCGATGATGGAGGTACACTAACTGAGGGTCCTACCTCAGGCTCCGATACAGGGTGATCATCAAGGCTCTACCTGGGCATAGGTGGTGAAGAGGGACCCTCCCCCTCAGCATGCTCCTCCTCCTCCTCATCCTCCTCCTCGACTGTAGCTCCTCGCCCCTTGGTCCAACGACCATCCACTCTGATAAATCCTATGCGTTGAAGGGAGTGGTCATTATAGGTGTCAGTGTTCGATAATTTGTAAACAATCTCTCTCTCAAAGCTCACTCCAGACTCCCTAAATATCACAGTAAAAGCCATACCATAGGACAAGGGAGCCTTGGATCTGTTCAAGGCCTCCCTCATGGCATCGATCATCAAAAATGATAGATTTAGGAGAGTTTTGGAGACTACATGGTGCATCAAACAGATGTCACGATTCGTCATCAAATCATATTTTTCTTCATTCCTCAGCCTTTAAGGACTTCACTGACTTCCTTCTCTGTGGCAACTGCATCTTGGGGGCTATTGTTTCAAAGAGAGTAGGAGAACCGGTCAAGAGAATAGAGAAGAGTGAAGGATGGATGAAAATGAGGAGAAGAGGGTTTAGGGGTGATTGTCACGGATTTTACAAGTTAGGACTTGAGATTTGATGGAGAGCAAGAGGGTATGCCAAGAGAGAGAGTTTGCTCTAGGATTTGAGATGGAGATCCAAGATTTTGGGTGGATTTGAGGTCGGTGGAGAGGTAAGAGAGGAGCCTTAGGTTTGGGATGAGAGGAAGTGGAAGAGTTATGGAGTTTGAGTCACCCCAAATGAGTTTTAAAGGAGGGATTAAATGGGTTGGCTCAAATGAAATCCACATGCTCGTTCAATTGGGACGTCCCATATGGGTCGTCTCATCCAGGAAAGGTTCAGGCGATGAAAACAAGATTTAAAAATAAAAAAAAATTTAAGAGAAAAAATTTGAAATGGGTTATATCAACTTGAGATGATCATGAGGGGTTTAGGTAAGTTTTTGGCAAGATTTTTGATGGAATATTTCCACGAAAAAAATTTGAGATTGTATTTGAATATCATTGATGATTTTTTAATTTTCTTAAAAAAATCTCAAAAAAAAATAGAAACCTCCCAAAATTAAGATAATGAAGTCAAGAGATTTTGGATAGATTTTGAGAGTAAAATTATGATTGAAGTTGAAGCAGAAGCATCTAAGATACCCATTTCTCTTCTAATTTTACAAAATTTATTTTCATTTAGTACTTTGGTGAAAATGTCAACTAATTATTTTTTAGTATTTATGTATTCAAGTGTTATATCATTATTTTGAATATGTTCTCTTATGAAATGATGTCTAATTTTAATATATTTTGACCTAGAGTGTTGGATTGAATTTTTGGTTAAATTAATGGTACTAGTGTTATCACATTTTATGGGGATGTTTTTAAGTTCAATGCCAAAATCTATGAGTTGTTGCTTAATCCACATGATTTAAGTATAGCAACTTTCGGTTGCAATGTACTCGACCTTGGCCATAGACAATGCTACCGAATTTTACTTCTTGCTAAATCAAGAGATTAAGTTCACTCTTAGAAATTGATAAGTTTCACTAATACTTTTTCTATCTAGTCTACATCCAGCAAAGTCTGCATCTGAGTAACCTATTAAGTCCATTGAAGATTGTTTTGAGAATCAAAGTCTTAAGTTTTGTGTTCCTTTTAAGTATTTAAAAATTTTCTTAACAGCATTTAAATGAGATTCCTTAGGATTTGACTGATATGTAGCACACATGCATACACTAAGCATTATATCAAGTCTACTAGCAGTAAGATATAATAGAGAGCCTATCATGCCTCTATAAAGCTTTGAATCAAAATTCTTACCATGTTCATTTTTATCTAATTTACAGGAAGGGGTCATAGGTGTACTTATAATTTTTGAGCTCTTCATTTCAAATTTTTTTAATAGTTCTTTTGTGTACTTACTTTGGGTGATGGAGATCCCTTTCTTCATTTGCTTGATCTGGAGTCTGGGAAGAAAGTGAGTTCTCCCATCATACTCATCTCGAACTCCTCCTACATAAGCTTGGCAAATTCATGACACAAATCTTCATTAGTAGATCCAAATATAATATCATCAACATATATCTGTATGACTAGAATTTCTTTATCTTTTTTTTTATAAATAAAATTGTATCAATTTTTTCTCTTAAAAAATTATTTTCTAGTAAGAACTTACTTAATCTTTCATATCAAGCCCTAGGAGCTTGTTTTAAATTATATAATACTTTGTTTAACTTAAATACATGATCTGAAAATTTATGACTTTTAAAACTTGG
Source organism: Elaeis guineensis (assembly GCF_000442705.2). NCBI lineage: Eukaryota > Viridiplantae > Streptophyta > Magnoliopsida > Arecales > Arecaceae > Elaeis > Elaeis guineensis. Next base: position 91,013,761 of record NC_026004.2, on the reverse strand, counting down.
AGGTTGTTCTACATATACTTCTTCAGCAATATAATCATTTAGAAAAGTACTTTTAACATCCATTTGAAATAATTTAAAGTTTATAAAATAAGCAAAAGTAAGTAGCATTCTTATGGCTTCTAGTCTAGTAACAGAAGTAAATGTTTCATCAAAATCAATTCCTTCTTATTGATTATATCTTTTAGCAACTAATCTTGTTTTATTTCTGATTATATTTCCATCTTCATCTAATTTATTTCTATATACCTATTTTGTTCCTATTATAAGATAATTTTTAGGTCTAGCAACAAGAGTCCATACATTATTTTTTTCAAGTTGATTTAGCTCTTCTTGCATAATAATTATCCAATTATGATCTTTTTCAACTTCATCTATTATTTTATGTTCTAGGTGTGAAACAAAAGCTACATAATTACAAACATCTCTAAGCAAGAATTTAGTTCTTGCTCCTTGTACCGGATCATCAATAATTAATTCTTTGGGGTGATTGTGGATATACCTCCATTTCTTTGGAAGATTATCTATATCTTGAGGTTGTTCTTGAGTATTTTGATCATTGATGCTTTCATCCTCATATTTTTCTTCCAATTGATCCTTGTTTTGCTCATTTGAGTCATTGATGGTGAGCTCTTTCATTCCATCTTCTATGATATCTACATCATTAGTACCCTCTCTCTTCCTTGATGGAAGATCATTAATTTCATCAAAAACTATATGAATGGACTCTTCACTATTAGTGTTCTTTTATTAAACACTTTAAAAGCTTTGCTAGAAGTAGAATAGTCAAGAAAGATAGCTTCATTAGATTTAGTATCAAATTTACCTAAGCTATCTTTGCCATTATTTAAAACAAAACACTGACAATTAAAAATATGAAAATATCATATATTAGGTTTTCTATCTTTTCATAATTTATGAGGTGTTTTCTTTAAAATTAGTCTTATTAAAGCATGGTTTAAGATGTAACATATTGTGTTAATTGCCTTTGCCCAAAAATACTTTGAGAGTTTGCTTTTATATAGTATGGTACGGTCCATTTCTTCTAGTGTTCTATTTTTTCTCTCTATTGCTCTATTTTATTATGGTGTTCTAGGTACTGAAAAATTATGATCTATGCCTTTTTCATCATAAAATTTTTTAAAATCTTTATTTTCAAATTCAGTGCCATGGTCACTACGAATTGAAATAATTGGTAAACTTTTTTCATTTAAAATCTTTCAATAAAACTTAGAAAATACTAAAAATGTTTCATCTTTAGATGCTGAAAATAAAACCCAAGTGAAATGCAAAAAATCATCAATAATTACAAAAGCATAACTTTTACCTCTTAGACTAGTTGTTCTTGTAGGACCAAATAAATCTATATGTAAGAGTTCTAAAGGTTTAGAAGTTGAAACAATGTTCTTAGATTTATAGAAAACTCTTGTTTGTTTACCTAATTGACATGCATCACAAATTTTATCTTTGTCAAAAATTAATATTTAGCAAACCAAAAATCAAATTCTTTTTAATGAGTTTAGAAAGTGTATGCATACTAATATATACAAGCCTACGGTGCCAAAGCCAACTAGTCTTATTGATTTTAGCATTCATGACCATAAGACATTGCATGTTTTGCATGGAGAGATTATCCAAATCAACCATGTACATATTGCCATGTCTATGCCCAATGAATCTAGTGCTATCATCAAAAGAACTAGTTACAATACACATAGATGATTCAAAAACTACTTTATAACCTTTATCACATAATTAACTAATACTTAAAAGATTATGCTTGAGACCATCTACAAGTAATACATTTTCAATACAAGTGGAAGAAGTGATACCAATGTTATCAATACCGATGATCTTTCCTTTGTCATTATCTCCAAAGGTGACCATCTCTCCATTTTTAACTTCCAATGTGATGAATTGAGATTCATCACCAGTCATGTATCTTGAGCATCCACTATCAAGATACCACTTCCATTTTGTTGCTTTGGATGCAAAACATAACTGCATACATAAAGTCAAGTTTTAACCTTAGGTACCCAAACTAACTTGGGTCCTTTGGAGTTGTCACAATGGTTCATTTTGGAATCCATATTTTTTTAATATTTCTATCAATAAATTTATTTGATAAGCATGTATAAACTTTATGTCTTATTTTGTCATATTTAAAATAAGTAATATTTAGTAATTTGCTCATGGATGCATTAACAAAAATATTTTTTCAAAAATTTTTATTTTTTAAGAGTGTTATAGCCAAGTCCTATTTTATCATATACGGCTTTTGACTATCAATAATCATTTGAAGTTTGTTTGAACTTAATGTAAATTTATCAACTATAGGTTTCAACTTGGTTATCTTTTCCTTTAGATCTTGATTTTCTTTTACAAGGATTTCGTTTAGACTTGAAATTTCATCTTTTTCTTTTAATAGAGATTGATTCTTTATTTTCAATTCTTTATTTTTGCTGTCAACTTCTTCTTTTTCTTTAGTTAATACTTAATTTCTTAATTTTAGATTTTTATTTTTTATTCCTAATTTTCTTAGATCATCCAAAAGTTCATGAAAAGCTTCTTGCAGTTCATCATAAGAAAATTCATTTTGAATTTCAGGAGTTACCTCATTTTCATATGCCATAAGGCACAGGTTGGCTTCTTCATGAGATTCTTCATTTATGGTAGAGTTATCACTGTCGCTCCACGTAGTCATCATAGCCTTTTTCTTTTTAAACTTCTTTTGATCTTTTTTGAGCTGGAGACATTCTGATCTGAAGTGGTCCGACTTCTTGCACTCATAATAGATGATGGGCTGTTTTTTTTCTTTACTCGGCTCCTCCTTAGCTGGTGGTTTTCTCTTAATCCCTTGTCTCCTTCTCCTCATGAAACGTCTAAATTTTTTTGTGATTAGGGTTAAGTCCTCATCTCCTTCGCTGTTCTCTGATTTTTCTGTATCTTCTTCTTTTTGAACTATCGATCTGAGAGCGATAGTCTTCTTTTTTCTGATCTCTTCCTCAGAATATTACTTCATGGTCAGCTCGTGGGTCATAAGGGATCCAAGTAGCTCCTCCAGAGGTAGAGTGTTTAAATCCTTGACTTCTTGAATTGCATTGACCTTTGCCTCCCATGATCTTGGTAAAGACTTGAGCACTTTTCTCACAAGATCACTGTTAGAATAATATTTGCCAAGACTTTTCAAATTATTTATGATGCCAGTGCAATGGATGAATATTTGAGTTATTGACTCTTCAGATTTCATTTTAAATAGTTCATAGTTGTGTACAAACATATTGATTTTAGACTCTTTTACTTGGTTTGTGCCTTCATGTGTAACTTCTAACCTACCTCAAATTTTTTTAGCTGAATTGTAAGTAGAAATATGATTGAATTCATTTGTATCTAAAGCACAATATAAGACATTCATGGCTTTAGCATTGAGCTGAGCTATTTTCTTATCAAGTTCATCTCATTCACCTTCCGACTTAGGGAGAGACACACCATCAATCAATTTAGTGAGTGTGTGGGGTCCATTTACTATGATACTTTACATATCATAGTCAAGTACTTGAATAAAAATTTTCATCCGAGCTTTTCAATAGGTGTAGTTTGACCCATTGAAAAGTAAATGTCTGTTTGTGGATTGCCTCTCGGCTAGGGATGTGCCAAATTGGACTGCTATTGACCTTTGGTTCTTGATGGTTAAATCAAGCAAGGGCTAGAGGACTGGACTCTGATACTACTTATTGCCCAGATATAAAACCCAAGAGGAGGGTGAATTGGGTCTTTTTAAAATTTTTAAGATTAGTGCACTCAAGTAATATGCTAAAGTATTGAGTAGAGTGAATTGATTAGCTATGAAAATGAAATCTAACACAAATGATAGGTAAGCAAGTATAAAGTATATAGAATAAGTAAAGAGATACAAGCACAACAAACACAAAGAATTTATCGTGGTTCGGTGCCAACCTTGCACCTACATCCACTCTCTAAATTCCTACTTGAGAATTCAATCCACTAAAAGAATTTCAAGAATACAATACGTCGGACAACCCGGACCCTTGCTATCCAAGCAAGAATACTTATTTCTCAGATACAAGCCAACCCACAACACTCCAATTTCAAATTCGGATCAACCTATCCGAGTTTTAGAACTCTCCAAAACTCAAAACCCAAAATACAATAGGAGGAAAAACAGTGTACAAAAATTTTAGCACAACAACTCCTTAAATGAGCATAATAAATACAATAGAAATACAATACTTAAGAGGAAGAAGCTTTTACTGAACACGCTCAATGGATTTGCACACTTGATTGCAGCTGGAGAGTGGTTGGTGAGCTGATTGAATGCTTCTTTCCTCTTTTTTAGAGAATTTTTGAACTTTTACGGATATGAGCTTTGAATGCTTGAAAATTTATGATTTCTCACTTCAAGAGAGTATTTATAATCACCATTTGTACTAGAAAATATCTTAGTATCGGTTTAGAGCTATTGGAGAGTATTTAATGTGCATTAAATACATAAAAAATGAGTTGAAAATTAGTTGTTACGCAGCTCACCCAAAATGGGACGTCCTATGGGGTGCCCCACTAGCAATGGGACATCCCATGGGATGCCTCAATTGACCAGACAGAAAAATTAGTTTTCTATTTTGGTCTCAGAGTCTCAGAAGTCGTTCCATATGGGTCGTCCTACTGCATGGGTCATTTCATATGGGTCGTCCCACTGCATACCATAAGTCAAAACAATGTGTGCCAGCTACCCAACGAAAGAGGATGACCCAGATGGATCTCCCCATTTTGTGCCAACTCAGATTTTCATACATTTAAGGTTCGAAACTCACCAAAGCACTTTCAAATACTCTCAAATGAATTTAAATCAATTTAACACTCCCAAAAAGCTTCAAAAACTTTTTCAACTTGCAGAAACTTCTACTTTGGCATACTTGATGGAGCTTTTCAAACTTAATATTTTGGACTACCTGAAACATCACAAAAATATTCTCCAAAGATAAGAAACTCATTAGTAGTTCCCTCAAATGACTTGTGATCACCAAAATCAATTTTTGGAGCAACAGTAACGATAGGAAAAGGCATAAAAAAATAAAAAAATTTCTCAGTATTATTGAAATCTTATCCGCCTTTATTTTTACTTGCATCTTTTATCATCTTTGTCTTGAATTTATTAGATTCAGTAGAAGTAGGTGGTAATCTGTACGCTCAAAGTCCTCAAAGGTTCAAGGCACCTCCAAAACCAAGCTCTTTTTTGAATTTTTAGTCTTTGGCCGGTGGCACGCCACGTCTTCTCTTTTTGTTGTTGCCAGTGATTGTTCTTCTTAGGCTTCGGCTAAGAACAAAAAGGGAGAAACAATTTTTGGCACGCCTTGTGGGATATACAAAATGCTTCCAAGAAAAAGAATTGAAGCCTTGATTTTGGCAGTGGAATAGCACTTTCTATTGACAGTTAGAGCTTTGGTCATTAGCTGGCTCCTCTGGTTGAATTAATAGAGCAAGAATCACTTTTGCAGCAAACATGCACCGCTACAGATGAAACCTGACAAGAATTCTCTTTTGGAAAGAAGATAATCCAACCAAAAATTCAATTTTCTTCGCCAGTGACTTTTTTAGTGGGTTGTTAGTCATGAGATGAATGATATGCAGTTTCATTATCATTTGAATCAAAGTCAAAAAGATCTTGTAGAAGCAATCACAACTCAATGTGCTACGGTCATGAGGTTGTTAGTGAGTTAGCAAGAAACAGCATCGACGTAAATGCTTCAGCAAGTAGATAAGTTGGTCACATTATTGACCGACCAAAGCAAGGCTCTTTCAATCTCATCAAAGGTTAGTCCAGTAGTTTGTTCTGTTGAAAATACCTAATCTTCAGGACAACCATCCTTTGCACAAAATTTACAGTATAGAAATGTAAAAATTCTAGAGCAGCCTGATTGGAAGAAGATGTTATCTTATGATAAAGGGAATATAGAGTATTATGAAGACGAATCATTTGGAATGAAACCTTATTTCATGGGTATGGGAGCATCATCTAGACCAGTTGTTCCGATGAATGCAACCACTTCGGTCAATCTCAGGCCGAATGAGAGGATGATGAAGCAAGTCATAGTATGATGGGAACTATGGCTGGGTATAGGCCGAATGTTCTTATTTCTAACGTGGGAGGTCAAACTAAAAACAAAGTGACGGTTGGTCCAACTATGGTCCAAAATACTGGGTGGCAAGTTAGTCCCAGAATGAAAATAATTAATCCCGAGGGGCAACATGTTGGATCAATGGTACCTCTATCTTCCCAAGAATTCAATGGAGTAAGTTTTATTGTAAACCTGAGAGTTGGATTCAGTACAAATACTGTAGAACCTAGTTCTTTTACTATACATGAAAATCTTTTGCATCAAACACTGCAGAGAGCTCCATTACCAATGAGAATACCTCAAAATCAAGTAGATCAAGCACCATTTGGTTCTGATATAGTTTAGTTGGCAAATATGGTGAGAGAATAATTGGGCTTTTCACTTTGGCTTGCTAATAGGCCGATATATAGGAAAACATATCCAATTGGTATGACCAAGCATATGAACTACCAAGAGGATATAAGATACCTGAGTTTTTTCATTTTTTAAGAGATGATGGTATATCAACTGTTGAACATATGGGGAGATTTTTTATCTAGTGCAGTGAAGCAAAGGAAACGACTTTTTCAAGCTACAGTTATTTGCAAATTCTTTCACTAGATCTACTTTTTTTCTGGTATGTAAATCTGATCCCTAACTCAATTTGTTCTTGATAAAAAATAAAAAGTTAGTTTCATACACAATTCTATAGAACTGAACCTGAGGTGTTAATGGTAGATTTGGCTAGGTTGACACAGTAACCTGATGAACCAATTGAAAAGTATATGAGTAGAATCAAAAGGGCTCGAAATAGATGTTATGCATCTTCACGAGAGGTCGAATATATAAAAATTACTTAAAATGACCATAGTTTAGAATTAAGGAAGAAGCTTGCAGGTCAAGAGTTTTCTGATTTGTTTCAGTTAACTTTTCAATGAAGGAACCAGATCTAGGATTTTAGGATTAGATTTTGAAACTTTTTCAAGATCAGGCAGCGGAAGACTAAAATAAATCAAGATTTATCTTATAAAATCAGAAAATCCCTAGATTTAAAATCCTATTACATGATTATTATATGACATTAAATCAAAAATTAAAATATAAAAAGTAAGAACTATATGTTGATCATATCAACATGTTTCTATACTACATCTAATGTATGTAAAATATAATAGATTAGATCTATTATCTTGCCAGTTAGACGTTCTAACTTTGTTGATCCGAGCTTGAGGATGATGTTGCGAGCTGCACACGTGTCCAGTCTCTAGGAGTCATCCACACGAGCCTACGAATCACGATCAGAAGTCCTGGTCTAGAAAATCAGCATAGTATGCTAGTACTGTGCTGATCCTTCTTCGATGGTCGATCAGATCCCTCCTTCTTCTTGATTTGAACTCTTCTAAAGATGAAAAATAGGAGAAAAAGTTTTAGATGTGAGACACTCTCAGAAAACTCACAGATGGAGGAAGGAAAGAGGTGAACACAGCAACCCTAGAAGAAGACCCTCTTCTTCTTCTCTTTGTTCTAACCCAGATACTTAGTTTTGTATCTATTATATCTCCACGCCCCAACACTATTTCTCCATGATTTTCACATGCCCCAAAGGTCTCTCAATGCTCTATAATCCACAAAAATTTTAAGAAGAAATTCATCTTAAATAAAGAGATATGAAAAATCCTTGTCAATGTCAAATACCTAGTCAAAAAAAATTCAAACAGGACAAGACAAGGGATGCCCAACTCATGGGCGCCCCATCTTTCTTTTTCTATCATGGACCACCAACAAAGGGCACACAATATGTGCCATAAAAGTCACAAAAATTTCAAAAAAAATTTGGATAAAATCAGTGCCATAAGGAAAGAGTTTTGGTTTCCTAAAATTCTATCTCATAGAATTTGAAATCCAAACTAATTCTTACTTTGACTTGGTCCACAACCACATTCCATGTAAGAGAGAAAGAGTGGAAAGCTTTGGACGTGTGTGAAGGCCTGAGAGAGAAGGTTTTGTCACACAAAATAAGAGAGAGTGGGCTTGGGGGGCTAAGGTGGTGCAAGGTGGAATCCTAGTCTTACTAGGATTCAATCTATGACTTGTTTAAATTTGGTTTCTCAAACCAAATCAAACCAAAACTAAATCAACCCAATTAAAATAGGTGTTAACCCAATTAAGAACTTAATTTAATCAGATTAAATTAAATTTAAATCTGATTTAATTTTTTAATCAAATTAGAAATTAGGTTGACCCAAGTTCTAATTGAACTAGGACTAGTTTTTCCTTGCACTTGGCTTATCCAATAAACCAATTGAACTTGATCCAATCAAATTCAAACCAAATCTAATAAAATTATATTCAATTAAACTTAATTTTAGTCTATTGGCTTAATCAAATTAAGTCAATTAGCAATCGAATTGCTAATCGATCCTCCTGCAACACTTACACCAGGTTAAATGTCAATCGTATTGATCATTTAAATCTAGAACGATTCTTAATCGTTTAACCCTAGAATGATTCTTAATCATTGATCAACCATCTGATCGGATCGTGAACTCTAATGTGTGTGACCTCATAGGTCTGAACCTAAGTCGGTAGCACATGAACAAATTTCTGTACCAATCGAAGTGACCATCTAGCAATGGTACCCGACGATCGGATAGGTCGAACGTGTAGAACAATATCATTAGAACCTATGTGGATATAGTTTCCATATAATTCATCTCCTTGACCAAAATGCTCATAGGATACTTCAGAGTTCAACTGTCAACTTTGATCAGGTTGTCCACATTGTATTTCAAAATATCAAATCCATCTGATGGATTATCCTGGCCAAGATTTTGCTAAATTGAAATACAGCAACTCATTCTTTTCCAACTCTTGGAGTGGTCAATCCCGTCTCGATCACACTCTGACTTCGCAAATACTTGACTGTGCCCAGAAGCCTTCCATCACTGAATTAAAAATTCATTTAGTCCAGTACCAAAGCATAGTGAGTTGCTTGCAAGTCACTGAGGCGATCTCAGGTCTAAGGGACACTTATACCTATGTCCCATCAGAGATATTCTCGACAGCAGAATGCTCTAGAGTTGGTCATGTTCTATGACGATGTATCCTTACATCTCACCTGTATACCATACCAGTGTCTCCACACTCCTTGGTTAAGAGGACAACCAACCCATATGGCCTACAGTGACCTATGCTCGATAGAAACTGTCATCTTTATTAACAGTCCATCATTTGGTCGTGAACAGTTTTAAGGATTAATCGATAAATTCTCTCTTTATCGAACCTAAATAGTCCTAAGGATTTCATCACAATAACGGAGTTCATTAGAAGATGAAAACTTATGATGAAAATGCCAAAAATATATTTTATTTATTAACAAATCAATTACAATACAAAGTTGCTCAACCGTCACCAGGTTGACGATTGACTTTTAGGACATATTTTTCAACAACTCCCACTTATCCTAAAGCCACTCGGCACAGTATCTAATACCCATCTTTGACTTATGGTTGTCGAACTCCTATATCGTCAGGGCTTTAGTGAAGGGGTTAGTCAGGTTCACTTTTTCGTCGATCTTCTGAAGGTCGATGTTATCTCTATCCACGATCTCTCGGATCAGGTGGAAGCGGCGCAAAATGTGCTTCGTCCGCTGGTGTGCTTTGAGTTCCTTCGTCTGAGCTATGGCACCAGTGCTGTCGCAGTAGAGCAGGACTGGACCATCGAGGGAGGGTGCTACTCCGAGCTCGATGATGAATTTTCTCAACCACACAGCTTCCTTCACGGTATCCGATGCTGCGATGTACTCCACCTCACAAACAGAGTCTGCCATAGTATGCTGCTTGAAACTCTTTCAGCAGATGGCTCCACCATTCAGAGTAAAGATATAACCCGACACGCTTCCACTGTCATCATGGTCAGATTGAAAGCTGGAGTCTGTGAACCCCACAAGTTTCAGATCTGACTCACCATAAACCAACCATTGGTCCTTAGTATTTCTCAAATACTTAAGGATAGCTTTAACAACTTTTCAGTGATTTTCTCCAGGATCAGATTGGTATCTACTCACTACTCCTAGTGAGTATGCCATATCTATCCTTGTACATGTCATGGCGTACATGATAGATCTCACGATCGAAGCATATGGGACTTTACTCATATGCTCTCTCTTTTCAGGAGTTATCGGACAATCCTTCTTAGAGAGAGAAATTTCATGGCCTATCAGTAGATAGCTCTTTTTGAAATTCTCCATGCTGAATCTCTTCAGCACAGTGTCTATGTACGTGGACTGGGATAACCCAAGCATCTTTTTAGATCTATCCCTATAGATCTTCATCCCTAGGATGTAGGATGCTTCACCCAAGTCTTTCATAGAGAACTGCGATGACAACTAAATTTTTATTTTCTGTAGTGCGGGGATGTCATTCTCGATTAAAAGAATGTTATCCATGTACAAGACAAGAAATATCACAACTGGACCATTTGCCTATTTATAGATGCAGGGCTCTTCTCCATTCTTAACGAAGCCATACGTTTTGATCACCTTATCAAAATGCATGTTCTAACTCCGAGAAGCTTGCTTCAATCCATAAATGGATCTTTGAAGCTTGTACACCTTGGACTCATCTGTGGATGTAAACCCCTCAAGTTATATCATATACACCTCTTCGGTCAGCTCTCCATTCAGGAAAGCTGTCTTTACATCCATTTGCCAGATCTCATAATCCAGATGGATAGCTATTGCAAGCATTATCCGAATGGATTTGAGCATTGCCACAAGGGAGAATGTCTCGTTATAGTCAATACCATAATGTTGACGATATCCCTTGACAATCAGACGGGCTTTATAGGTCTCCACCTTTCTGTCTGTGCCCCTCTTCTTTTTGAAGACCCATTTACACCTAATGGGTTTAACCTCTTCAGGTGGGTCAACCAATGTCCATACATCGTTGACCTTCATGAACTCCATTTTGGATTTCATGGCTTCAAGCCATTTCTCAAAATTAGGTCTCTACATTGCATCCATATAGGTGATCGGATCCTCATCGTTCTCATCGAGTTCGATGGGATCACCGTCCCGGATCAAGAAATCGTAGTATCTGTCTGACTGACGTGGTACTCTATCCTTAATGGTGCAGGTACATTGGGCTCCGGATCTGATCTAATCAAATCTGACTCAGGTTCAGCTATTGGTATCGGTCCTTCTACCTGTTGAACTTCATCAAGTTCAACCTTAGAGGCAACAGTTCCTTCACCAAAGAACTTCTTTTCTAAAAAGGTTGCCTTAAGGCTGACGAACACTTTTTGTTCATCAGCATGGAAGAAAAAATATCCTTTGATCTCTTTAGGATACCCTATGAATGTGCGTTTGTCAGACCTAGGTCCAAGTTTATCTGTAACTAACCGTTTGACATAGGTCGGGCACCCCCAGACCCTAAGGTGTGAAAGTGCTGGCTTACGTCCTATTCATATCTCATATGGAGTCTTAATTACAGACTTATTTGGAACCCTATTTAACAGATAACAGACTGATTCGAGTGCATATCCCTAGAAGGATATCGACAAGCTGGCAAAATCCATCATGGATCGAACCATGTCTAACAGAGTCCGATTTCTCCTTTTAGACACACCATTATGCTGTGGTGTTCCTGGAGGAGTCCATTGGGAGAGAATCTCATTCTCTCCTAGATATGTGAGAAACTCATCAGAAAGATATTCCACTCTTCGATCAGATCGAAGAGTTTTAATACTTTTCTCAGTTTATTTTTTTACTTCATTTCGAAATCGTTTGAATATTTCAAATGAATTCAACTTATGTTTCATCAGATAGATATATCCATATCTGGATAGATCATCCGTGAAAGTGATGAAGTAGAAATATCCACCTCTAGTACTTGTGCTTATGGGCCCACATACATCAATATGTACTAGGCCCAAGAGCTCAGTAGCTCTCTCACCTTTTTCAGTAAAAGGTGACTTGGTCATTTTACCAAGAAGACAGGACTCGTAGGTTGGAAGTGATTCACAATCACTGACTTCGAGGATTCTCTTTTGAGTCAACCTGTTTATCCTGTTCTTGTTTATATGACCTAGCTTACAGTGCCATAAGTAGATATCTGATACACTGTCTAATCTAGGGTGCTTGCCAGTAGAATAGACTATGTTAACAGATTGTGATAACATATACATACTATTGTTCAAATATCCATAAAAAATAGTAACACCGTTCATAATAATATTACAAACTTGTTTCTTTATTGAAATTTTATAATTATTTTTGGCCAGAAGGCCTACAGAAATAATATTTAAAAAAAAATTGGGATAGAAATGACAATCATTAAGAATAATGGTATGGGACTCAAATACAAGTTTCAAGATTTCTAATGCTAGAACTGGAACTGGTCTTCCATCTTCAATGTTCAAGAACCTTTCATCTTGCTCGAATCTCCTACTGACCTGCAATCCTGGCAATGAATTACAAATATGGTAAGGGCTACCGGTATCCAATACCTAGTCAGTTATATCACAATAGAGAAATTGCAAGGAGTTATCATATATATACCTTACCCAGCAACAGCTTGCTTCTTTCTCTGCCTGTTCGGATCTAGAGAGGTAATGTACTGAGGACAGTTCCTCTTCCAGTGCCTCCGCTTCTTGCAAAAGAAGCATTCAGTTTGACTCTTATCATGCTTGCTCTTTCTGGTCTGGCCCTGCACTGATGTCCCAGTCTAAACTTGTACCTTCTTCACTTTCTTCTTCTTGTTCTTTTTTCCTTTCTTAAAAGATCGAGAATCAGAAGATGAACCTCCCACTAAGTTCACCAACTCCTTGTGGAGTTGGTGATCCTTCTCAAAGTTCTGAAGCAACCCCAGTAACCTGTGGTAGTTTACTTCAGGCTTCGTCATTCTATAATGAGTGAGGAATGGGAGATAAGACTTGGACAGCGAGTTCAGTATTACATCTTTCTCAAGCTGCTCATGCAAAGAAAAGCCGAGCTTGCTCAAACGCTCCATCAGCTTGATCATGTACAATACATGATCAGTGACAGAGGCACCATCCTGCATTTTGGCATTGAAGATGGCACAACTAGTTTTGTACCTCTCCACATCATCGGGTGTGCCAAAGGCATCCTCCAACACTTGAAGCATGTCCTTTGGCTGAGCCGTCTCAAATCTGCGACTGAACTCATTGCTCATGGCAGCCAGCATGATGCAGCGCACCATGGTTCGGTCATTGAGCCACTTCTGATAAGTGTCTCTGACTGTTCCACGTGCATTGACAGCTGGCTCCTTAGGTGCAGGATTCGTTATCACATATAGGATCTATTCATGCTCCAGGACTATCTTCAACTTTCGGTACCAGCTACCGAAGTTGGGTCCCACCAAATTTTCATTATCCAACAATGATCGAAGCGATAGGAAAGTGACCATATCTGCATAAAGAAAAATCATAACCTAATTATTAATTGATTCATTAAACCCAAAGATTTGAACTTTAATCAAAAGGTTTCTCCTACTATTTTATTCGAATTGGTAGCCTCTATCTCTAATTCGAGGAATTACCCTAATTCCTTAGTGGATACTAGAATCCACTTAGATTGCACACAAGCTCAATTTTGGTTGGCCAACCCATGTACATCTAAGGGTAGGTTCATAACCAATTGTTTCTCTAAATAATTTTTAGTAATTTAAATTTTGCCCCAGTCCCTAATCAGTAGGCTTTGACCTCCACTGAAAAAGTCTGGTTAGGTCCAACCGTTAACATGACCCTACTTGATCCATCTAACTAATGAATGATTAGGTCCAACTTTGGTTGGCTAACCTAACCACCATTTAGAAAGATGCAGTCAAGAAATCATATTATGAATGACAGTTCCATCAGCCAATAAGCACCAGGCCTTTGGGCCTCCAATGATTATCCAACTGATGGACCCATTATCATCTACTTAATGGGAGGCTATGATCTAGTTATCACCATAACTATTTTATTTTAGGGACCTAATAATTTTAGAAGATTTAATTGATTTAGAGGAGAAGGTCAGATGAACCAGCTTATCATGATCCTTCCATTGGCTTCACCAAGTCAGCTTAAGGGAGACCATTAAAAGGGTTGGTCTAGGAGCACCTAAATTAGTCACACTGATTTACCTAGCTAACATGGGTCAGCTCGAATAGTCAAGTGATCCGATCAAAATATAATTTCACCAAAAGGCCAGGTAAGTTCTATCGGTGGGAGGGTCTGCCAAAGCTGCCTTAGACACCATCAGAAATGGCCAGGTAAGCAGGCTGCCAATTAAAAACCATCGGTCTGGTTTACCTTAGACACCAATTGGTTTAATTAGTTTCGATTAGATCAACCTAATAGTTTGTGCTAGACCGCTTAGCCAAGAATCAAGTCCATTTGGTTCTCGTTAAAGACATGGACTTGACCAACTACAACTATTGTAATTGATCTAGAGAATCCTTGACCTAATGTAAGACAATAATTGATTAGATTTAGTCAATTCTCTAATTAAGTTCATCTTTAATCTAACCTTAGGTCTAACCTAATTAATGGACCTAATTCCCACTAACCCATTAACCCAATATGTTATAGTTTGTATCTTAGGTTCTTCAATTCATAATTCTAGAATCTAATCAAACAAGTTTTTAATTTTTAATTAAGTTTTGGGCTGAGGGTTGGGGTTTGGCTTTTCGAAAATAATTTTCATATTTGTAAAATATTTTTACAATATGGTTCTACCAACCAAATTGCATGTTTGATTCATAATCAAAATGCAAGTGAAATAAGCATGAAACTACTTTAGATCTAATCTAAACAGGTTCATATAATTGAAATAATTTTAACTTTAAACTGCGCAAATTTTTCAGACAAATATATGATGGTTCTTTGCACGAAAATTATTAACAAAAAGATTTTATTTTAGATTTAAATATCTTTTAAATCTAATAAATTATAAATTTAATCTAGATCACATCTAATAAATTTATGATTAAAGATAGATCTACACGAACTAGGACAACCTTTGCACTGTAAGGGGTAAACCTTACAGCAGGACAACCTACAGTTCATGATTGATCTAAAAATTTTAATTTTAGATTTAACAATTAAATTATAAAATAGATCTAATCTAAGAAATATTCTAAGCATGTATAAATAATCATGTAATAAATAACCTAGGCTCTGATACCAATTGAAGGAGCCAGATCTAGGGTTTTAGGGTTAGATCTTGAAACTTTTTCAAGATCAGACAGCGAAAGACTAAAATAAATTAAAATTTATCTTATAAAATTAGAGAATCTCTAGATCTAAGTGTTAGATGTGTGCCCTAGATGCCAGATCGGCTGATACATTTCTGTACAAATCTAAGGGCAAAATTATAATTTTGACTATAAATGAATAAAAGAGTTATTCTTCTATCACATTATGTACATTATGTCTGTGAC
Organism: Elaeis guineensis; assembly: GCF_000442705.2. Taxonomy (NCBI): domain Eukaryota; kingdom Viridiplantae; phylum Streptophyta; class Magnoliopsida; order Arecales; family Arecaceae; genus Elaeis; species Elaeis guineensis. The sequence goes on along the minus strand of NC_026004.2, from coordinate 90,998,205 downwards.
ACATCCTTTGAGTTAGTGAAAATGTTAATTCATATTTTTAAGAGTTGAAAATTTAAGGCATGAATTTACATAACTAACTCATAAACTGCTCCTGACTATAGGATCATCACGAGGATGGTGATCGATCCAGAAGGTTGGTGTACGATCGCTTCCTTAGGGTAGATGAGTCTTGAGTCTATGGTATGGAGACACCGAAGTGAGAGTACAGGTATTCATTGAGAATGAGAGTACTGAAAGTGACCACCTCGAGCAGTCATAAAGAAGTCTACCTTCTCGTCGATGACTAGCTCGATGCTGCAGTAGTGTATCTAGTTCTTTGACCTGAGGTACATCGATGGTTCACCTTGAGTGTGTTATAGTTTGACTACACCATAACTCGGTCTCTTAGCCATTCGAAACCCTGAGATATATGTTGGCTGTAGCATATCCATTGTAGGAATCAGATTGCACCAAGATGGGATCTATCAACCTTGGTAGATGAGAGGAGTAGTCCTATGATGATCGAAAGATCGAGTCCTTAAGCCTATGGCCATGGCAGAGTAAAATAATGGAAAAGAGTTTTTCATTGGAATTTCACATCGGACTCGGATCGATCGATTGATTCATATGACTGATGTTGGGTTTGACGAGTTCACCTTAACCCTAATTCAGTCGAGACTCATGATAGAGGAACTCAATCACGCAAGTAGCTGCACCAAGAGGTTCGTCTTCAGTTCTGATGGGTTGTCACCATATACTGTTAGGTGTCACTGGTGGATTTTGAGAGTAATTAGAATGATTTTGATGATCGATCATTCTAATTGTCTGAATCAGAAGAGTTCTGATCCATCGAAAGGAGTTTCGATGATGTCGATGATGAGATCATGACCTGTCTCATTACCATACAGAATTGAACCTAACTAGGTCACACAAAGAAGGGTTAGGGTCTAGATGTCATCAATTGGCTAGTCCAATTGATTTGGATAAGATCAATTAGATTCAAGAAAATCATGCTAGCACTCGATTGAGCCTAACTTTCTCCTCGTGTAATCTTTTCTGTCTCTACTGAGCTAAATGTGATCTGACTCATCCAGAGAACCTTAGGAAGGTTTCTCTCAGTCTAATTAAAGTTTGTCCAGCTCAGAAAAGGCTTGTCTTAATTCATGAGATGAATTTAAGACAACACCTACTAATTTCTAGCACTTGCCAGTTTCATTTTAGGACATCTGTCAAAAGTTGACATATGGATCTTAAACTGAAGAGGACTTATTGGAGGATTTTTGTGGAGTGTACACATGTCTAAACCTAATCAAATTGGGTGCCATAATCAGATTATGGCATGAGCCCAATTAGATTTAAGTGGACGCCCCAAATGGATAAGAACCAAAGAGTCCAGATAAACTTGGACTCTTTGGCGCCACTCTATTTATGCTTATCCAATGTTGGCGCCACCTTTTGAAGATAAGGTGGGGTTCTTATCTGATATGATAAGATGATATCACTTCACCAATCAAAATTTTTTCAGATTTATTGGAATTTTT